>NW_027222410.1:0-588603 GCF_014235925.2 Colletotrichum truncatum | reverse complement strand
CAAACCACCTAACTCCCCTGTCGGCCTTACTACCCGGAGCCACCTATCCATCCTGCTGACACTTCTAGCCGGCTCCGATCACCAGGAGCAGATTCGTAATCTGTTACGCGCTAAGAGCCTGCGTC
Source organism: Colletotrichum truncatum (assembly GCF_014235925.2). Lineage (NCBI taxonomy): Eukaryota > Fungi > Ascomycota > Sordariomycetes > Glomerellales > Glomerellaceae > Colletotrichum > Colletotrichum truncatum. The sequence goes on along the minus strand of NW_027222410.1, from coordinate 588,478 downwards.
CCAACGGGATAGGATGAGATACCGTCTACCTGAAGTGCTTGAGGAAATACCTATTAATCTTATAGCCGTCTATCCGTAAATAAGTAATCCTACCGAATTCATCGCCTAGGTTACGAAACGTAGATTGAGTCAATTCATTCTCCGGAATACGAGAATCAGTATTAGAAACTACTCGTCCCCTAGGTTACGAAATATAACGTAAATCCAATCTATCCTCAAGATTATAATTCAGCATTAGTTACTATTCGTCTTCTAGGTTACGAAGCGCAACCCAGGTCCCTAATTCGTCCCCCGGGTTACGACGAAATACATAAATCACACGTATCATCTGGATTGCGATTCAGTTTTGGACACCATTTGTCACCCGAGCTGCGAAGCATAACGTAGGTTTCAGCTTAATTATAGAGTCCTCATAATGCGACATTATGACTAAATTGTCCCCTAGGTTACGAAGAAACTCATAAGCCACACGTATCGTCTAGATTGCGATTCAGAGTTAGACACCGTTCGTCCCCTAGGTTACGAAGCAAAACGCAGAATTCAACATGTTCCGCAAGATACGAAATGCGATATTATACCTAATTCGTCCCCTGGGTTACGAAGAAAAACATAAATCATACGTATCATCTGGATTGCGATTCAGTGTTGGACAATATTCGTCCCCTGGGTTACGAAGAAAAACATAAATCCTACGTATCATCTGGATTGCGATTCAGTGTTGGACAATATTCGTCCCCTGGGTTACGAAGAAAAACATAAATCCTACGTATCATCTGGATTGCGATTCAGTGTTGGACAATATTCGTCCCCTGAGTTATGAAATACAACGTAGGTTTTAGTTTGTTATAATATCCTTATAATGCGGTATTGTGACTGAATCGTCCCCTGGGTTATGAAGAAACTTATAAATTATACGTATTATTAAGATTGTGATTTAGTTTTGGATACCGTTCGTCCCCCGGGTTACGAAGTAAGACGTAGATTTGAACTTGTTCTACAAGCTACGAAATGTGACATTATACCTAATTCGTCCCCTGGGTTACGAAGTAGAAAATAAGTTAATTCATCTTCCGGAGTACGAGGTTCAGCTTGAGATACCGTTCGTCCCCCGGGTTACGAAGCATAACGTAGATTTCAACTTGTTCTATAAGCTACGAAATGCGATATTATACCTCATTCGTCCCCTGGGTTACGAAGTAGGAATTAAATTAATCTATCTTCCGGAATACGAGATTTAGCTTGAGATACCGTTCGTCCCCCGGGTTGCGAAGCAAAACGCAAATTTCAACTTCTTCCGCATGGTACGAAATGCGATATTATACCGCATTCGTCCCCTGGGTTACGAAGCGCAACCTAGGTGCCTAATTCGGCGTTCGTCCCCTGGGTTACGAAGTAGAAAATAATTCAATTCATCTTCCGGAATACGAGGTTCAGCTTGAGATACAGCTCGTCCCTCGGGTTACGAAGCATAACGTACATTTCAATTTATTTTATAATGCCTAGAGTGCGATCTCATACCTAATTCGTCCCCTAGGTCACAAGATATACATAAACTCAGTTCATTCTCCGAAATATAAGATTCAGTATCAGGTACCGCTCGTCCCCCGGCTTACGAGTCCCACCTAACCTCTTGATTGCGAGATAGTACTTTGGGTCTAATTCGTCCCCCAGGTTACGAAGCAAGACGCATACCCAAATTATCCTCTAGATTGAGACTGACCATTAGATACCGTTCATCCTCCCTGTTTAGAAACATATTACAAATCCAACCGTTCCTCAGGTTTGCAAGATAGTAATTTAAGTCTAGTTCGTCCTCTAGGTCAAAAAACTAGAAACATTGAATTCATCTTTTATATCACGAATCATGGTATTAGAACTACTTCGACCTCCGGGTTACGACGAAGGATATGAATTTGAATTTATCCCTGTAGCTCCTCGTTACGTGAGTATTTAATATTCGTCCCCTAGATAACTTTCATGTGATAAACTAGGCATAGAGAAATCCGGTTAGAAGAGGTATAAAAGACTTACTTGATTTAGAAAGAGTGTATATGCATGAGGAAGCTTGTATATATACGCCTACGGTGTGCGTTTCACGTAGCTTGCGTAAACACACCTCGCTCGGTGTGCTCGGTAAGCGTTGACACTATCGTCACAGCTCTCTAGGTCACAAACCATAATGCTAGATCTCATCGATTTACTAAATAGGAAAAGTTAGAGCAACATCTCAATAAACTATCCACCCATAAATTACTAAGATATTATATCTCTTCGTCTTTTATTAGGTAGTAACCTTATCTCTGGCCTCCTCTAATAAGACGGTTTAGGCGTATTAGCCTTTCTAAGGCCTGCAGAATCCTCTTAATCGCCTGCTCGCATAGGTCGTAAGGTTTTTACACGAACGGTATGTATTGGCTTAAGCCTCGGCTATAGAAGAATTATTTTTACTTGCATCTGACCATGCTGCGACAAGACAATAAGCATCTCTGTTACATGGTGAACAATAAGACTACTACCGTGCAATAAAGCCTGCCTTTGATGGGGTAATAACCTGCTATGCATGTTAGAACAAAGACAGTATGTATTGTTGGATGACTTGCGATCCACGGGAACTTCTTTTGTTTAAAGGAACAATAGGAACGTTTAACATAGAACAGACATTGTATCCGATAATAAACAGGCTCGCTAGCTACTTAGGTTGTGTCTTCGATTGCGTAGATCTATTTATGGTTATCTGGTGGTAATCCTTAGTCTCTCATCATGAGGCTGATCTAGAACACTAAGCCAGTACAAGGCTACTGTTATTAAAATCGGATTATATGTATATCACTGTCTTTCGCTGTGAATTCAGCGGCTATATGAATGTTATCACTGTATATACTCACTACATACTGGATGTTGCCATTATTGCTGTCCAAAGATAGCTTGACTAACCATAAGGTCTCTAGGTTCTGACTGAAGAAGTATAAGAGGGGCTTCTGGTAGGATGCTGCTATGAAAAGAATTCATAGGCGTGGACAAGCTTCCTTAGACCAAGACGAGGATATCCTGACGCGCACTTCTACGCACGAAGCCCCATCATGCAAAGAGATTCACAGTCTCCAGGCAATCTACAAAAAGACCGAATTACAATCCGCCAGCTATATTTCGAATACAAGGATAGTGATACCGCACTGATTGGCGATGTACTCCCGAAAGTCAAAACCGCTCGATTGACAGGTATCCAGCTACGGACGAAACTCATCGAGAGGGGAAAAAAAGCAGACCCGCAACGTCTTAGGACTTGGATCCGAAGACTAAAAGAGGGACGTGATACGCGTATGAAAGTATGCGAGATTGTCCAATCACACAAGTTGTTTTCCGACGAGAGTAACGATAAGCGTAAACACTGGGTTAAGACTGTCCATGATTACGTCCTTGAAGTATGGGAGAAGCAACTTCAGTCAAAAGAACCCAAGAAATCGATAAGACCTACTATAGCTGAGGAGACTATAGTAGGAGAGGCTATAGCTCATGGCAATGCTCCGCTGGAAGAAGAAACTTTGATCGACTCTCAAGCTGAAGAGGATAGATCTATACCACACTCCCGCGATTCTTTGAACGACATCAAGGTAAGCGAATCCTACTTCGCACCTTCGAGCAGCATTATGTTAGGCCTACTTGAAGGAGACCTAAATGAAGTTATTAACTTCTATAAGACTCTGCCTTGGGATGCTGACTGGAATACATCGGAAGGCCTAGCTCTAGTGGAAACTGGTAGGTACTATGAGGATATTGCCGTTTCGACTACGAGGCAGATTGATCTTGCCTATAGCGATATCCCGACCGTTTGTGAATCCGGGCTTACGGATACAGGATATGCTTTTTTTGAGGAACGAGGCCTCAATAATCTCCTCGAATTGGTTAACCTCGGACTCCGACCGGCTACTCTAGCGAAATACGAAAAAGAAGTCGCTACTTGGGCTGAACATAGGGATAGAGCCCTTTTGTGTGACTCTGATGGATGTCAACAGATGAGCGGAACCCAGCTGCCTGTCGAATCGGAGATTCTAACTTGGGACTATAAGCTTGCTGCTGAGAGTCTCATACTCTCCCTCAAGCCGGTAATCTTTACGGCAGCTCTAGAAGGGGATAACAGGCTCCAAAGCCGTCTTCTTCAGGCGGCTTTGCGGGGATGTTGGTTCCTAATCCGGAAGCCGGATCAGGACCCGGACTTAACACTCCGTCCACTTTTAGACCAGACCACAAAGAGCCTGAAGGCCTGGCATTCTTTCCTCAGAAACACAGCTTGGGAACCTTATCTCACCAGCTCGGCTCGAAGGGTCTACTGCAACAGGCTACCTGAAACATTTGCTGAACAGCTATGCTCGGGCGACCAAACCGTGCAGACTATCCTAGCAGTTTCCGGCCGACTAACCCATATGAAGCACGTTTACGACCGGTTCTGTATATGCAATGGGTTTCTCCGTATGGCAGTATGGGCGTACCTGAAGTTCTCCCGAACTTGGGGAGAACCTGATGTGGTAACCATCCCCGAGGGCCGAAAACACCGACATCGAGACCCTCATCCAAGATGATAAGGCAAAGCACCTTCTATTCCTGGATGGTAAGTGTCCTGAAACCTGGGACCAGATGAAAAACCAATTGAAATGGTTAGACATTACAAAGGATGCCAAGACTCACCAACTAATAGGTCGTATCCAAAAGTCTCGGGTCTTATCTGGCATATCACGGGCTGATGGGAGGTTATTTACTGCTGGAATGGCAGCATTTAACCCTCAATCCGTAATCCGAAATGAATATCTTGGTGAGAAGCAACATGGTTCTCCGAGCTCAGGACTTCAACAAGACGGTAAGGAGATTCCTGGAAACCTCAAGGCATATATCCAAGAGGCCTACAGGGTGACAAGAGCAGCAAGGATAGTAATCCGCTTGTTAGATCGGATATGACCGGCTATAAAACCGTCGGCGAATTTGAAAAAACCTTTGGAATGCGCTTTCAGTTCGGCTTTTGTTTACCTGGCGAAACTTGCTTGTGATGGCAAGGCTGAGGATCTTGCGGGTATTTTCAAAAATGGCTTTGATCCTATCTGGTAGGTAAGGGAATAGGACCTAATAGAAGACGTGTGTAGGAAACTAAAAACTTCAATTGTGTTTTAAACGCAAGGGATGTTTATGAGAGACATTATGACTATGACTGCATTCTTCGCTTGACTAACTAGGAAGGGTAGGGAGGGAGTAGTACAAGGGGGTTCTAGCGGACTAAACTTATTACTTTTGCCGAGCGAGACATTCTTTGCAAACAACAAACGATTTTCAACAGCTCTTCTCCTAGGTTGACTATCATACATATTCTTAAAGCCTTACTACTTACCTATTCTGCCTATACTAGGCGATGTTCTACTATGCTGGAGCTGTCTTTATTTAACTCCTAGGGTGCTTCTAGCAGCCTGTTACTAGCCCACTTACTAGTGGCCACTCTTTCGAGATATACATATATAGCTACACAGCAGCCTCACTTCGCCCGTGGTACCTCTAGAGGAAAAAGATTTAAAGGCTACCTAGCCTCTTAACGGCTTTCTCTAAGGACTCTCTCTTAGCTTCTGGCGATGTAGAAACAGACATGCCTTTTGGGAAAGTAAAAAGGGCATCGCGCAGGAGACGTCTCTCTATGCTTGGGCCTCAGCCAAGGAGACAGAAAAGGCGAGACGACACTTCTGCTGATGATCAGAACGTTCGGCGGACAGGCCCCCAAGATGTCGCTCCTCCAACAAGCAATAGTAACTTACTCCCTAGGCGAGGGGAGGCTTTGCTATACCTACCATCAGGTAGGACCAAGCAGTACCCATGGACGGACGATCGCTCTACCGATTTGAGTGGGTATCCGTCCTCTACGTACTCGGTTCTTTATCCAGACGCCCAGAGATTCCTCCTGGGAACCGCCGTGGTTCGGTTATCAGACATGATATTTTCGTGGAGTGGCACCTATGCGAATCGGAGATTAAATATCGGTAATGCCGACAGCCTGAAGAAAAGGTTTGCAGACCATGGCCTGCAGAGGCACCTACAGGTGCATTTTATGCAAGCGGCAGTATTTGAAAGCGACTTCCGCCAGATGAAGACGTACCTTGGAGACAATACCCTACCAGCAGCGCCTACAACTTCCTATTTATCTTTCTTAGATTGGGCCAAGGTAAACAAAAACAAGATCGAAATAATTGCTGGGCAACACCGAGCTAGTGCGTTAGAAAGCCTTCTAACTGAGTATGGCGACACTGACCCGACTTCTGATGAACGCTGGTGGATATGCGACCTATATAGCAAGGAACGGTTACCTGACTATATTCGCTCCGCGTTAGGCGTTCATAGTAACGTCGAGCGACGCGACTTCATGCGAGCGCCCCATGGTGTGCTATGGGGAGCTGTAGAATGCATGCTCTCTGCAGGAGATCCACTGCTTACGGCGACACATGGGGGGAATACTGGGGAGGGAACTGCCACAGACGACTTTACCGGTCTAGAATCGTATATCTGCTATCGACTCCAGATACCTAGCGACGGACGTAATAAAGGAATACCTACACGTCGCTTGGTTACCCTTTGGAATAACACAACATGGCGCCCTCTTATTTCAGCATGGTGTTCGACAGAAATTGGCCGGGATACATTTAATATCTCGAGATTTGAATGGATGATGCGTACCGGAGTTGAAGATGTAAGTATCTATTAATCCCCCTACTATAGTAATCTTCCCCGCCTACTCTCTTCCCTCAATCCTTCTCTCTTTGTTTCCTGGTTTTCTTTCGTTTGTTAAGGTAAATGCTTGTTTTGATCTATTTCATGTCTTATAGGTGTTGATTCAGAGTAATCTGTTTTGGATACTGTGACTATCCATGTATAGAGGATAAACGCTAACGACTTTTATTGGTATTTTCTAAAAAAAAGATCTGGCTCCAATGGATCCATGATGTACTTTGCTCTATAGAGCATTTAAAAGAGACCTTTCAACTTCCGCTAAACCTATCGCTAAAGGACTGGGAAACCTTGCGTGGGTTGATTGGTAAGGGTGTGTCAACCCGTGGTTTATTCAACTGCTTGAAGGAAACCTCCTCTTGTAACCTGGACAACATCGCGCAAGCTAGTCGTACGAGGCACCAAAGCTTGCATTATAGTACACGTGGCGAACATGTCTCACGACCGGACTTTGTTTCTGATTCGACTATCTCTATATACCAACTTTTCGATATCAAAAGACACTTGGGTATAAATAAGGAGGATATTAAGATCTTTTCCCGACTTATGTACCATGTTAGTGCGTGGGTTCTTCCGACTTTCCACGACGGGTCTTATCAGAATCACATGGGAGCATCATACCGAAAGGCCTTTCTGGAGTCTATCCACACGGTTCTTACCCGCTGTAACGATCCAGCCTTTGAGCCCCCGGTGAGGATATCTCAATTATGCAGCTTACTAGGTGTGGATTTACGGAGTATGTGCCGCTTACCGATGGGTCTGGAACCGGATTACGCCATCAGTAGTGGTACACCAGCACAGCCGCTACGCTATTACCACTCGATATTGGACGAATCGACAACATCCCAAAAGTCACTCCAAACTTGTTTAGCAGAGGTGATCTCTATCGAAATACAAAACGATATTTGGAGGGCGATACATCCGTTGCTACCGACTTGGAGATCTCCCTCTAATACCCACCTGATGAGCTTTTTAAATAGCCCTGCAACGGATATAGAGGGCGATAAATACCTCCGCCGCTTTCAAGTTCCAGAGACAATACATAGTGGCCAAAGGTGGACGGTATGGCGAGATACCCTCACCATCGTCCGGAAGTGGCTGGATTCGGTCTCACGTCCAGGAACCATCATAAACATCCCTTCTGATCGAGCTAACTATAACGGGACCGAAAATAGTAGTCCTATAGTTAACGATCACCGATCAGGGTGGATGAGAACGGTATTAGCACCAGCTCGTACCATCACCCAGGCTGTTGATGTTGGTGAGGCACTCACGCCTGGGTTGATTCCGAGACTTATATCCCAAGGATTTGACAATCTCATCATGGGGAAATCACTCCCACGTGATATGAAGCTTAAGGCTCACTATACACTAGCAAGAGATATCCTTCATCAGCTAGTAGAACAAAGAGATGGCATTTGCGAACTGATAATGATAGCTGCTATAGTATTTGGCAATGCTAGCTGTACACCCTTTACAAAGGCGGATATGGAGGACTTTCAGCCAACGCAAATAGCGCCTACATTAGGTGCCGAACGTGCCGCATGCCTTGTCATTAGGGCCCTCTGGTTTTACCAACCGCTTTCATTTGCCGAGGCTGAGGAGAAGTTTACGATTGCCACGAGAAGGGATCTTAATAGAAGAGTGGGTATGTGGTTATAAACTCCGGTTTTCCCTTTCTTTCTTCCCTCTCTCTCCTTTTTCTTTTTTCCCTAAATCCCTCCCCTGTTTCATTTCTCTTAAAACCCCTTCGTTGGTTTTCCTAGCGTTATTTATCCTCTTAGCGTTTCCTAATTTTATTACTACCTAATATTAGGAAGGCTAAAGATTATATAATATCTTTCCCTATATTGCATTAGGAAGTTATATATGCTAATTTAAGGTAAATAACCTAGGTTTCCCTGGTCTAAGTCACCATACTCTGATAAGGCTTCGATGGTGTAATGTTGAAGGGGATAGGTCTGGCTGTATTGAGTTTGCAAGCAAGATACGGTTTAAACCGAAGGATGAGCTCCTTGCACTGCGGAATATTTTAGTTGGCAATGTTAACTCTCCGGAGGCATTTTTCTGTGAGCTTTTTGGGACACAAAACGGTCAGAAATGGATGTCGACATGTGCTTCAATACTACATAGTAGGACACATGATTAATATAGTTTATATTATATATATTTAGTTGGAAATAAACTTGCTTCCACTATCACAAGATCTTACTAAACCAAAGCAGGCGGGATAAATAACGAATAAGAAATCTTTACGTTCTTTTATTGAAAATATAATTTAACTCTATAGCGCTGGTATATATCCACTTAGGAAATATAAAAGAAGTATTACTATTCTCTATATATCTTAAAACCACGTCTTATCTTTCTATTCTATTATATTTCTAACATGTATTACTAGTATATAGCTAGAAAATATTATTATGTTGGTGATAGATTCTCATATACGTATGTTTTCATCAGATATTAAATTTACTATGACTATTTATCGCCTATATGCACGTCTTTCTTCGCCTATGCTATGGCTAACAAATAACGTAATAACCGGGATCTCTAGTTTATCTGAATTTCGCGGTAGACGAATTTCAAAACGGCTTACTAGATCAAACCATTCCGAGTTGCCTGGGTTCTGGGAAGTAAGACTGGGAGACACAACCCCTTTAAATAGGAATTGATGGAATCTTTCTCCCCGTGGCCAGAGTTCGATAGAAGGCGTCCCACTTTTATCGGTGGAATTTATCGCAAACTGATCTAGAACTTCCCTAGGCGCCCCTAACCTTTCGAGGATAGCATAGGTCTCCTGAATCGGGCGCGTAATAATTCGTTGGATAAAGGCGGCGATAATGATTGGGTAAGGACCTTTAGTAAACCTTATGGATGAACCCATTTCCAGTGATTGCCCGTCAGTGTCGCAAATGAATCTTTTGTCGCTAGTCTTGGGATTAAGGATTATGCCTTGACAGAGGTGATTCGGCATTAGGTGCCTATCGTTATAGTAACCCTTTGGGGAGGGACGATAGCATTTGAAGCAGTTACCTTTCGGCAAGACAATATACGGCGATCTTGAGGCTTTTAAAAGACTGGTTAAGGCTGTTTGTATGGTTTCCCCGGGAGTTTTGCTAACCCTCAGATTGGCGTGTGGGCATTCGATTGGTATATGGTCTTTTACTTCCTGTGAATCGAATAGCCAGCAGAATATGCAGAAACTTTCGTTCTTAAACAAATAGCTGATAAGATGAAGATCTTCGAAGGCGGTAAGGAAACGATCGAACGGTGGCTTGCTTTGGATTACTCCAGGTGTTACTTGCTTATCTGAAGTGTAGAAAAAAAAGAAGAAAAGACCAATATTAGTAAAGTAAGACTAAACCTTTTTTGTTAAGAGGTAATAATACATACCAGACCTTATAACCCTCGGCGGTGTAATCAGGCCGATGTTCTGGGGCGGTGAGGAGAATTCAAAACCTGGATGGCGTATTGCAGTCGCTGTCTGTGGTGCCTTTTGCTGAATTGGATTACGAAGGCAAGTGGCATTAGCCTGGCGATCTTCTTGGTGTATGTTTGGGTTGTGTATAGACATATTAGGAGACCGGATTAAGGATTGAATGTTTCTGGGGTTTGAAGACTGATACTGTGGTATTAAAATTAGCCTGCTGCTTCAATGTATATATCGAGGTATCTTATTAGTAGACGGGAAATTATCTTGTCGTAACGTAGTATAAGGGACTTCCTAAGGTTGCGGAGACTAAAACAAAAGGATAGACGAGAGGGGGAATAACTTAAAATGTTAGCTTACACTGGGACTCTCCTGGTGAACAAACGTTGCTCTCTGGGTCTTATCGATTTCTCTTATGGTATTGTAATTATCCTGGGGGAGCTTCTTTCCTGTTTCGTTTAATCCACTATCGGCCGGCTCGAAGTGTTCTACATCGATAACATCTTCACCTGTGATGTCAATGTAATCATCATTTATAGTACTGACAAGATGGGCGATAGGGAGCTCTTCTTTAGAGGGCCTATTGACATGTTTTGCCCTCTTTGATGCTGGTTCTTGGTCCTGAATAAGCACTATCTCGGTGTTGTCTCGCTTTGAACTTTTGACTGGCTCTCGGAAATAGCGCGGCCGGTCAGGTCCGTCTGTTGTCGGGGTAAATGATTCTTGAACCTGACCTAGGAACGACCTAGGGTCTCTATTGGGTGTTGGTAACTGATGTCTTCCGGGAAGAATGGCATGAGGCAGTAATGGTCCTCCCGCCAGTCTTGTACTACTAGGTTGGTTGGGACCTAATGAGAAGACCTCGCGACTGTTCCGTCCCTTGATGCTCCTTGTTGTATATATGGATGAGACACCGGCTTGGTTATTGCTCCTGGCGATGATTTCAGATAAGTCTTTACGCTTATGGTTTACTATGGCGACTTGTGGTTTACTGAGACTAGAAATGTTTGTTGGATATATCGTGACCTCTGGATTAGATCGTATTGTTACCGCCTCTTTGGAACTGATTAAGCTGTGTCCGATCGTTCGAGCCTCGCAGAGGTCGCAAATCTGTTCTCCAAGGGCTTCGTCACATTTGATCCGGCGGCTGTTGCGATCGAAGTATCTGCAGAGTGGGACACGTCTGCATTGCTTGGTATGAATGAATTCGAGCACTACCCGGCGGCTTAGATCGTTGATTTGGTACAACCGCTTGGAATCGGACTCTCCGAAATGATCCGGAATAATACAAGGCGCTATATCCTTTGAGGAGGGATCCTTTGCTGGTGCGAGGACGGAGGCTGTCCCAGGGTTCCCAAACCGAGCAACTCTGCCTAAGATTTGGGCTAAGGTCTCTGCGTCGGGAGGGTAATCTTGAATGACGATGACTATGGTATCTGCATCGTAGTTGACTCCTTCGCCGAGGATGGTGGTTCCGAATTGGATATTGCGGGGTTGGCTTGTTACCTCATGGGTTGTGGAGACGTCTTGAGGGGATGCATAACTCTCTATAGGCGTCCAGGCGCAGGGGGCCCTAGCCCACTTATATAAAGCTGCTTTTGCGACCTGGTGTTTGGCCTTGGGTCTATCTGCGTTGTCTGCGCAGTATAGGGTATAACCGAATCTCTCTGCGATCTCTATAGACTTGTGTAGCTTGCCGAGAAGGATTACTAGGACTTTCTCTGGCCTTGGCAGGTGCCTGGTGACTTTGTTGTCTTGGTATATCAGCTTCTCCAGGATTGTATCTCTCTCGATGTCATCGGTATATGTATCGACGGTATACCTGATTTGTAATCGATCGGTTGACGCCCGAAAAACAACGTCTGGGAAGGGCTCTGGACCGTCCTTCTGCAGCCCCTCTTTCACGGCCAGGGCGTCTAGGTATAGTGTTGCGTTTTCCCGGGCTTCTTCTACCGACCGGTAGGCACGCCCGCGTAGAGCTCTGAGCAGACCGACTAGTTGATACTCTCTCACGGGGGCGAATGTTGCAGTGAGAAGGACCCAGCGGGGGATGCTACCGAGCCGATATAGTACGTGGTGGAAAGCAGTCCGGAAAGGTTTGGGTTTATACACTGATCCGAAGAGATTGTGGCACTCATCGAATATGACAGTATCTAATAGTCTGTCGGTTATGAGGCTTGTGATTAGACTGTTGATTTGGCATGGCTTGCCAGCTGCGTTATGGATGGCCTCGGGCGTGGATATTATGACGCGTGTGCTGAGGTGTGAAAACTTCACTGTCCCTTCAGAGAGTTGCGTGGAGGTTACTGCTACTATGCCGGCTGCCTGAGCGCTCTGGAAGGTGCTCTCCAAGAGGGTCGTGAGGGGGACTATAATTAGTGTGACCCCAGAGTCCCCAACGACGGCTGGGGCTAAAGCAATTACTGTCTTTCCCGCACCGGTAGGTAATACGATGAAAGATAATGGTCGGTTTTGATTAGCGAACAGAAGAGCCTCCTTCTGACCCGGCTTAAATTTTGCAGGGGCATGGGAACAGAGAGCTTGTAGGAAGGTTTCCGGATGGTCTCGAATCTTCTCGTCCTTCGTCTGTATTCGATAGAGCTGGCGGACCTGGGCATCCATTGACAAGGAGGTTCTGATCTTAACGACGTTGCTCTCGGCATAATGATTGCTTGGTATTAGGCCTAGGCTATAGTCGCAAGAGAAACATAGGGTAGACAAAGTTAGCCTTATACTTGAATAATATTTACTTTAAGAATTAATTTATATATAGGAGGGGATAAGCATTAGTAAAGTTTATGAGACCTACTTTCTAATAAGGCTAGGTGGTAGAGGAAGATGAATAAGGTCCTCACTCAAGACCCAAGAATGCCATATCATGGAGGCGGTAGTATGTCGAGCAATCTTGTCGGCGTCGCGACCGAACATACCCCCAAATGGGGTGATAGCGTATTTGATAAAGGCGATCTTGCTAGAGTGCCCGGCTTGCTGGTGCATTTCTGATAATGTGGAGTTTGGCTTCTCCAGGCTGTCTCGTAATTCGTTCGGCGTAGCTTGGGTTTCAGGGCTGAGAAAACGGGCCCATATCTCCATGATGTGACGAAAAGACCCTATTCCTAACTTGGTATGAAGCTTCTTCTCAAAAAACCTTGAAACAGAAACATAAAACTTCCGGGGGGGAAGGCTTCCTGGGCCGTGCCTTGAAGGACGCGAGGGTATCTTTGCAAGATGATCTTTCCCGGGCTGTACAGATAGAAAACCCTTACTAAGAGGTAAAGAACCAGACGAGGCCCTTTGCATGAGGGCTTGGCGGATACCGGAAAGCTCTGAGTATATACTTGTTACATCCCTACTATCAACGTATTCAGCCGGTTCATTATCCATAGTGACGGTATGTGATTCCTTCCTGGTAGTGGTTATATCCTCTGGCTCATTGTCATCGGTAATATCTTCCCAGATATCAATCTCGTCGCTAGGAGGCTGATTGCTTATTGCATTGTCTGCAGCGGGTGTGCAGCCCGCTAGGATATGCATGAGATCTCGAGGGGGTACAGAGCCCATCATCATGCGAATATCGTTGCTAATGGCCTGTGAAGGAGTTGGCTCCGGACCATGCATTGACAAATACGGACTGTGAATGATGCTGGAATTCGTCTGTTGCTGAAGACATTGAACGAAAGGGAGAATATCAAGAAGATAATACGTAATGATATATGAAAGATATGGCGGATAAAAGTGCCAGGCTGAAGGGGATATCCGGGATCCATTATCTCCCTTGTGGTACCTGATCTCCGTAGCCCAGGCGAGCAGTTTAGGAAACCAAAATATATTACGGCGGCCATTTGTGAGGCAATTAATCATTCGTATGTTTAGGAACTCTGTCCCCCGGCAAGGGGTGCCTCCGAGAAGAAACATTTGGACTAATAGGCGCTCTAAGAAATCGTGCACCTTATGGAAGTACTCAGTAACCACAGCGTGTGATATCGTTAGGCGACCGGAATCCGAATCTGTAAGTATCCAACTAGCTAGCCGTGGATTGCCTTGGAGCATTATGAAAGGGCGTGGAGTAGCCTCGGTTCCAAATGTTTGTGAGAAGGCCGAGACGCCCGGCGTGGAGATATTGTGGTCATCGATGACCTTCGGATGTGGATAACTTAAATCGATATAGTTGTGGAGTTCCGGTATTGAAGACTCAGTGTTTGGGGGTGCTGCAAGGAGTAAAAGTTCGATTAATTCGTAGTGAAGGGCGATAAGTTCCACTCTATTAGCAGCCCGGAGATCATATATATTTAGCTGCATGATGAATTGAGGTATTAGTAAAAGAAAGGTCTCCTGTTTTATGTACTTGGAAACTATTTGATCTATGTTATAACGTACCTCACTATTCGCACCAAAAACAGCAATACAGCCATTATCGCGAAGGGTAGTCGTGGTCATGCCAGGAGTAATCATTGATTCCTCTAGCGCGATGTTTCGGATACGATAAACCCAGACGAAAGCGTTATCTGGTATGTACTCGGTGGTATTATGGAAACCGGTCCGTGATGAGTAGAACATTAGATTCGGCCGGACATATTGATGGTAGGAGAGATTATAACGGTCGTTGGTGATGTTCTGATTCGCTGTTTCCCATGCGCCCCATGTGACAAATACGGCTTTCATACAGGCAATAATGCCTGATAGCCCCTTGCCAGCAACTGTAGGATGTTTGATTCCACTAGGCTCAATGCATAATGCGGCGGCAGCGTTAATCAGCGGACACTGGAACTTGTCCCCACGGACGCTGTCTTCGGCGAGCGCAAGGCTGACGCGGAGGAGCTTGACAAACCATTCATTATCAGGTGTCCCGCCTTCGTTGAGAGGCATTGGGTCATTGTAGGACCCTACCCCAGCGCTGATGAGACCTACCAGGTTTCCAGGTATATTAGGCAGGTCCTGGTAGGCGTGGTATACCAGCAATGCGATAGACTGCTCAATTGACCCACGTTTGAAGGCTGGCGGAGGAGCACCGTCAAACTGGCTATAGTAGCCTCGAGATATACTCTGGGGCCACTTGATTGGTGGTAGGTGGAACTTTGGGGGCTCTACTAGGCCGATATCGATTAAAAAGCGTCGCAATAGATATACTAGGATTTTGTTCCATATATTCAGGTACGAAGTAAGAGTTTCGTCCTTAGAAGGGAAGGCCTGTTTGCCATAAGATGAACTCGATGTAGTTGATTGCTTGACGACGTTTTCTGCATCCATCTTATGGTCCTGAAGATGAATTGTTAGCTTAGAACTAGATTATGTAATAATACTAAAGGGTTTCTTTAGGTTCCTAACTAGAGGATGGAATGTAATGTAAACTCAGTAGAAGGGGGAAAAGCCTAATGTGAAATAATGTATATGGCAAATAAATAACTTACGGGATGCATAAGTGAAACACATGTAAATAGCCTGCTTGACAGGATATATCGGTGGTTTAAGAAGTTTAGGACCGCCGGGTGGTCATCTGTATTCGGCTCTAAAGAAAGCAATCGACAAAACTCTGTGAGATCAACACCATTAACGAAGTCGCTAAGACTAGCTCGCTTCTCGAATTGCGACGAGATATCGACATTTGGGGCACTCTGCTGAAAGGTTTGAGGCATTTCCTTCACCCTAAACTGACTGGATAAGGTTTCCCAGGCGTTGTTAGTGTTCGGCGGGTTTGGACCTTCTATCGTGGGACTCTCTGTGCTTGTCTCGTTATTTACGTTTCCCTCGCCTGGGCTTGTAGGGAGACATTTTGTGGTTTCACTATCGAGGTGATTTGGTGGATCTACTCGAACGAAACACCTGCTGAATTCATGGGACTTTACATTGGTTGTTGCTAGGACCCTCTGAAAGTAAATCTTGATATACCTTGTGGATTGTGACTGAACTTCGATTGTTGATTCTGAGTTGGTGACTGGATGCGAGGGTGCTGCTTTATACCTTTCTCTAATAACAGGGTAAATTTTAGTAATTCAATATTATACCGTCCGTGTTAAAGTATAGACTATATTAGTGATAAAAGAACTATGAGACTTTCTTACCGGTGGAAATTGTCATGGCGGGTAAGGTCTTTCGGCTTTTCTAAGCCGTCCTTGATCTTTAAAGATGTAATATTGGAATTACATTGAAGGCAAAACCATTTGTATACTACTGATACAGCCTGTCCATCTGGCTTTTCCGGGAGCATTTCCATACAGGGAGGACCAGTCGAGATTGAAAATGGAGGTAAATCGCGGAGGCCACGGTTCCGGAGGCATACCCCAGCTTGTTGCGTAAGGTACGCTTCAATATCTGACAGTTCTTCTTGTTCTACATGGAGATCATGATTGGCAACTAAATGATCAAGAACCTGTTTAATATAAGTTGTTAATTTAACATATATAAGCTTAAATATTATAGTAAATAATTATATAGGGGAAACACAAACAAACCTCTTGGAAAGATCTAAACTCTTCAAATGGGTCGCCTTGGAACTGTAAAGCAAGAAGCACCTTCCTGCAAGTACGGCAATAGAACTGACCAGGCATTAATCCGGGCCAAAATCCAATGTGTGCTTTAAGGATTGCCCTTTGGGCTAGACTGAAATGTGTCTTCATGGTACTTGTGCTTTGAAGAAATAAAATAAGAGTATGAAAGGTATTTTTTACTTCCGTGGGAAGGAAGCTATAGGGATGTAAATAAAATTGACTATGGTAATGTCCTAATGGAGGTTGACGAACTTCTTTTGGCTCAATAGAATAAAAGGAAAGAACTAATAATTATTTAAAAATAGGAGATCTCTTATATTATTAAGGGACGGTGTGACGTACCTTACTGATTGTGTGCATGATTTCTCTGCAAGAAATCATGACTTTGAAATAAGGACATAAATAGATTAAAAGGCGTGACTACGTACTTTTGGGGATTTTGTTTCATACTGGATGGTTAATGATACGCTTAGTATCGCAAGGGATGGGACTGAAACGGGTGTGTAGTAATCTTACTTTGCTTGCTTTCTTTGTGGTGACGAATAAATTCTTTGCTACTTGATAACTCTGTATTTTATTATCTGTGTTTGCAGAAGATGATATTACACGTTTTGAAACTTACTAAACTAATCCTTTAGTATATTAGGAATTTTAAGTAACTATAAGAGTACTTCTAAATATTTCTTTTATATGGAATTCTCTAGTGTCTGAGAGAGAATACCTACTATAAAGGTAGAGATACTATATAGGGATACTAGGATGAAACGACTTTTACATCTTGACTAATTATTCCACCCTTTTTATGCGATATGAAATAAGCATATGTAATTCATTTATGGTGAGTGTATCTGTGTACACCCGGAGTAGGCTCGTGGGAGATGATTCAGAATATCGTATGATACGTAGTTCCTATGCACCTAAGCTTTAGCGTCATGATTTTTGTGAATTTCTGATCCCTCTTCGCGGTTCTTCTGAGGTATCCCTTGCCTTGCACCATTTCTGATCCTAGGAGTCCCTTCTAGATGTATCTGTGTACTGAGGCTTGGCTACTCCCTTCTGAAGTATGGAATGCGATCGTTGCATGGGTTGAGGTTTCTTATCCCTAAGGTAAGGATGATGTATGCTATGAGGAATAAGGTTATAAATGGCTGTTATCTTAGACTAATTCTTTGGCTATATTTTACTGTTTTTGATAGCTATTTCGATGCAGAATATAAGCCTCTATATAAAATTTAATTGTTCATTATGTATTACGTATGTTGTGAATGCTTTCTAAACTGTGTGTGCTAAAATATAGATCTGTTATTTGCTCTCTCTTGCTCTATGATGGATACGTTAAAGGTTTTTGAAATATTCCTAATATTAACTATGATGCGCACCCTTTGGAATGTTACTTGAAAGGGAGGCCAATGATGTTGGCTAGGAGACTGTGCAGGCATGCCCCTGAGAGCGACGCTGCCTGATCCATTTGCATGCAGGAGCACCAAAAAAACCAATAGATATGCCACTTGTTCTAGACATGTCTAACCAGGATTCCTTTGGGTGAGCTCACATAAGACAAAGCCTGGAATCTCCAGCCTTCTGTCGTTTTGTGACTTAACTCGCCCTTCTAAAATGTGTAACGTATGAATTATTAATTTATAACTCATGATTGACCAGAGACGCATATTAAAGATGCCTTTCTTGGTATGGCTAGCATCGTTATGTCTAGCACTTTTCAGAAGTTAATATAGATATTCCGTACGAGGGTATCTAAACCGTCGGTCTAGTCGCCGTAGTTATGCCTCTATGAAGAAAATGTTTAACTCCCCCATGTTAATATCAATGAAACCATGGCCCCATTTGCGTACGACGGGAGTAGATTTCCCGTCTTGTCGTACGATAACGTTCGCAACGTTATTAAAATATGCCTTCAGCTTGTCTACATCTTTTAATGAGAATAAGAATGGTATAGCTGAGTCGAACCTATGATACTTTACTCATTCGACAGGGTTATCCATAATAATAGTTCCGATCGATGGATTTGAGCGTCCGTCTCCCAATCGTGTGGAAACCGACCCTTGTTTCCAGGACACCTTGGCCTATGTGTTTGCCCTTAGGTATGCTAAGGCCTGTGACTTGCCTACTGTGGAAACTTTCGCTGCACCTGTATCCCATAGTTCCCCTTGGTAGACTGATGTATATGGGTCTTTGTATTACGAACTGAGTTGCTTGTACTGTTTTCGGAGCTGAAAATATATCTTCTCCTGTCGTACGGTAGATAAATACTTCTGAAGTAAGGAAAGTCGAAATTTCCTCATCCGCAGTATCGTTACTGTCGTTATTAGATAGGTTCTTAACATGGTTCTCTCCCTCTACCTCTTATAGGTGTGTTGTAAAATCGTCGTACGGCTCCTGGTGAAGCATATAACATGCCTATAGGTGTGGTCTCTCGCACGTTTGCGTTCCTCATCTAAGTGGTTTGTTAACCAACAGCCTACTTTCTTGCAGATAAAGCATCTTTTGCCTATGTTCGTACGATGGGATTTCCTTGATAGGTATTCCCTTGTTCTTGTCTTTCATATGTTTATCCTTGAGTTTTTCGGTAATGTTGTTATTTATATCCACCCCTCTGGTTGAAATTATACCGCCTATTGATGAAGTTGATATCGTACGATATTATCTTCCTATCGATTGCAACTTGTAGTGAGGCTCACAGGTTTGAGAATAGCTCCTCACATGTCTGGTCAGATTTGTGATTGCTTAGGGCGTTCTCTGGCTCTAATACGCCTCGACATGCCTGAATAACTTGCGTACGAAGCATAATTTCTCCTTGGAATCCTGAACCTAGTGCCCGTTTGACGAGGGATACCTTGTCAAACAATGCCTCTAGGACTTTAATTGGTTTCTTGTCTAGCTCCTCACATTTGACTCGTATAAAGGATAATGTTGTCTAATCTATGTAGTAGAGATTATGTTTGATGTCTGTATTAAATTGTGTATCTAACATCCTGTAAATCTCGTGCTATCTCTTTGTTGGCCCGATATGGTGTAGCTAGAATTCCTCCGTACGATCGGCTAGGATATCTAGGACCATAGTATGGTGTTGATCTTCTGTTATTCATAATCGCCTGCAGAAGCTATTGAAAATCTTGGCCTTCTCATATAGGATATCGTACGATTTGCTAGTATAGTTCCTCTCTTTCTTCTATCCCTTCTGGAATACTATAATCGTGCTTGGTTCGCACAGTTTATTCTGGACTATTCGTCTTGGTGGGAGGTTATAAGTACTGTCTGCTGTATGGATATTTGTTGTACGATCCTGTATCTGTGGAAAACTCTCGATCTGCTGGGTAAATCTTGCCCTTGGGGGTAGATTCTGCGTGCTTGATTGATCTCGAGTATTTGACTTCCTGCTTGCTCGTTCGGTAACGTACGAAGGTTCGATTGACTCTATCGCTAGTTTAGCTAAAGTCTGAAGTGTGGTTGTCTCTGGGGTTCGGACCGGTCTATATGTAGTTACGTTCGTACGGCTTGATCCTCTTGTCTGGGGATTTTCCCAATCGTCCGTAGAATCGAGTCCTTTTTTGACGTCTGAAACTATATCGACTAATTGTTCTGAAACCGTCCTTGATTGGGATAATCGGAAACCTTTTAGATTAAGTAGTCGTGCGAACTCGGTTTTGTACGTGCGGTTGACCAGGTCCTATTGGTATAGTGACCATTGGTGGAAGTCTTCGTACAGTATTGTAGTAAGTACTTCTTTTGGAGGATCTCTGTGTAAGATCTCCATCATTACATACCCGACGTACGTTGTTAATTGTTTCTCAGAAGGTCCCGCTTGAATGTCTATCGGCTCTCCCCAGTATTTAGGATCTGTTGACTTCTTCCAAACGCTAATATGGATAGTGCTTTTTGCACTCATGTCTTCGTACGTAACCTTATAGTCATCCTCCTCATGTTGTAGGAGGTCTTTTTGCACGATATCAGGAGAACCTGATATCGTCATATTAGCAACCGTTTCGTATCGTACGATATCTAGTTGAATAGTTATTAAAATATGCCGTAGCTTATACTAGTTTGCTAAGTTATTGCATGATAGGATTCTTATCTGGTTACGATATACCGTAGCGATAATAAGAATCTGTCTCGTACGATATTCTGTTAAACAGTCTTCTTAAGCTAGTTATCCAGTTACGACTTACCGCAGCGATAATAACCAGTTTAAGGTCCTTAGCATAAGAGATTTCCTAACGTGACCGCGTAGGTGTTCTTTCGAATTTCTCGCCCCTCAGTTCCGTACGGGATTACCCGGTAGCCCGGCCGTAAAACCTTGATCTTGTCTCTTCACTCTTACTAATCTGTGATCGCACAATGCAATTACTCGTAACTGCTAAGCAATCACTGATTAGTGTTGATTAGGCTCTCTATACGATCGTACTGTTAAAAATGTAGGGCGAACTAAAGATTGTATTTTCTGTGATCACCTTTCTAACTAGATGTTGTCTCCCGTATGAACAGATATATCTCTGTCCATGTCTTTACATGAATCTTGCGAGGTAGGTAATGAACCATGATCCCTTCCTCAGACATGTGAGTGTTACAGGTACTAGTCATGTCGTTCATAAATCTATCTGTCGGCAGCCTTGTCGTACGGTTATGTAACTATTATTATTCTAATAGAATTAGGATATATTAATAATATAGTTTAATTAAATTAAACCTTTAAAACTAATATTTCCCTGGGAATAACATATCCTTTTTAATTCGTCATGCTTCCTGATGGATTGCCTCTTTAATTTATAAATTCTCTAAGATATTCCCCAGAGGATGTAAAATAATCTGTACTACTTTGTGATATACTATCTTCGTTATTTCCGGTTTTATCATTTCTACTCGCGGTTCTTCTTAGTAGAGGGGACTTTTTGCTCTTATCTCTGGATACCACTTGATCAGAAACTAAGCTCTGCTTTTCTGTATCAAATAAGGTATCCTTTAAGAATGGTTTATAAGGTGTAGGCTTTGCCTCCTCGTGAAAGAATCCATCTTGATCTAAACTACTTGAGATATTCCCACTATTCTTATTACTCTGCCTCCCCTTTTGGGAACCGGATTGTGATATGGAATCTAGCCTTTCTAAGGCGGATCCTTGTGATGATAATTCTGTTGGGAATTGACAAGGAGAACTAGGTGATGATTGTACCCTAAAGAGTGTGCGACGGAAGAGATTACTAGAAGGGGATTCAATAGGAGATGGAGGGGTTTGAGGGGGAGAAGAGGGATTTTGGCTATGTCCGACATCATTGGATGCTTGCTTTGAATGTGACTGAATGTGTTCTCCTAAAACAGGATCTGAACTTGATAAGACTCTGAGGGCCTGAGGTATTGTGTATCGGGGGACCTCTGCCGAAGTTTCTTTTCGGAAATTTTTCTCCTGGGGTAGGTGCTGAAATATCTGGAGTTTAGGAGAAATATTGTAAGGTTGTAATATACTATGCTGGCTAGGCTGAGATAACTCTGAGCATTCTATATACTATTTTAGATTATAACTAAATATACTATACGTCTTTTTATAAAGGAGAATAACGACTCTTACCTGATCCTAATGGAATAGGAGAACAAGGTATGAAATCTGATGGGATAATAAGAGATTTCTGTTTGTAGAAAGTGCTCTGGGATATATCTTCTAGGTCTTTTAAAGTAGAAGACTTTCCTAGAAGTCGTCTTTGGGGTAATAATCTGGTTTGCTGGCAAGGTGTTTCTTCCTGGCTTGAAATACTTTGGGGTTTCATAAGGCGTCGTCTCTTGGAGTATCGTCTCTGAAAAGCGATTGGACCATCAGAAGAACTTGAACTTGATTTGCTTTTGGCTTCGGGGGGTTTTGCTTTGTTTGTTGGAATTCTGTTTGGTGAGAGCTTCTTTCTCTTTTGCTGTACTGTGGCGTTTGTATGGCTGGGATGTTGTATCTTGCTTGATTTCGTTGTATTAACTTTACCTAGTCTTGTAGCTAGCTGCTTTGGTAGGGGAGGCTTAATTAAATCGTTTGGATTGACTTCTTTATGTATACTTTTCGTGATTTGAACTGGATTAGTAATTGATGGCGAAAACTCCCTTGATAACGAGTTTTGGTTTCTAGGAGATTTGATATTACTCGCATAATTATCGTTATCGTTATCAAAGGTTAAGTCGATTGGCTCGAGATCCTTTATGACTTTGCCTTGATTGAAAGATTTTGACTTTGGTATTGTAGGCTGATGTGTAAAGCGTCTCATGGCTTGGATTTCTTTTTGATGGATTTTGCGATTTGCTAATATCTGTAAATCCCTACGCTTCTGGGCTTCGTTTGCTGCCTTGTGCTTTATACCTTGATATCTCGCCTCAGATTCTGCAACCTTTTGCATTTGCCAATCTGTTCTCCATATTTTGTTGGTAGTGAGATCGCGAGTTGTTACGACTGTGTTGTATATAAGCGAGGAATCTTGATTTAACCCTAAAGTTGGATTTTGGATAGATGTTCCCGCTTCAGATCTATTCCCTGACCGGACAAGGTATCTCTGACGTCGAAGATGAGGGTTTACTGAGTGCTGGAGCTGGAGGGATTTCCAATTTCTAGGTGGTAGCGACCTTTGTTGATGAAATTCTTTAACGGGATAAGCGCTCATAATAAGGCACCTGGTATTGCTTACATGTTAGCTTTTTATTTCTTAAAAAAGTAATATTATAGAGTAAAAAAATACTTACCATAGTAAGTTTTGTTAGGCGCCTTAGATAGATATAGTAAGGATGATATAGAATACTTTGTTATATAGTTTGAAGGATGGTTTGAAAAGTGTTCTCATCTAGTGAGGATTTTGACGACTTTTATATGTGGAAAGATCTGGTCTGCTGGATTAGTCTCTTCACGAAATGACGTGTACTCCTAGGTGTGTTGAGGATCAAGCATAATTGTTTCCACGATGTTTAGTGCTAAGGGATTTGATAGTAACAACGTAATACTACATGGAATTGAGCTACTTCGTGGTTCCATTTATCAAGCTTTGATTGGTTAATTCAAGGCGAAAACTGGAGTAATTCTCAGGGATTATCCACTCCTAGTGACTTTTAAGACAAAAAGTGGCTTTCACGAATTATGATTCGTTAACACTAAGAAACCTTTCCATTCCTAAAACCCACAAAAAAAGTCAAGAAGCCACTTTATAAATTCCAAAGCCAAAACCCCTTTCAGGCTAGCTAATAAGCAGACGGCTTTTAAGACAATAGGGAGACCTTCTCTATGATTTAATTGTCTTAGATATTTAACGTTCAGGTGCTAGACCTTCTTTAGGACGGTAAAAAGTGGGTTTAGTTTCATGGCCATAAGGGAACCCACTTTTTAAGTCCATTCCGTAGACCTAAAAGTGGGTTGGTCTCTCTGTAGTAAGGGAATTGACTTGATCTGCTAGGCTACTACCTGTACCTTCGACAAAAAGAAAAACACTTTACATCAAGGTAAAAACTTCAAAGAGACTTAAAATAAGATAATATTTTGTACTGTAAATAAGATATATTCCAATAGCTTGTCTCTAAAGTTTTGAAGTTTGCATCGTGGTATAGCAAGACTTATTAGAGTCTTAATATCGTGCTTAAGGTATAAAATACTCTGGCTTATTTGACTAACCAATAGATAACATTGAAAAGATAATGACTGGACACCGATTAAGCTTTTCGGTACAACACATCTATAATGAGCTAGATGTACTATAGCCAGTTTTTCCCACTGGAAAACTGGCTTGTGTACATATTCAGTTACATTGACAACTTTGAGACATATTCTCATGTATCTATTGTGTGAACGAAAAGTGGCTTTGTATAGGAAAAAGCCAGTTTTCAGGATGTATCTTTTGTCTCAAAGAAAGAGTCCCGTGCCTAGCAAAATCTAGCCAATCAAGCCACTTAGAAAAGCCAGTTTCTGGCTTTAAAGCTAGACTCCTAGCTATTAGGGTAAAGCCACCGACTTGGACGTCTGGGAGCAAGTGGATCCCGGCGCCGAAAACCCCGAGAAGCGGATGCCGAAGCCGGAGCCTCCGGCCTTCTCCGACTACAAGAAGAAAGGTATACCGCGACATACCCGCGGATCAATCATCGAGGTGTCACAGACACCAGATATCGAAGAAGTTCGATCGAACGAGACGGCTAGACGCCTCCAAGACCTTGTCAAGGAGGACCGTGAGGAGTATGTACAGCTCCGGAGCGACTACAACCATGATATCCGTATCTACGAGCGTGAAGCGGCTGCTCTACGAGAGCTCCGCAACTGGGTCCTATCGACAGCAGCCGAGAAGTACGTCAATGCGTGCTGTAAACCTACGGAGACCCTCCACGCCTGGATGGTCAAGCTGAAGGGCGTGGCCTCGATCTCGAACAATGAACAAAAGAGCGCCGCGCGTGAGGAGTACGAGAAGACCGTCAAGCAAGCGGCTACAAAGCGGATAACCACGAAGGCCGAGATCGAGAACTGGCTCGAGCAATGGGAGGCCGCAATGTTGAAGGGACAAGAGGTCAACCTTGCCCAGACAAGGGACTTCAGCGAGTGGAGCGAGGACTTCCTAAAGGTCATTGCGAAGACCGCTATTTCTGCGTTCCACGCCACGTTCGAGGCGAAGTTCCACGAGTCGGACAACCCCTCGATCAGCGAGATCTCTGCGGAAGTACGACGATATATACGAATCCACGCAGATACCCTATCGACAGGACCAAGAGCCTCAAGAGGTGCCTTTGCCACAACAAGAGAAGGACCCAAGGAGACCATGCCTCGGAGTACAACCAAGAAGCGACATAGGGCCGCCGATTCGCGGACCCAAAACGAGATGCCAACGTGTCACGGATGTGATCTGCCACGACACCTACTTGCCAACTGCTTCTACTGCTTCCCAGGGGAAGCGTATGAAGGATGGAGGCCCAGCAACGACATCATGAAGAAGGTCACCGAGCGTCTCAAGGCCGATGACGACCTCGCGGACCGCGTGAAGAAGATCCGTGAACAACGCGAGAAGGAAGCGAAGCAGACCTGACTGTATGGTCGGTGTATGGGGTCAGCCAACGCATCGTGGAGGAAGCAGTATACGAGTGACCGTTCTGCGTTCATGATCCGGACTGAGTACCCCTTACACAACTCTGCGATATACGACTCAGGATCATCGCTACACGTGTTCAACAACCGGGCTCGATTCTCAGGTTTCAGAGCAGCTGAACCAGGGGATTACCTATGGGCAGGAGCCTCACAAGTCCCAATCCTAGGGTATGGAAACGTGGATATAACGGCTGACGCTGAGCGGGGGAAGAAGGTAAGACTCCGCTTATACAACGTCGCTTACTGCGAAGAATTCGCAACGAATCTAGTCTCCTACCGCCTTCTACGGCAACGAGGGATGTGGTGGGATAACCGCCCAGGCCAGAATTGCGTACGAAGAGCGGATGGGACACTCGTCTGCTACCTTCACGATCTCCATGGACAACAGGTTATCGAGGACAATACCAAAGCAGGATTCGTCACGCAGGCGAAGCAGCGCCACACATCGTTTACACCGCGCAAAAGACTCGCAGGAAGACCGTTCAGATGGCACCAGAGACTGGGTCACCCGGGCGAGGGGGTGCTGGAGCACCTCGTCAACGCCTCTCGAGGCGTGAAGATCATGGGTGACCTACGCAACAAGCTGCCTGACTGCTCAGCGTGTGGAAAAGGGAAGACAAGACGAATTGTTCGACGTGCCCCACGCGAGTCTATAGCGTGGGCAAAACCAGGATCAAGAGTGGCGTTCGACTTTCACTCGATTAGCCCTCAAGGATACGGAGGCTATATGTCTACGGTAATACTCTCTGACCGACTAACAGGATACTCGTGGGACTACTACCTTAAGGACCGTACAACAGAGACGCTCCTCGAGGTATTCGATCTCTTCATGGCCATGATGAAGACGCAATATAATATACAGGTCAAAGTCTTCGAATGTGACCGCGAGGTTGCAACGATTCATCAGCAAGTCGCCACTCACCTTCAATCTCAAGGGGTGGTCCTCGAACCCTCTGCGCCCAATACGCAGGCCCAGAACGGAGGCGCCGAGCGAATCGCAGCAGTTATCAAGGAGAAGGCTAGGACCCTTCGCGAGGCAGGCAAGTTCCCTGAGATGCTGTGGCCCGAAATCGTTGCCGCCGCGACGTATTTATACAACAGGACGCCGTCAGCGGCGCGCGGCTGGAAAACGCCCTTCGAACGGTTCCATAATCAGTTTCGCGGCCCAGATCTCGGGAAGCCTCATCAAGCCCACCTTCGAGCGTACGGCTGCAAAGTGTATGCGCTCACAACAGACGCACAGCTGGGCAGGAATAAGTCGAGAAAGCTTCAACCGAGAGGATGGATAGGCTACCTCATTGGGTACAGTACTAGCAACTCCTACCGCGTGTGGAATCCGCTTACTGCCCGCGTTATCACAACGCGAGACGTTGTGTTCAGGGAAACCGAGTTCTTTAATAGAGATATCAACGAGCTGCGGGATGACCTCAAAGACCTCGACGTGAACGAGCTCAACGCTCTTCTCGCGCGACTAGAGGTCTCGCCCACAGGGATAACATCTCCAGAGTACGCACACACCGCAGACGAAGAAGTCGATGAAGTCCAGTACATTGAAGACGAAGAGGCACAAGAATACACCGCACCGCCGTCGCCTAAGTACGTGGAGTCACGATTCGAACTCAATACACCACCGCGGACGCCACCCACCTCGTTCTTCGCAGGCCTTGAGGAGGCACTCGGAGTGAAGGGGTGGAGGAAGAGACGTGCTTCGATCGCTCCTGAGGCGGTTCATGCACGCGAATCGATCCACGAAGAGTTTCCAATTACCACTCCGCGTACCTCCTGGCAAGCCGCTTTCCTCGGCGGCACCAGAACGGGTAGAAAACGAGTGAAGATGAAGCAAAAGGCGAAGAACGCCGATACCAGCCTGGAAGCGGTAGTATGTTGGAACAACAGACTCGAAGGTCTCACCGTAGCCGGACGTGGTAATGGTATGAACCCTGCCCCTGGGCCCAGGAGGAGTCTTAGAAACCCTGGGTGTGAGCGTGCCTTCGACCTCCGTCAGGGAAGAAACCACGTTGATTCGAGGGTAAAGGAAGACCTTCCCTCTGGGCTAAGCTCCCACAACGGTAGGCCCGTGTCAGGTGACGGGGGGCCCGCGGTTGAGACCGTGGCCTCTAGCGTTCCGGGAGAGGACCGTCCTCTGCCCCAGCGAAAAAGCCAAGCAGGCGTACTACCCCCAGTGCCTCAGAAACATGCCGATCTATACGGCCACCCCTACGAGAGGGGATTCCGAGAAGCGGAAGAGAAGCACCTCGCGAGCCACGATGAGATGGATACATACGTCGTCGTAGACCGTAGAGAAGCCGCCGGGCACCAGATCCTGGGTTGCCGGTGGGTATACGTCTATAAAACGGACGAGAAGGGAGCACTCCAGAAACTCAAGGCAAGGATCGTTGTTCGAGGAGATCAACAGGCTAAAAACGCTTTCAAGGATACATACGCTGCGACCCTCGCTGGACAATCGTTCCGAACCCTTATTGCCACCGCGGCCCAGCAAGATCTTACCTTACTGCAGTACGACGCAGTTAATGCCTTTGTCCACGCTCCGATCGACGAGACAGTATATATGGAGTTTCCACCGGGCCATGAGCAGCAGGGGAAGGTCCTGCGGCTGAAGAAGGCTCTATACGGCCTTCGCAGGTCCCCTCTACTGTGGCAACGGCATCTAGAGAACGGTCTGAAAGCAATGGGGATGGAACGCGTCGCAGGCGAGAATTGCTGCTGGCGGAAGGGACGCGTGCTCTTCTTCTTCTATGTCGACGACTGTGTTCTCGCGTTTCCCCCTGAGTGTAGAAACGCTGCTGAGCGCCTCATTAACGGGCTCAAAGAGAAGTACCACCTGGAAGGCGGAGACCCTCTTCACTGGTTTCTAGGAATCGAGGTCACGCGCGACCGAGCCAAGAAGAAAATCTGGCTATCTCAGGCAGCATACGCACAGAAGATCGCACGGTTGATTGGTCAAGGCACACATAAAGGATCACAGAGGAAGAACACTCGATTTACGACACCTATGACGAACGAGGAGCTACTGCCCGCCGAGGAGCACGCCTCAAAGAGCGAAATAACGGCATACCAACGAAAGATTGGATCGATCCTATACTTGGCGGTGATGACGCGCCCCGATATCGCCTTTGCTGCAAGCCGTCTGGCGAGGTTTAACCAGAATCCCTCTCAGAAGCATCATCGCGCTGCAGATCGAGTATTGCAGTACATCTTGGACACCTGCTTCCTTAGTCTCGAGTACGATGGCAACAACAAGAGTTTCGAAGTCGCATCAGACGCCAGCTTCGCAGATAACTCGCTAGATCGAAAGAGCTCTCAGGCGTACGCACTACGGCTTGCTGGAGGATTGATCGGATGGAGAGCGAACAAACAAGACACAGTCACAACATCAACGACAGAAGCAGAGCTTCTCGCCCTCTCACAAGCAGCACGCGAAGCTATATTCGTTAGCCGTCTGTTGAGTGCTCTTAATACGACGATTCCAAGCGGCGGAATAACGATCCAGTGCGACAACCTCCAGACGATTCGAATAGTAACTGAGGAACTCGTGACTCTAAAGACGAGGCTTCGTCACGTTGATATACACAACCACTGGTTGAGACAGGAGGTTGAGAACGGCACCATCAACGTCGTCCACACACCAACGAAAGACCTTGTTGCGGACGGACTCACGAAGAGCCTCGCAAGGCAACCGTTTGAAGACTTCATAAAACAGCTCAACTTGGTGAAGAAGGAGACGGAACCACTACGCGAAGAGAGGGACCCTCTCGCAGAGACCGCATGGAGCGGAGGGATCTTTGAAGGAGGAGAGGAATAAGGAAGAAGTCGGTTGGCCTGCCACCCCTAAGGGTAGCCTCCGCTGCTGCGTATGAAGCGCGCAGGAGCGCCCTAGGACCGAGGTCTCGAGCCGCGAAGGCTAAAGGGGTGTGTCAAAAAGGGTGGTAGGCCAGGGGCGCTGGAAGCGATGCACACGCAGAGCGCCTAGGATGCCAGGAAGGCGCTAGGAGGAATGTTTGGCCGAGGACCGCGCTAGGTGCGCTTAGTCACAGGGAACACGCCGGAAGAAGGCGCGTAAGGGATACGGACAGGTCTTAGAAAAAGAAGAAGCACAATACACATCACGATTGACCCCTGAATGTGCGCCTACGAATATTCGAACATAACCCATCGCCATATATTGCGACCCGTTCGTTATGCCTAACAGAGGGTTAACACACCTACTCTAGCTAGTAGCTAAGGCAGGGCATTCATATATAGGACACGGGCTAAGATAATAGGGGAGCCTCGGAAAAGAAGAACTATTATATAATTTACGTTAAGATAAAATATAATAATAAGCACCTAGCTAAGATAACGAGTACTTATCCTTAGTAATAAGCACTTATTATATATTGCGAGCGCTTATTAGAATCTACCTTAAGATTATAAAGACTTATATATAGATTAGGACTAAAGTACCTACTTAAAGGTTCTTCGATAGTTTCCGGCTAGCTAGACAACTAAGTATACCTACTATCTTATAAATTTAAGAGATCTATTATTAAGACAAACCTAGATAGGAAAGTATACTATTAATTTATTTATTACGCTATACTAGACTAATAATAAGATAATTCGTGCTTGATTTTCTAGTTTTTACTATTTTGAGGCCGCGACAAGTTTATATTCTCTTTGCTTCCAGTTAGAAGAGAGGAGCCGGTAATGAAGTCCATCCCAGTGCGCGCATCACTCTCTAGAACCCTACTCGCGTCACCACTACCTAGGCCCTGATTACCTTCCGCGCGAGTCTGTAGAGCAGCGGCCTCAACATCTGATTCCACGTGGCGCACTGTGGTGGTGGTCATGATGGCGGACCTCTTGCTCGACTTGACCGACAGGTAAGACGTCTTCAGACTGCTTCCAAAGTCCCATTTTCTTTTCGAAGAGAAGAGCCTCCGCCTTCTCCTCTCTATTACCCCGAGCTCCTCCTCGGCCTCGCGGTGCAGTGCATCGACCGGCCTGAAAATGAGCGCCCCTCGCTTCCAGAACCCCGGCCTGAACAGTGGACATAACACCGGGGTCGTGACGGCCAGCAGCGCTATGACGGTCTCCCTGTAACCCCATATGTTGATGGTGAGGACGCTCGGCGCTGCCGTGAGCGTCAACGCGGCGCGGATGATGGCCGCCGCGATAACAAAGAGGCCGCCGCATAAAAGGCAGGTGACGCCGACGCGCTTCCACACCGGTACCCGGAGGTGCCAGAGCATCGGGGCCGGGATGATTAGAATGAAGGCGTCGGTGATGACATTGAGCACGGCCAGGGCGTAAAAGTTCTGTGCCCGAAAGATGCAGTGCTCGCCGGGCAGGGGGCGCACCGTCCAGTTGTCGTGGAAGGGCCTGCATGTAGAGCTCACGGTCGCGATGAGCGCTACCCAGGTCAGCCCGCAAAAGAGGAAGAGGAAGTTGATTGTCCGGTCTTTTATTAGGCCCTGCATGACGCGTCGGTAGAAAAAGAGGATGCTGAACTTCAATACCCAGACGAAGCCGGGATAGGTGTACCATGTGACGAACTCCATTTTGCTGCCCATCTCGAGGATCCTGACGTCTTCGTCACTGAGTGAATCAACCTGCTGCGGCTTGACGTTGATGTTTCCCCCTGCGTAGTAAGCGAAATAGCCCATTGTACTATCGACAGTGTATAAGAGGATGCACTATGTCAGTCAGGTTGATATGGTTAGTCCTGGCTAGGTTTGATGGGTCGCATATTTAATCGAAAACATCCAGTGAATGTGCTTACAAGGAAAGAGAGGTAGTCATCGCCATGGTATCCTCTGAAGCCCACCGTTCGAAGGCGCACAACATGGCGAAGACCAATGATTACCATGCCAATTGCATACCAAGTCTGTAAACCCATTAGTGTCTATTAATCACATCCCCTCAATTCCCGACTGTCGTCATCCTCAAAGTCCTTACCCATACTTCCACGAGATATCCTTCGTGTGTCTCGATCGCTATGGCTGAGCTTGGTCGTGGCGGCCACATTTTTCAAGCCTTAGCGGGGGTGGTATCCGCAAAGGTGAACACGATTAGACATCGTGATGTAATGTAGAACAACAGGGAGAGGAACAAGCTTTGGGAGCCGTTCCAGATTTTATTTTGCGGGGTTCCGATCAAGGTTTATGTTGAATCACCAGAACTCCGGAACTCCGGGTTGAAGTCTAACCGTCGCCAGCAGTCCTGCCGGCACCCAGGCTGCCCACGTAACAGGCAGACCGGCAAACGGCTATAAAGCCGATAGCTACTTCCCTTAGTACTTCTACTAAAACTTCTTCTAAAGATAGATATATAGATTAATAGATAACTAGTTTCCTTATTAGTTTATCCTAATATACTATAGATAACGAACTCTACTCTAATAGGGGTAGAGCTTATTAAAAATATTAGAGTAGAGTTTATTAATAATTTAGTAAGTAAAATACCCTCTTTTAATATATTAAGATAGCTATTAATAATACGATTATTTATTTTAATTTAAAAAGCTATATTATAGTTACTATCAGGCCGGAAACAAAGGTTATCTAAAATATGGCTACGCCACAAACTAAAGCATGGCAAGGCAGAATGCATGATTAGCATATAAGGTTTTAGGCATCCTTTCCCCGAGTTCACGATTAGTCATTAAGTGTCACTGGCGGCCTCTGAACCAGAGAAAGTATTGATGTCGAATTGAGGGTTCAGAACGATGTATATTCCGTTATGTGTGTAACTGTCTAAGGGCCCTTCAGGGGCGCGTAGGGAAGGGGGTATGCCACCCCCTGACCCGGGGCTCGGCGCTCGGAAATAGTGTTCTGCCGAGCGTTGCCGAAGCCTCGCGTAGCGCGCTCAATCTGACACACCCCCTCAGGGGAGCGCCGAATCGGGGCTTCCCTGCCCTCGAGTCGCCCTCTCCCCCTCGTATTTAGATTACACTGCGTTCAGAGCTCTTCTTTCGCTCATCCCTCGGCTGGTAGGCTTTCTACTGCGCTGTCTCCTCTCCTTCTGCTAAGAGGACGTTTTATACGTACAACTCGCGTACCACAGCAAGTCACGAGCTTCCCGTGGCACTCGGAGCGCGCTTCTCGTGGTCTTCGACCGCCCAGACGTCTTCCTGCGCGGCTCTCTTGGCCCACGCTTCTTCGTCTTCTTCTAATTCGCGTCTCCGATTCCGCTTCAGGAGCTCTGCCTGTTCGCTCATACGGACCTGCTTCCGGAACTCGCGGAACTGTGGGAGCGCGAGACTCTTCGTCAGACCGTCTGCCATAAGCTCTGACGACGGTGTGTATGCCACGGATACGCGCTTCGCTGCGACCTCTTGTCGTAGCCAGTGGTTGTGAATATCCACGTGCCGTAAGCGCGTCTGAAGGGTCACTAGATCCGTTGTCACCAGTCGAACGGTCTGTAAGTTGTCGCATTGGATCTGAATCGTGGGTACGCTGCGCTTTTCTGCGGGAAACGTCGCTTCCGGCGCTTCTTCTGTTGGAAGGTGTACGTTTAGCGCGGAGATCAGGCGGCTTGCAAATAGCGCTTCCTTTGCTGCTTGCGAGAGGGATAGCAGCTCAGCTTCCGTCGTAGATGTGGTGACCGTGGCCTGTTTGTTAGCGCGCCACGCAACGAGCCCGCCGAATAGCTTCATAGCGAGCGCCTGAGAGCTCTTCCGATCCAGGGAGTTGTCTGCGAAGCTGGCATCTGACGCCACGATAAGCGTGTCTTCCTCGCTGCCGGGTTCGCAGCCGTATTCGAGGCAGAGGTAGCGGGTGGAATAGAGGTAGGCGAGCGCTCTGTCCGCTGCGCGTTGGTGTTTCGGCCCGGGATTCTGGTTGAAGCGCGCGAGACGGCTTGCCGCGAACGCGACGTCGGGTCTCGTCATTATTGCGGCGTATAGGAGAGTCCCGACCTTCTTCTGGTACTGGTTGACTTCCCACGCGCTGGCCTCTCCTTCGTAGGGTAGAAGCTCCTCCAGGACCATAGGAGTGTACGAGCGCGCTTCAGAACCGTCTTCTAACGCGTTAGCTGTGGGTGGAAGCAGCCGCCTCACCTTCTCGGCGTAAACTGCCTGCGAGAGCCATAATCGGCGTGTGGCTCGGTCTCGTATGACCTCGATTCCTAAAAACCACTGGAGGTCTCCGCCTCCTTCGAAGTGGTAGCGCTTCTGTAGCTCAGAGACCTCCCGCAGCGCTGCCTCCTTGCGCGCGCGGGGAAACGCCAGTACGCAGTCGTCCACGTAGAAGAAGAACATGACTTCGCCTTTTTGCCAGCAGCAATTCTCGCCTGCCACGCGTTCGAATCCACGTTCTACGAGTCCCTTTTCTAAGTGGCGTTGCCACAGGAGAGGGGAACGTCGTAGGCCGTATAGCGCCTTTCTCAATCGCAGGATTCTTCCTGGAACGCGGTAGCCCGGCGGAAGCTCCATATAGACGGTCTCGTCTAGATCCGCGTGGACGAAGGCGTTTACCGCATCGTATTGTAGTAATTCTAGGTCAAAGCGCGCGGCAACGGCCATCAGAACTCGGAACGACATACCTGCGAGCGTCGCGGCGTACGTCTCCCGCGCGTCTCTTGCTTGCTGGTCTCCTCGAATAACCAGGCGTGCCTTGAATTTGGCTAATCGCCCGTGCTTATCAAGCTTGTAAGTGTATACCCAGTGGCATCCGAGGACCTGGTAGCCGCGCGAGGCGCTTCTTGCGACCTCTTCCCACGAGCGGGACTCCTTGTGCCCGTCTAGGTGGCTTCTTTCAGCGCGCAGGAACTCCTCCCGGAAAGGGTGACGTTGCAACTGATCGTGAGACGTTGGCAAAGGGGCCAGATCCCTCCAGTAGGCGCCTTTCTTTCGGCCTTGCGCTTCCACGCGGGAGCGGAGCTCGGTCGGCGCCAACGCAGTCACCACATCCCGGTTACCGCGCGCTCTGAGATCCTTCGTCTCTTCTGCGAGCGTCTGGCTCCGGTCTCTGTGGGAGCTGGGCTCACTTGTCTCAAACGCTTCTACCACGGAGCAACCTTCCTGGGATTCACTTGCCTCCTGCTGACCTGTAACTTGGTCTTCCAAAGGGCCTTCATCCGCGCCGTCATTCCCGGATTTCACGGTGAAGGTTGCCTCGGAAACCCTCTCAGGGGCGCGCGGCTGGCCAGGCACAACGCGATCCCTTCGTGGGCCGTCTTGACGTCTAGGGTTTTGTTTGTGAAGCGTCGTTCCAGCTAGAAAAGCGGCTTTGTACGACGTCCGTGGTGTGACCTTCTTATAGATGGGCTTCGTAGCGGGGATATCCCGCGTATGCTCTTCTCCCCACCCCCTCACGTCGAGCTCGGTGAGCACCGCGAGAAAGGATGTGGGAGGCGACGCCTCCGGCGTCGGAAAGGGCTCAAACCGCGCTCCCGTGTATTGCCCTTCCACTTGCTTAGGCGCGTCCGCTTCAGCGTTATGGTGCCCGAGCGCTTCTGCTGCTTCCAGGGCAGGCTCACCGGGATCGGCGTGCTCTGAGACTTCTTCTGCTTCTTCGTCAGCGCTTTGTATATAGTTTTCTGAGCCCGTGGTCTGTCTGATCAGCTCCTCTATGCGCTGCTGAATCGCCTGCAGGTCGAGGTGGTTGATTTCTTCCACTAGGGACCTGACGTTGCCGTCGAAGTGGCATTTCTCGTTAAACACCACATCGCGCGTGGTAAATACTTCACTACGCAGGGGATTCCATATCCGGAACGAGTTGCTTGATGTGTAGCCGACTAGGTAGCCTATCCAGGCACGCGGAGCGAGTTTCTGGCGCCTGTTGCGCTTCAGCTGCGCATCAGTAGTCATTGCGTACGCTTTGCACCCATATGAGCGCAGATGAGAGAGGTCTGGGCGCGCGTAGAAGCCGCTTTCCTCGTGCCAGAACTGTCTGTGGAAGCGCTCGTACGGCGACTTCCACCCCCTGACTGCTGACGGCGTTCGGTTGTAGACGTAGGTGGCTGCTTTCGTGACTTCCGGCCAAAGCACGTCCGGTAGCGCTGCGCTTCTAGCCATTGCCCTCGCGCGCTCTTTGATAGCTGCCGCCCCGCGTTCAGCGCCTCCATTCTGTGACTGTGTATTAGGAGCCGATGGCTCTATTGTTATCCCGCGTGCTGCTAGCATTTGGGTCACGCGTAAGTGCTTTTCGAGCTCCCCATCGGTCTCCAGGAACTTCACTGATATGTCGTAATGGGTCTTCAGGAGCTCCAGGAAGTCCGTCAGGGTCGTTAGCAGAACGTCAGTAGTGCGTCCCGTAAGGTAAAAGTCCCACGCTAGACCGCTTGCGCGGTCCACGATGATCATGGTTGACGTGTACCCTTCGTAACCTTCTTCGTAGTCGTGGAAGTCCAGTGCGAGCCTCTCACCAGGCTTTGCGCGCTTCAGGGATTCTCGGGGCGCTCGGCGAACCATCCGGCGTGCTTTGCTTTCGCCACAAGCGTCGCAGTCAACTGTTGTTATTGGACCACCCCCTGAGGCGAGCCGGACTCCTCGCGCCGAATTGGCCAGGTGGCGGATAGCTTCCGGTCCCGCGTGGCCTAGTCTGCGGTGCCAGAGTTCAGCGCTTGCGCTGATTGCTTTCCTGCGCGTCGCCGTTGTGTAGTTGTGCCTTCTGCGCGGCTTGGGGTCGTCTGGTGCCGCGCTTCGCGTGACTGGCGCCGTTGCGAATGCCGCGTCGATCTTTCGGTAGTCCAGGACTTGCTGGCCAGCAACTTCTGTGAGAGCGCAGAGAAACGTTCCGTCCGCGCGTCGTAAGCAGTTATTCCGGGGACTCATATCCCACCAGAAGCCTCTCCTGCGTAGGCGCGTGAGGGAAACCAGGTTGCTCGCGAAGCCGGTACAGAGTGCGACGTCGTAGAGGCGGAGCTTCGTAACAGTGCTCCCCTGCTCTCTGACTCTGATGTCGACGGTTCCGTATGCTTCGATAGCCACTTGCTGAGCGCCTGCCCATAAGTAGTCGCCTGCTGGCGCTCCTGACAGTGTGGTGAACCACGAGGGGTCGTTGAATACATGGATCGTTGATCCAGAGTCCAGGATCGCCGATCTGAAGAGCTCGTATGTCTCCGGAGCGGTGTGGAAGGCACTCGGGACGGTCCCCTTGCTTCGGCCATATAGTCAGTGTTCTTCTTTCGCTGGTTCTCTCACCTTCCTGACACGGTTTGCGAGCGTTTCGTCTTTTCTCATCCGCTCGTCGAGGTTCGCGAGAAGCTCTCTACTCGGCTCGTACCACTCAGGGCGCTCCCGTTCGTTGACGAGCCAGCACTTCGAGAGCGGGTGAGGTTTCAGGCACGCAGGGCACAGCCGGTTGCCCTCGCTCTCCCCATCGCTTCTCTTCCGCGACCGGTCTCTGCGAGCTCCTCCTCTGGAGCGCGTGTTTCCTCGAGATCCCCGGCTGCTTCTCATTGGTACCGTTAGGCGCGCGGGGGAAGTTCGTTCCCCTTCCTCTTCGTTTCTTGAAGTGGCTTCTGTGGTAGGACCAAACGCTCCGCGTCCGGCCTGCTTCTTCGGGTTGTGTTGAGAGGTTGTTTGTAGGAACCGCCGCGCGTCTGACAGGACTTCTCCAACGCTCAGTTTCTCGCTTTCGACGCGTTCGTCCTTGACGGTCTGGTATAAGAAGATCCATGTATCGGCGTAGCTGTGGCTCACGGCGTAGGTGAATTCCGGGAACCATATACTGGGGAGCTCGGTACCCGGGACGCCCGCCGCTGCTGCTTCGTGGATTGATTCTTCCCACTTCGTAAGCCACTCTTCCAGCTCTTTCTTCGTTGCGAGTCGCTTCCGCTCCGGTATCTGGAGCGCTCTCTTATATGCTTCGCTCGCGGCGGTGCGTCTCTCACGAGTGGTTATCCCTACGCGTTCCTTCAACGCGTAGACCCAGCGGTCCAGTGCGCGGTCCGCGGTACAGCAGCTCTTGAGGAGAGAGGTGCTGACTGTATCTCGGACCCAGTCTTCGAGCACGCGAATCCCTTTCAGGAACGCTTCATGGGTCTTGGAGCGCTCCATATATTCAGACCGACGTTCCTTATACAGGGCGAGATTGGCTGCCGAGAGCTCCTCCAGCGCTTGTGCGCGCGTTTCGTAGTCGGCGTCTTCGTTTAGCACTTCGGCTTTGCCGGTCTTGGGGTGATCGTATATTTCGGGGCGCTTCGGCCGCTCCATCCGCCGCTCGAGACGCGTTTGTCCCGTGTTTAAGGCGCCTGGGCGCTGGGGATCGATATATCGCCAGAGGTCGTAGGACTTGGCCTTCGACTGCAGCTGGTCGATCCATAGGATCCAGTCGGCAGGGGTATTCAGGGTGATTTTCGCGCTTGAGGAGGACATTTCGACGATAGGGGTTCAATTGGGCGCGTAGAAAGGGCTTTCGTATGCGT
The DNA here is from genome assembly GCF_014235925.2 of Colletotrichum truncatum. Taxonomy (NCBI): domain Eukaryota; kingdom Fungi; phylum Ascomycota; class Sordariomycetes; order Glomerellales; family Glomerellaceae; genus Colletotrichum; species Colletotrichum truncatum. Next base: position 550,347 of record NW_027222410.1, on the reverse strand, counting down.
AGAATAGATGGCTGGCGGCGTTTAACGTAAACGCAGCACGTATCAGACTGTTAATTGTCGAATTGAGGGTTCAGAACGATGTATATTCCGTTATGTGTGTAACTGTCTAAGGGCCCTTCAGGGGCGCGTAGGGAAGGGGGTATGCCACCCCCTGACCCGGGGCTCGGCGCTCGGAAATAGTGTTCTGCCGAGCGTTGCCGAAGCCTCGCGTAGCGCGCTCAATCTGACATAACCTTCCTAACGGAAGGCATTTAAAGGAATAATACTCTTAAAAACCTAACCATAACAGCCTTAATTAATAAAAAGATATTAAAAAGATATAAATGTAAATTTATATAATAGTATTTTAAGGCTATTTATTACTTTAAATATTTATTATATTTTATTAAAAACAAATAGTAAAATACTAACTAATTAAAAGTCTTTTTTCTTAACTTTAACCCTATTTTTCATAACTAATATCTAATAACGTAGTATTTCCCCTCAAGTTAAAGTAAGTTATGGTAATTATATAAGCTAATATTATAAAATCGCTAATAAGCTAGAAGTAATATTCTAGGATTTTAAATTTAAAGTGCTTAAGGAGGCTTACTATTAATTTAGATAGCTTCAAGCAGTGTATGGGGCAGCTGTTTTTAGACGCTAATTCTAAACGAGCCTGAGAGGAGTATCCCTACGAATGAGAACATACCCATGTTACGACCCGTTAAGTATGCCTAACAGAGAAACTAGCCCCACTCGAGGACAGCGGCTAGAGACAAGATATATGCAGGCGACGGAAGGGACAAGGGTCGCCCCGCCGGAAAAGGAAGAACTATGTTCAAGTCACGTGATGATAAGAAAGGAATAAGAGATACGACTCTTGGCATGTCGGCTGCCGACAATTGAGATATCGGCAAGCGACGACGCGGACGTCGGCCTTGGGAAACGGGACTTGTATATAGACCAGGACTTGAGCACCTGCTCAAGCCCTCTAGATAGTTCTTCAGCAATCAACTTGTGATTCATCCTCGATGACTTTCAGCTTAGCTCATAGTTTGTGATATTACTATACCTCGTTACCTAGTGTAAGACTGATCACCTTACCCTAACCCTCGATCTACCAGTACGACATACCTGTATACGACGCAAGACCTATTGTTAGTATCGCAGCCTCAACTTCTGTTAGCAGAAACCCTACTGTCACTAGCTGGCCGTAACACTTTGATTGCTCCTGTTTGGTAAGTTGACCCTGCGAAACTAACAAACAGTACCTTCGACAAGATGTCTTCATCCAGCACCGCCAAAACTCCTACTACTTTCCCCAACTCCTCCAAGGGGAAGGCACCCGTCAAGAACCTTGCTCAGGAACTTGGAGAAGAAGAAATGAAGGACGTGGAAGAAGAATCTGAAGAAGAAGAAGATGACGGCAATGAAGAACTTCAGCGTCAGGTTCGCAAGAACAACCGTGACGTTGGAAGACTTCAGGAAATGTTCAATTCGAACGCCGTAGTCCTCGAGCAACTCCAAGCTACTATCCGGAACCTCGAAGGACGCAACCAGGAACTCCTGAACCAGAACCGTACCCTACAAGGTGCTGCTAATATCATCCAAACCCCTGTAGACGGACGAGAGAAGCTCCGTTTCAGCACCCTAAGCAAGTATGATGGTACTCCTGGCAAACTCAAGGGATTCCTGATTCAACTCAAGAATTACCACAACTTTCACCGCTCCAACTTCAGAAATAAGTCTGAGAAAGTTTTACACGCTTCGGCCCTCCTAGACGGGAAAGCCCTTCAGTGGTTCGAACCGTTTTTGGAAAATTACTGGCAGAACGAAACGTTAGAAGACTGTAACACGGAGACCCGTGATATTTTCGACAGCTTCGAAGGATTCGAGCATGCACTCAAATCCCTATTCCAAGACCCAGATGAACGCAGCAGGGCAGAAAGGGAACTTAACAACCTCAGACAAACCAAGTCGGCAATTCACTACGCCGCCGAGTTTCGACGCCTCTGCGCTACCCTGGACATGACTGATGAGTCCAAGATATTTATCTTCTACTCAGGACTCAAAGACGAGGTCAAGGACGAGATCGTTAAGTTAGACAAACCAGAAGACTTTCTCAGCTACACCGAACTCGCCATCAAGATAGACAACCGACTTTATGAGCGAAGAAGAGAAAAGGGCGAAAGACGACAACCCGCCAATTCGGCCAAGAAATACCAATGGCAACCTCAGAAGAAGTTTCATCAACACGACAAAAACCGCTCTCAGCAGAATCAACAGCGGAGCACCGCTTACGGACATCACAGCGGCCCCATAGACCTAAGCGTCGCCAATAAGGACAACCGATGGAACCAGAAACCTCAACAAAAGAAGGAATTCAAGTGCTACAACTGCGACAAACCCGGACATATGGCCAGAGACTGCAGACAACCCAAACGGATCCAAGGACCACCGCGACAAGCCAGCGTAGCACAAAAACAACGAGATCACAGCAGTGAAAAATGGACCAACTGCTTCAACGATCTCTATAACGACCACAGGGAAGCTAAAGAAAACAGTAGATGGTACCCTAAGGACCCTTCTGGACGATCTGGATGCGACACCACCGGGATGAACGACAAAATTCTCGCGGTAGCAGACCGACAAGACATCAGCTTCTTCAACAATAATAACCGACCCCTGGACCGGTATGAACAAGAAGAAGTTGCCAACAAACTCAACAAAGCCTTTGCAGACGGAACAATCGTAAATCACCCCGGGCTGCTCTGGGACAGCCGACGACTTACCAACTATACCCAAGTTGACCAAGTCACAACTCCTGACTCCTTCACCCCGGAAGAAATTCAACAACTAGAAGACGAAAATGATCAAGCCATTCGACGACTTGACGAAGCTATAGGAGCGGGGACCCGAGCAACCATTCCAGACAACAGGGTCACCCTATACCTTACAAAAAAACGAAACGAACGCGTCCTACTACAAGGTAACACGCGCGGACAATATGCACTCCAGCACAGAACCACCCGGTTCGTACCCAGAGACGATGGAGATGCAAAGAACACCCGCACCCTAGCAGTCGCTAGCAAGATAGAACGAAAAACAATCGAGCAACTCGATGAGATGCTTCAAAACCAGCGACTAAACGCGAGCTCGACATATCAAGACAATGAGCGACGGATCGCCCGACTGCAGCAAGGACGAGACGCTTGCCAACAACGAGCCCAACAAGACCCAAGTAACCCTACTTGGCAACAACAGACTGGAGCGCTGGACGCCCAGATTGAACGACGAATTAGTGCTCGAGATGACCCCGAACGAATCCATAGGATCAACCAGGAGCTCGAGGAAATAAACAAAATCAAGAAAGAAGAAATCAATGAATATAACCCTGAAAGGGAACAACGGCTTCAAAAAATTACTCAGCACTGGCACTTCGGGATAAGCGAATCCCCCTACCAATCTGAAGAACCTGACCAGATCGAAGACGACTATGTAGATGCGACCCCACAAGACGTAGTCAGCATCGATGACACTAGTTCCGAGGAGGACCAGGAACGACAAGACAGGATCCGACACCTAACAGAAATCCTTCAGTACCAAGAAATTGATCCTTACGATGATAACCAACAACTATATTTCTTCGGGATACCAGCCAAGAAGAGGAAAACATACTTTGAATCTTCCATCCAAGCCAACGACCACCCAATCCTCGACCCAAGAGCTAAGAAACACTATGACTTATTTTGGGGACAATGCATTATTGACAGCTGCGAGCTGCACGTCGTCAACAAACACGAATACAAATTCTACCCACGCAGGTGGGGCACTGAGCCCATCACGCAAGTCTACACTGAAGTCGAACTACCCATGTGGGATTTGGTGAGATACGAAAAGGAGGAAGGTATCGCTATCTTCGCACCCAATTGTGAGTACCCAATGAGATGCCAACACGATAGGACAATGTCGTGGGAAGAATGCACTCGGGACATTTGCAAGGTACATTGCGAGGACAAATCCAGAGCATGGAGACTATCACAACAACCCAGTGGACCATCCAAAGAAATACCCGACCTTGCCATCCTGCGAAAAAACAAACGTAAGGGAAAGAAATCGTCAAAAAACGAGCAGAGCCACTCTTAGAGGGACAAGAGATAGGCTCCAGGGAAAAGTCCCTATGTGCAACCACAGCAAACGACGCACATCTCAAGATCACAGTGAACCTGGGAGGTTACACTACGGAGGCCCTGATCGACTCGGGAGCCCAGGGAAACTTCATATCCCCACGAATAATACAAGAAAGAGAAATACCATGGGCCAAGAAACAGAACCCCTACCCTTTGAATACGGTAGAAGGGAAAAGAGTCAAGTATGGCGGAGGCATCATTGATTCGGAGACCGCGCCACTCCCTTTGATTCACCATGGCCATCAGGAACACATCACGCTTGACATCACTGAGATAGGACGACACGAGGTCATCCTTGGAATCCCATGGCTAAGAAAGAATAACCCCCGGATAGACTGGGGAAAAGGCCTAATCACATACGACAATCCAGCCCCTGAGCAGCGCTCGCAGAAGCCCTCACGCGGATTACTAGCGGCACAAGGAACCAGACCAAGCTTGTTCCTCAGAACGAAAGACATGCGCACTAGGACGCTAGCTGCGACAGCCACCAACAAAGTTACAGAAGACCCGCTATCGAAGATACCTGTTGAATACAGGATATACAGCAAGCTCTTTGCATCAGAGCTCGAGACCGGACTACCGGAACACAGTGGATACGACCACAAAATCGAACTCAAGGAAGGTTGTGAACCTACCTTCAGTAAAATCTACCCCCTTAACCAAGAAGAAATGGACGCCCTCGACGAATGGCTAGATGAGAACCTAGCTAAAGGATTTATCCGACCCTCGACATCACCGGCCGGATACCCAGTACTCTTTGTACCAAAGAAAAATGGCAAGAAACGACTATGCGTGGATTACAGGAAATTGAACGACATCACTATTAAAAACTGCTACCCATTGCCCTTGATCTCGGAACTACGAGACCTACTCTATGACGCCCAATGGTTTACTGCCTTGGACCTCAAAGGAGCTTATAATCTCATCCGAATAGCTGAAGGAGACGAATGGAAAGCAGCTTTTAGAACAAGGCGAGGACAATTTGAGACTCTCGTCATGCCGTTCGGACTCACCAACGCACCCGCCACTTTCCAAACCATGATTAACCACGTACTCAGGGAATACCTGGACAAGACAGTTGTCGTCTACCTTGACGACATACTTATATTCTCAAAGACACTCGAAGAACATAAACAACACGTCCATCAGATCCTCAAAGCACTAGAAGCAGCCAAACTGCTTGTAGAACCAGATAAAAGCCTTTTCCACAGACAAGAAGTCGAGTTCTTAGGATTCACCATCACACCTGGACAAATCAAGATGTCAGCAAACAAGGTCAAAGCCATCAGGGATTGGCCTACGCCAGAAAACCCCAAAGACATCCTAGCGTTCTTAGGATTTGTCAACTTCTACCGAAGATTCCTTAAAAACTATTCCAAGACGATATTGCCCCTTACCGAGCTTACACGGAAAGACGTTCCATAGGAAAGGTCAGGAAAACAACAAGAAGCATTCCAGAAGGTAAAAGACCATGTCAGCTCAGAACCCGTCATCATGATCCCAAACCCTGAGAAACCTTTCGAGTTGGAAACCGATGCTTCGGATTCCGCTATGGGAGGACAACTCGGGCAACGAGATGAAGACGATGTTCTGCACCCATGTGCCTTTTACTCTCGGAAACTTTCAGGACCAGAGCTCAATTACCAAATTCATGACAAAGAACTCATGGCAATTATCGAAGCATTCAAGGAATAGAGACCGCAACTTTCAGGAACCAAGTATCAAGTCAAGGTCTATACCGACCACAAGAACCTAGCACATTTCACAACATCCAAAGAACTCAACAAGCGACAAATACGATGGTCAGAATTCCTATCAGAATTTAACTTCAAAATCATCTATCGCAAAGGATCAGAAAACGGCAGAGCCGATGCTCTCAGCCGACGACCGGACCTCATGGTCCCGGTCCCAGAAGAAACTCAGGTTATCCTTAAAGAACACGACGGAGGACTTGTGCCAGCACAGAAACTCTTGATGATTGGCGAAAGAGTCAGGACCAGCACGACTGGAAGAATGGCTCACGACCAGATCATGGAAATCCACACTGCACCCGCACATGGCCACCAAGGTGTTACCAAAACCTGGAAGAGAATCAGACAACATCACGACAAACGAGTCACCCGCAAGGATGTAGCCGAAGCAATCAAGGATTGTGAAGTCTGCGCCAAAAGCAAGCCCAGCAGACACAAACCATATGGAGAATTGCAGCCACTACCGACACCTCCTGCACCATGGCACTCGATTTCACTAGACTTTATAGTCAAGCTACCACTGTCAAAAGAACCGCTCACCAAGGTAAAATACGACAGCGTACTAGTCATAGTGGATCGACTCACTAAATACGCCTATTTCGTACCCTACTTGGAATCAAGCACAGCCGAAGATTTAGCATACACCTTCCTCAGAATCATCGTTAGCCAACACGGACTGCCACAGGAAATCGTGTCCGACAGAGGATCTGTCTTCACATCCAAGTTTTGGAGATCCCTGATCTCGCAACTAGGAGCGAAGCATAAACTCAGCACCGCTTTCCATCCGCAGACCGATGGACAAACAGAAAGAATCAATCAGATTCTAGAAACATATCTCAGATGCTATGTCAACTATAAACAAGACAATTAGGTTAAGTTACTACCCATGGCACAATTCGCATACAACAGCGCGGTAGGAGAAAGTACTCAGGAATCACCTTTCTTTCTTAACTATGGATTCAACCCCACTGCATACGGAGAACCTCGACAAGGTTCGGCAGCGATAAAAGCCATTGCAGACATCAAGAAACTTAAGGAAATCCAACAAGAACTACCCCAAAAACTCGAATTCGTACGACGGAGAATGAAGAAACACGCCGACCGACATAGGGTGAGAGGCCCACCCCTAAAAGAGGGAGGTAGCGCCTATCTCATACGGCGAAACATCAAAACGAAACGACCTAGCGACAAACTCGACTTCAAAAAACTAGGACCTTTCGAAATCACGAAGAAAATTTCCGAAGTCAACTACGAGTTGAAACTACCGGAAACAATGAAATGTCACCCAGTCTTTCACGTCTCATTATTAGAACCAGCACCGGACGGTACACACACCGAAGACTGCATCATTGTGGAAACAGACGATACCGAATATGAAGTAGAACGCATTCTAGACCACCGAAAGAATGGCGAAACAACAGAATACTTCATCAAATGGAAAAACTATGGACATGAAGATGACTCATGGGAACCAGCTAAGAACTTGGAACACGCTCAGGAGGAACTCCAACAGTACTGGACCCAGCGGGATCACCCACTAAGGGACCAAGATCAGCGAACTCCTCCCCAACACCGAAGGAAGACCAGGAAGGGTCATTAGGAACCCCAAGAAACCGAAGGTCACCAACCACACCAGCCTCGTGCGCATCCAGGACTGACAGCAAGCCATCCTCCGCGTCCAATTCTTGCATGCCTCGCGCAAACGTCTCCTTCTGACGCTCCACCACCTTCTTTCGAATTTGACGAATACGAGATAAACGGCTCACTGCTAGAGCCATGTCGGACTGAAGACGTGCCAACTCCTCATGGATCCGCAGCACCTCTTCACCAGCCTCCTCTTCTTTCTCATCCCACTCCTTACGCTGGGAATTCAATTTTGACACTACCAAATCAGCAAGAAAACATCGCCGCCCGAAGAGAAAAGAACTTACGTGTCGAAGCCACCACCAAACCATCACAAGGCTTCTTGTGCTGAGCACACAACTGACAACGATTTGCGCCCTCAGCAAATTGACAAGCGCGTTTCGCACGGAAACAACGGGTACAAGGCATGTCCGCAATAACGCCGAAATATGCGAAGGACTCGTTAACCGCTTGACGAAGCGTTTTCGAGCAAGGCTGTTTGGATTTTGATTTTAGAACGCGACCTGACATGGTGTCAGCATCATTGAAGGAAGCATGTTTAAAGGACCCCAACCTGGGACCAGCCAACCTACTTATAGGCCTTGAGGACAAGACCTTTGAGAGGGAGACCTGATGTTACGACCCGTTAAGTATGCCTAACAGAGAAACTAGCCCCACTCGAGGACAGCGGCTAGAGACAAGATATATGCAGGCGACGGAAGGGACAAGGGTCGCCCCGCCGGAAAAGGAAGAACTATGTTCAAGTCACGTGATGATAAGAAAGGAATAAGAGATACGACTCTTGGCATGTCGGCTGCCGACAATTGAGATATCGGCAAGCGACGACGCGGACGTCGGCCTTGGGAAACGGGACTTGTATATAGACCAGGACTTGAGCACCTGCTCAAGCCCTCTAGATAGTTCTTCAGCAATCAACTTGTGATTCATCCTCGATGACTTTCAGCTTAGCTCACAGTTTGTGATATTACTATACCTCGTTACCTAGTGTAAGACTGATCACCTTATCCTAACCCTCGATCTACCAGTACGACATACCTGTATACGACGCAAGACCTATTGTTAGTATCGCAGCCTCAACTTCTGTTAGCAGAAACCCTACTGTCACTAGCTGGCCGTAACAACCCATGCACTTAAGTGGGCCTACAAGTGAATTATCAGGCCATTTTCTGAAAAGTTTGCCAGAGGATTCGTTCTTCTTTCAACCCTCCGAGATAGAGATTTTTAATCAAAATTCGTTTGTGATTAAAAAATTACAGTCACCATGCCTCCCAAGAAGGTTGAAGTTGTTAAGGATAATGTTGTTGCTTTCGGCAGGGTTCGCAAGAACCTGAAGATGGGATGCGTTGGCTTGCCCAATGTGGGAAAGTCGAGTTTATTCAATCTCTTGACCGAGCAGAGTGCTGCTGCAGAGAACTACCCCTTTTGTACAATTGAGCCTAATGAGGCGAGATGTGCTGTTCCCGACGCTCGATATGTAAGTCGAGACTGCCTGCAGAAAAGGCTCCTAATAGATGGCTGAGTTAGGCAATACGTGTTAGGACTTTCTCTGTGACCTCTGGAAACCGCCGTCCATGTACCCCGCGTTTCTCCAGGTCACCGACATTGCCGGCCTGATCAAGGGTGCTTCTCAAGGAGCGGGACTTGGAAATGCCTTTCTGTCTCACATCCAGGCCGTTGACGGCATGTTCCACATTGTCAGGTACAACATCAATCGCTAAACTGCTGCACCCTCACACTGACTTAGATTCTTATGACAGAGCATTCGATAACGATGAAGTTCTGCACGTCGATGACTCAGTTGATCCCGTCCGGGACTTAAGTTAGTTTAGCCGATTCTCCCAAAACCTGACGAAACTAATAGGTCCATCTTCTAGACACTATTCAAAGCGAGCTTTGCAAGAAAGATCTCGGTTTGTACTACCCCTCTAAATGACTTGACACAAGCTTACCCTCATGTTGTTAGACATTCTGCAGAAGACAATCGTCGCCGAAGAGGCAATCGTCAGAAAGGCAGGTGGCAAATACAAAATGCTGCCTCTCTTCACAGAGACAACGACAAAGATCCAAGCGGTAAGCCCGGACTTTCGAATCTATTCTCACTAATTTAGCCGTTCTAAACATACTCACAATAATGACCTAGATGCTGGAGAAGGATCAGCCGGTTAGAGACGGAAGCTGGACGCCGGCCGAGATTGCGCTCATTAACGAGAAGATCCAGCTAATCACCACAAAGCCAACGATCTACCTCGTTAACTTGACAATGAAGGACTACCTCAGACAGAAGAGCAAGTACCTGCCGGCCATTGCCAAGTGGGTCACTGAGCACGGAGGCGTTCCCAGAGACATCATTCCCTTCTCTATCGAATTTGAAGAAAAACTCAACAGTCTGAAGGATGATCCAGCTGCACGGGCCGAGTTTCTCAAGGAGAGCAAGGTCAAGTCAAAGCTGGACAAGATTATTACCGAAGGATTCACGAAGCTCGGCCTGCAATACTACTTCACCGGTCAGCTCACAGCCTGCTACCACCCTGGGCGAATTCCCGTGCTGACTTGTACGTAGCTGGTGAGAAGGAGATCAGATGCTAGACTATTCCGCAGGGTTGCCTCGCACCACAAGCTGCTAGAGCTATCCACAGCGATTTCGAAAGGGGATTCATCAAAGCTGAAGTGGTCGCCTACCAAGACTTCCACGATCTCTGTGAAGGCGGCAAGTCTATAGGCCCAATCAAGGCGGCTGGAAAGTATAGACAGGAAGGAAAGTCTTATGTAAGTACCCAGACTCCTTTCAATGCTGCAGCGCTTACTTACCATTTTAATAGGTTGTCCAGGACGGAGATATCATCCACTTCCAATTTAGTATGTTAAACTCGACCCCAAGACTTTGATTGATGTTTCTTAGAGAGTGCTGACTATCTATCTTAGACGTTTCAAACAAGAAATAGATCATTATCATTAAGACCGGCAGCCATTAAATTTTAGATCACAACCAGTTTAGACAACTAGCTCTTTCAGCTTGAAGTATTTAGTATGTATTCTGAGTATACCAACGCAAGTATCGACTCAGTCTCTATATATTGAATTTATATTGTTCGGCTTGCCTTAGCTCCCTTGCTAGTGATGCGATTGATGTGATGTAAGCGCGCTCGCACGTCGTTTGAAGCCGTCAATCTGATAAGATTTTTTCCAACTTAAATGGTTGGTCTGTGAAAGTTGTGTCGTATGCCAGTAGCACTGGGTTAGGTTTAATCCCCTAGTGGAATTGAAATCAAGAAGAGGATCCTAAAAAACGTTTTGGCTACACAATTTTAGACCCGAGCCGTCTGATCCGCCAGCTTACCTGCTGGCGCCAACATAGAGATATTACATGTCGCAAACTTATGTCTCTCTGATTGATAATCACCACTGGCCAGTCAGATGTTAATTGTTTGCTTATACGTTTGGGTAGATTCTATCTATTCTTGGCTATTTCTCACAAAAGAGGACATAAGACATTAATGAGATGATACACAGATCGAGGCTGAGTGCTATAACTACCTACTCGAGCTATTCCTAGCTATCTGGCTGCTGTGCGGCATAGGTAGAAGCGGTTATCTAGCAAAACGAATCACTCTTTTTCCAATAGACCCTCGGTGTATTACATCAAATTAAGATAGACTTTCTATCATTAGTAAATAAAATCACCGATAAGACAGTTGAGTAATAACCGTTCAATTCATTTAGGCAATCTTCTACGAACACTTCAAATCATCTGCCCAATAGTTGATAGGCCATGCTGCCGTTTGAGAGTTCGCTGCTGCGTTGCAAAGTCTACTGTTCCCCTCATCCAAGATGCCATGTGACTTATTGAAGACTGGGCAAAGTGTCGAGGAAATATCTAAACGAATTATCCCTGCACTATAAAAACTAGCATTTCGGGACCTCGCGAGACGAAACAAAACTCTACATTTGATCAATCAGTTTGAGGGCAACTGACTCGGCCGCATTAAAAATAGGCTTTCGAGTTCAACGTGCTTTTTCTTAGTATCTGTGAGTTGGAAGTATCCTTGAATTAGCCTTTCGCACCAGAAACAGACTTTCTTGGCCTGGCAATTGCATGTGAACCGAAACTATAAGAATAGCGGGCAAGTATAGTCGACGCAACATATTTATCACTTAAGACCACCATCTACCACTATTCCAAACATCCCGTCACTCTATCAACCATGATAAAACAAGACCCTAAGACTTTCAAGATCTCATGTCAGTAATTCTGTTAATTTTCCTCACCTGTCTTGTCACGAAAACAAACGACGTTATCTGGAATCATAACGCTTCTATAACACCCGGACTTGAGTGATTCTGACTTCTTCTTTCGCCAAAAGGCGTAACAGAATGCAGGAAGCCCAACTGGGATGGAACAGCGACGTAATCAACCAAAACAGCTCCCTATTTACGGCGCCCGAAGACGTTCTTAACACCATCAATTCTGTGTCCCAAATTTTAGCCTTGGTATTTGTTAGTCTGTTTGCGGTCTTGCGCTTATATACGAAGACCTTCGTCGCTCCCCCCTGGTGCGCAGAGGACTGTAAGCCTGTTCTGTCCCTGAATATTTCTTTGATAGGTAGCTTAATTTCGATAGGGATGGCTCTGATAGCATGGGTACATGCAACCACGTGAAACCGCGATGTAGCAAGAGTATTGATGTATCAGCAGGTATTATCTCTTGGCTACTTTGCTGCAGGGCTCTTGAGTAGGTTGGTCTAATGAAAACAAAGGATTGGGTATGCTAATTCTCCTCAAGCGGGTTATTTCGGTGGAGGCTTCCACATTTACGAACTCTCAAAAGAGCAACTTAAAGGCTTCAAAAAAGTATCCTCTTAATTTCCCTTTGGAGATAACATTTTTTGACTAACTTCCCCTTTGGGTGTTTATATTATCACCCTTACGTATAGTTCCGCCTCTTACTTTACAAAGCTCGCGCTCTTGTTCATCATTATCAGAGTCTTTGGAGTACATAAAAAAACTGTAATCGGGACATATACAGTAGTTATCTTCCTAACAGGATATTCTATACCTATCCTTTTCCTGAAAGGGTTTATATGTCGACCACTTGCCGGTTTTTGGGATCAAACGATTATAACTACCTGCTACAACCAGCAGGCTATCTTCATAGCTGATACCAGTATCAGCGCAGTTACTGATATGGCTGTGCTTATTTTGCCGGTTCCTGTTGCGGTAACTCTCCGGATGTCATGGAATAAGCGTCTTAGGGTAATCGCCATGCTTAGCTCTGGCGGTATTGCTACGGCAGTCAGTCTTATACGACTAGTTCTTGTGATTAAGATGCAGAATTCACAAGATGAGTCAGTGGATTTCATTCGAGGTAACCTTCTCGGGTATGTTTCATCCAACCCTAAGATCTTGGGCATCTTAGACTCAAACTTCTCATAGAACAGCAGAAGTAAGTACGGGTCTCATATGCGCATGTCTTCCCGCTATCAATCTCCTCCTCATTCGTGTCGTCGATCGCTCGCACAAATCGAGTCATAAATTTCGTGACGGTAGCAGAGAATTCAATCCCAGATTTCTCAGGGGCAGCGAGTTAAGAACTCAACGTGGACAAATAACAGATCTCGAAAGTACAGCAGAAAGTCCCCTACAAAATATATCTGTGGACACACCTTAGTGTTAGAGGTCAAGGGCAGACAGGGTGCACAGCGTGTGTGCGCGTTACTGAAGATTCCTCGAAGAGGGTATCCGTCATTATCCATTAATTTGTTCTTGAGACCAGATCAACAGAACACACTTTCAAAGCCCCTGTTTTGGCTTCATGTCGCGACTGTTCTCGTATCTTCGTTTGTCAAGCAATTCAAAAAGAGACTGGTTGAACCGGAGCAAATCCAGTATTCTTCCCAATAGAGATCAATCACATTCTGTTATTCGGTAGGTTCCTGAGCGAAGGCTCATCAAAACACCGTGTTGGGAAGCCGGGGTGAAATCAGTTGTCGGTGATTTGTTAAGCCGAGGTTCAACAAGCGGGCAAAACAATCACTGGCTAAGCGCTGCGAAGTTCCCCAATATCCCGGACAGTTGACGCGGTCCAGTGCATCCATCCAATCGCGACGCGTCAACTTCACCGTCAAACCAAAGTACAAACGACAAGATGTCCGATTTGCCAGCACCCCCTTCGCTGGCCAGATAATTCAAAACCATTTCATACAACAAATTTTCTGCGTTCTCGCTACTATCACAACCAAGGACTATCTATGGCCGAACAGCTCGAAGAGGCTGCCATCGGAAAGTTGCCTGCTAGCCCGACCATTTCCGAACTACCAAAGGTCGTCTGGGGGAACCGCCGCTTTATTCAAAAAGTTTCACTATCTCGAAAAGGAGAAAAAGGCTGAGTATTGGGAAAAGTGACATGGTCTGTTCTTTGTTGAATTGAATCACCAGGATCAGGCAATCGGCGCCGTTTGGTGCTGCAGCCGATGTGACACAAAGGGTCGACTAGAGTTCTTATCAGTACAAGCTACATCATCTGCAGCAGATCATCTTTGAAAGTATGCATTCGTCCCTTGCACTAGTGGATACATCTGTTGAGCCAGGTAGAGCTCACCGGATCAACCCAGGTCGCCAGTCGCGCCCTATCGACGATTGCGACCTCGACTCATATGCAACGCCCAAAAGACCCCAGCTTGACCAAAGTACGGTACCACAGGCAAAGATCAAAGCTGTACAAGAACTTAGTGTCGGGTATGTCATCGACAGTGACGTGCCATTCACTACATTCGAGCAAAGGTTTCTTAAAGAGCTTTTCTACCGATTTGACCATGAATTAGCGCTCCAGATTCCCTGGAGTAGCAGTTCTATTGTCAGAGAGCTCCAGATCTATGAATCCAAGACCGATATCATCAAAGCGGAGCTAAGCAGTACTCTCACGAAAATAAACCTCAACTTTGATCTCTGGACATCACCGAACCGCCTTCCGATAATGGCTGTTTTTGCACACTTCATCGACAAATCCGGATACCGCCAGTCCAGGTTGCTCGCTTTGCTTCGCTACCTAGGCACTCATAATGGCGAGAATCTTGCTGACATGTTGCTTGATATCGTTCAACTGTGGGAGATCCGAGGACAGGTTGGGACTGTCATTTCCGACAACCTGACTACAAACGATGCTTGTCTGCATTGTTTCTACAGGCAGCTTGACCCTTCGATCAGGCCAGATGATATCAAGGCCCGTCGGATGCGCTACTATGGCCACATTCTCAAACTCGTTGCCCGCGCGTTTACTTTCAGCAAAGATGCCGACTCCTTTGAGCTAGAGTCAAATATCAACGGTATGAGCGGTCTTCTGGAGCAAGACCTTCGTCATTGGCGTTCAAAAGGCCCTATCGGGAAGCTCCACAACATTGTCAAGTTCATCAGGTCCTCACATCAGCGCAGAGAATGTTTCAAGCGCATTGCTTGCAAGCAAGAACATGGAGGCTACCGTCTCTGTGAGGAATTGACCGCCGAGCTTGAGGTCGTCTTGAACAACAATACGCGGTGGAATTCCCCTTACATGATGATTTAGGGCGCTGCGCAAGCGACCGACATTAAAGCCTTCATCTTTGCCCTCGACGGTGAGCGAAAGGAAGGAAAACTTATCCTTGCAGAAAACGTCTTATCCAACGAAGACTGGCGTGTTCTCGGAGAAGTCAATGAGATCCTCACGCCTCTGTATACTCGGACGATGCGAACACAAGGCCGGGGCCAAGACGGCAGCCACGGAAACCTGTGGGAAGTTCTGGTGGGAACAAAATACTTGCTTGAGCATTTTGAAGACTGGAAAGGCTTCTATCGAAGTTACATCCGACACAATAAGGGAGACGAACCCATATGACCTCAAGCTGATTTGAAGAGCGTCTACTATGCCTCAGAAAGAGCCCGATGTCCGATCGAGCCGTACCCGTCGCCGCCGTGCTCGCTTCGACGTCGACGACGAAGACGACATTTCTATGTCGACAGCGAAGTCAAACGCCCAGATTCACGATGGATGCCTGGCCTGATCATTCTGAGACTGAAAATACGGCGCTAAATAAGCCAGCAGCGTATGAGTTCTCCCAGAAGAGCTCAATACCTGCAGACCACCGAGTATATATCCGAATATCCATCAAACATGGCTGGAAGAAGCTTGGTGTGTATTATAGCAAGCTTGGAGAGTCTCCTTTACTCGCGGCAGCAGTCATCTTTCATCCGAGATTCGGCATTGGTTGGCTGGAGGCTACTTGGCTTACTGAGGAGCAGTTGGCCTGGGCCCGCGATGTGAAGCTTGGCATAAAGGACTACTTCGCTCGGTGGTATGATACGAAGCAGCAGAAGGATGAGGAGAAATCGAGGTCGACTCTGTTGTCAAGGACGCTGGGTAAAGAGAATGATCATTACCAGCGCTGCCGTCAATTCAAATAATTCCAATCCGCGCTATACTTGCTTGATTGACTTTTCTGCCGGCCCAGATTGATTGATTGACATGTTTACCCAATCAGTCAATCAAATGCGTGTAGTACGTAATGTCAAAAAAACCCCACGATTACCCGAATAGGAGATTAATGAAGCTATCACCATGCCTCAGTACGTCGTCATCCCAGGCCTCAACAATGCTGCGCCAGCACCAAATGGCACTGCACCTCTGTTCGCCCAGTTCTTCAATAGCTGTAGCTTCTCCACCACTTGTGGTTGCAAAGCCTACCTCTGCGAAGTGATCGTTAACTTTGCAGAGCTGAACGCTCGCTCACAGTCAGCAGCCATCGGATAGATGGCAAGAATATCCAAAGCTAGCTTGCTGAGCTGTGGATAATTAGTTTGGTGATCCCTCAGCCACTTCACAGGGTTGGTAGCACGCTGAGGAGGCTGCCTGTGATACATTGCCAGCTCATTATCAGTCTGAGGACTACTTCTAGCCCTCTCCCTCCCTCTTCTGCTATTAAACCATTGCCTGAAGTGGCTGTCTTCATGAGGAAGAAGGCTGATCTCACTCACTTCAAACCCGTCACGCGAATTATCTGCTGGTCTATACTAGCGATCAAAATGGTCATGGATTCCCTTCTTTGCATCACGAAGCCAGCTAAGCTGCTCACCTTCATCCCAAATTGCCTCAAGGTATGAGATACCAAGACCTGGATGTAGAATGATGGAAGCAGCAAAGAGAGGGGAATCACCCACCCTCTCATAGTACGAGGCCATCTTCTGCCAGGCCAGCTCAACAGAAGTATGAAGATGCTCCTGGTATCTCGAAAAGAAATTTCCAAACCGTGAGGCATGAAGAGCCCAGTCTTCTGTGGTATGCCAAGATAGTGCAGGGCATACCTGAATGGCTTCAGATGATCTGCTGGATCGACCTGATCGTGTCTGGGACTGCTGGGAGCCATTAACAGTAGGTAAGTCAATCTCTGGGGTTACTGGATGGATACAGAGTTCTAGAACTTCTTCCACTCCTCCAGGTGCTCAAGGATGTATTCCATGCCTGTCATAACCTTCCAGAGACGACCATACCCATCCCCCTTACCCCAGCCCTCAGTCCTCTTAGTCTGAAGGTAGAAAAGCTTCAGGATAGTCTTAATCTCGGCTAGGACGTTCCAACCTCTGGTGCCAAAAGATCATCACAAGGGATCCTCTTTATAACACTCTCGTCACTCTAAACGAAGTTGACGTAGGTCTCTAACTCCGCCTTCTTTTCTAGAGCTCTCTGGATTATAAGGTACGTAGAGTTCTATCGATTATCTTTGTTGAGGAGAAGCTGGGTCTCTCTGTGACGTTGAGAGAAGAGCTCGAAGTCAGAGCCATCATCAACCTCTCTTGAGGTCTTCCGAAACCTTTCCGACCTCTGGGGTGATGACCTAATGAATATGACGATATTTCGAAGCTTGCTAATAGGATCAGCCTTACGCCAGAGTTTAAGATCTTCAGCCTCATTATGAATAGACTAGTAGAAGTCAGACTCTGCCTCAAAGATCTCACGATCGTTGCCAAAGAGCAGGACCCTGGCCACAAGGTTGAGGATGTGCCCATAGCATCTCATCCTCCTTGCCGGCCGATCTTGTTTTGACATAGAAGGGCTCAGCTTCTTAAACAGATAGTCTGTGCAAGTGTCGTTGTTGGTAGCATTATCAGAGACTACCATTCCAACCAGGGGCTGGATTCCCCAATTATCTAAGTTCTGGAAGATGTGGTTGGCGATATTAACACCAGAGTGATCACTTTGCATGCGGCTGAAGTCGATAAGGCGATTCTGATGCTGCCCAGCATTGTTAATAAAATGGGCAGCGACTGTGAGGTAGGCGATATTGTTTGGCGAGGTCCAGAGATCAAATTCAAGGTGTCTTGGAGATGGCAGTCAAAAAATCATGCCCGACAGCATCCTTGCCTCTTGAGAATAGAATTCCAAGGTGCTTGAGCATAGAAGACTTCCCCCATGGCACTTGTTGGGCAACAGAGGTATCATGGTACTGCAGGAGATACTATATAAAGTCTCCTTCGAAGTGGTTGAATGGGAGGTCGTTGGCGATGATGATGCTAAGGCACAGGTCTTGAATAGTCCAACCTTAGCCTTGCTGTAAATGTCACATACCTTCGGAGATGATCGGCAGGGGAGCTTGAGGCAGCAGCGGAGAAGAATTTAGGCCTGCCTTTAACATCACAGCGACAGCAGCACCAGCATGAAGAAGATGCTTGCCCCTGGGAGTCTAGCTTGGTGAGGAGTATACCATGATCTCTAATCCAAGTCTTTTTGCCTCTGCTGCCCTTGCGTGACACCTGCTCCTCCAACACAAAGCGCCGATTCTCCCACAAAATCTTATGGAGATCAGAAATAGTTGTATTAATAGGAATAGTAGCTACAAGGCTTGTTTTTACCTCGGTGACTAGTTGGATAGGGGATTGAAGTCGTTGAAGGGTATTGATAGTTAAAGGAGTGGCTGAGGGCATCTGGAATAATTGTGCCAATCAGCGACCAAATACGCCGAGAGAGGAAATGCAGAAGAAGTTGGTGATGTTGGAGAGCGGTGGAATCTACGCTGCTGTGACATGGGGAGGGTTGAAGAGGGCGTTGGAAGAGGGCGATTGCAACCTATTTATGGGAAAAACTGAGGGCTAGGGATGAGATTTTGGTGGCACAGAGTAAATAGGTCAGATATTGAAGACGTCAGAAAGTTAAAAGGTCAGAAAGTGAAGAGGTCAGAAAGTGAAGAGGTCAGAAAGTAGGGGTCCCAATGTCTTCAAGTCTGTTCAGGTGGTCCAGGATGTTTTGTTGCAATGAAAGCATGTGAAACGTCAAAGGCTTTAATAAAAGAGTGTGATTAAAGCTCCTAGTCATCTCATCTACAAGTTTATGAGGTCAAGGCTAAATACAAAAGGCACCTTACGATAGGGGCTTAAACCCAGATCTGTACCAAAACATCTTTTCTAGGATATCTAACTTTATCTATAAAAGAGGAGCAGAATAGATACGCCGTAGAATAGTTACTCTTACGCGTAAAAACGATCTATTAGTTAGATACATCTTAATAGCAGTAGGAAAATTTATCTCACACAAAATTCAATCTGGTAGTCTTGCTCTGTTGTGAACCTCGCTGTCTTGGGTTTCTGAACTCCTTATGCAGCCTGAGACCTCTCTTCGTTTAGTTATTTTCAGACTTAGCTGCTTTCCCCTACAGTTATGTGGAATCTGTAATTAGGTTGTTAAGTCGCGAAATGTCCTACTCTAGCAAAGTCTTATGGCTACTTTTAGTAATATCCCCAAAGCAAAACGCTCGGTACCTGCGTCTTTCTTAAGAGCCCAAGGTAGGCCCTATAGTTGTAATTAATACTTCCGCGATTTTAAGTTGTGGTAGTGTCTGTATGTTCTCCTGATGTTGTCTCATGGACCTTCTGTGTCATCTCAAAGCACGCTCATCCCACTTGTTTAAATTCTGATCGGAGTTGTATGGAGATGGTGTTTTGAAATCTAAAACAAACACCAAATCTCCTCAGCAATCAATACATAGTTTGCTCCCTTGGATTTTATTTCGTCTTAAATGTGGTTACGGTTAATTCCCGGGAACCGGTGGCAAACAATCCTCAGACAGGCATCGAGGGGTTCAAGTTTGTCTGCGTCATTTATGTGGATATAGTTGATTAGTATTGCTCATCCAATATCATTCTTCGATAGGGGCTTGAAGTTCTTATTGGAAACTAAATAACGCTATCACGGACAGATAAAAGCTCTTAGTGTTGAGCTTTACAGGTAATTCGAATTGAAATTGGGTGGAATACATATCAATGACGACAAAGTTTCAATGGTCACTAAACACCGAGCAAGGTTTGCAGCACAACCCTCACAGAGATTACCTGGGACGAACCGCAAACTGCGAATAGTCTTGACCTGTGTATTGGATCGTAAATTTTGCTTTTTTGCAGAGCGGCTGCTCCGTCTTTACCCCTGCCTATTTCCGAAGCCAGACCAAGCTCATTGCAGGACGTGCAACCATAGTTGAACACAATACCATCGTAACTATTGTTTTCGTATCCCCTAATTACGATCGCTATACTTTCTTGCAAGTATATCTAGTAATGGACGAGCTGGCGTTCTTGTATTTGAATATGTCCATGACGTGCTTCAGGACTCCTTTTTCCCGCTATGCCTACTGCCGTCATTCTTGAGCCACATCAAGGAAATATCATCAGACACAGCCTTTGATACATCTTTATAGAAATTCGGATGCTTGAAAGAGATTATCACCGCCTTGAGTTTCTGGATCAGTGTCTGGCCATGCTCCGCATTCTCGAATAATGCGTACACATGTGAACTAACAACCGGTGACCAATAAGCTCCGGTCGCTAGTTGTGATGCTTGATGAATACCTGAAGCTAATATTAAGAAGCGAGGAAAGTAACATCAAAGAATGAAGGCATGACTCGGTGAGGATGCAGATTATCTGTTTTTTTGCCCCTTCTCTGTGTCAGAGACGTGGGCTCTACGGGGAGGGAAACCTGGACTCAGGGCCGGAGGATCACCGGCAGGAATTACCATAGTCCGCCAGATGGATGAAAGGACGCGCGCCCGGTGAGGTTTAGAGGAGGCATTTTCAAAGAATACTATAATCTACCCCAACATTGTGTTATTATTAACTCTTCCACTCTGTACGACATCCAGCCTGACACTTTGTCTTCTTCTTCCCCGGTTTACACGTGATCTTCTAGTGTAAAATGATGGTATGCTCGCTTCGGTGCCGTAATTTACTGGAGATTCATGACTACTTCTGTCCCTCTTGAACCCATGCGCGAAGTCGTCTTTCTTCCAAGGGTAGGCAATGGCGACGCGGTGGGTTTTTGCCCTTGTCTTTGTCATGTCCTGGACCGGTACCGTGATCGGAATTCACACTTTCACGTTCGATGTCGTTGCTGTTATTTGCTCCTGAATTGTTACCTAAGTATTCGTCTCATGATATAGATTCGGAGTGTGACGTTTCTAAGCCTACGTCCGATTCATTTCTAGGGTGCATTATACGGGTATCGCTACTTATGACGCTATATAGAAGCCTCTTCGTGGCATCGTCTCTACCTAGTAAACCCAAGGAAGAAGTAATGCATATCAAATCCTTTCTTCACTACAGAACAGCCTATTACCACTCCCAATGAAGGGGTGGACAGTGTTACTCATCCGTAGTCAATGTTCGGCAGAGAAGCCACAGACGTGGCACGTAGCTAAGGGTGAATCCAAGGTGGCGGCGGCAGAAGGGAGGGAAACGCGTTCGAATGTTTAGAGATGAGGTTCTCTAAAAGAGTCTTCAAGACGAGGTATTATATCTTCGGGTATCCTTTATAATCACCTCTATTGTCTTTCTGTGTACTTTCATCTTCTCAAAGAAAGCATTGTCCGATTCAGGGCAAATAGTCCGTAAAGGTGTGATTAATTAGTCACAACTGATACAGCTGATTGCGGGTGGCAATGACCGTGATCTGAAGGGATGCTGGATCTGTCTATTAGCCTGGGTTGTGAGGCTTTCCTTGGCTTGCTTCTCTACCAAGACTCGAGACGGTCCTGCGCGCAATTTCCTAGCTGGCAGAGCCTGTGATGTTGCCCTATTGTTGACAACTGGTGATCTCTTTCATTTATGCAAGCGAAGTATATAGCTCTCGTAGCAGTCTTTATTAGGACCACGACGCTGTTCTCTCTGGCTGGTGAAGATAACTTACTACAAGTTGGAGTGGTGATCTAACGATGGCGTATAAAGCGTAAAAACGTCTTCTTAGGGTTCTTCTACTCTATCTACTCTATCTGCAGAAATAGCAGGGATGTCGATCGTGAAAAAAAGACAAGGACTTTTTGTTCAGGATATGCTTCCAATGGAGTTGGGGGCTGGGAATTTGCTTTTCGAAACGAGTTGTATTACGGCGAATCCTCAAAGCTAGACCTATGAATTCGGGCCCGGAGGCTAGAGCCTCTTAGAAACACTCCTGGATATCGGTGTCGTAATCAGAACTACTGCTGTCATTTTAGGCTGAGCTGTTATTATCACAGCTTTTACAGCTGTCGCTGTTCTCGCCACCTCTTCATTCTTAATAATAGCTACGTAGCATTTCGTCAATATCAAATATCTCTAAGTTGGCGATCCTGGTCGCTTACCTATATCTATATACTTTTTAATATAGCTTGTTGGTCGTAGTGGACTTATTGAGCGTCTAAACAGATTCGAGGTAAAAGGTAGCTCTCTAGGTAAAGGATTTGCTTCTCCCTGGGAAGTCTGTTCGGTGGGAAGCTGGGCGAAAAGGGGTATACAGGATGACCAGAATTCGGAGGGTGACTTAATCACATTTGGGGTGTTCGATTTAGTTGTTTCTATCATGGGATCATTCGAAAGGGAAAACTTATAAAGGAAACTTCAAGGTACATTAGTGAGTTGGGCGGGGCTGGTTTAAGACAAATATCTTGAAATCATGGTTGAAAAGGGTGACGTCGGGACGCGTCTGCTCGCATGAGCCAAGCGTTGCATAAGAAGCGACTCATGCCGCCCTCGCCAATGGAATGGCCTCACTCAAGAGTCTTGTTATTACCCTGGCCGTGAACAGGAAGCGCCTCCGCGGGCATGCTGCAGGTCAAACGGTATGTCCCCAGTGATCTGAATGGTCTCAATGGGAGTAAAAGGAGACGGATCATCGCCACCATATTTACTTGACTCGCTAATCATCTCGATAGCCCTGCCGGTATCTGAGATTCCTTATGGGAAAATTTTAGTGAGGCGTATTATTGTTAAATCTGAGCAAATCCGGTGCTGAGATCCATGAACGATGACATTTAGACCATGTACTTGGCTCCTCTCCTGTTTCTGAAATAAGTATCATTCTTGGGTTAGTAAATATGATCTCTGCGGCTTTTTCAGAGCTCGTCTCGACGGAGAGCGTTCCCCAGGAGGCGCCTGGATGCTTTTTAGATATTCTTAAAACTTAAGTGCCTTAGGTTTTGAAGCCTCTGTTAGGAGGAGCGGTGGTAATGGCAACCTTGTAGGAGATCCCAGAAGCGAACTCGGTATGGACATGGGTTCCGGGCATCTTGACGGTTAGGAGGATCCTCTTCAGCTGCTGTGGTGACTTGACTGAGTGTAAGACAGCGCGCGAAGGCAAGAAAGCCTTGGAAAGCGTTAGCCCCGCAACTGACTTGGTTTGGCGCCATGATTATGTTGGGCGTACGTTTGGGGGTGGAGGCTGGAGACGGCATGATGGAAAGCTTGCTCATAGGTCGTGAGAGCATGACTGGAAACCACTTCATCAGTGATGAGGGTTTGTTCACGTGAATGGGTAAGTATGCTTATGACGGCGTCTTAACTTGCCTGGGTCTTTGGTTGACCAAGTTGATGATGGGTAGTGTTGATGGTGAAAGAAAAATGCGGTACAAAAATTTGTGGTTCAAGGTTGACACCCGCATAAGTTGACTGCTAGCTAGCTGGAAATCAAGTGCTTAGAAATAGCGTCTACGGGTCTCAACAAGCTCCCTTGAAGGTAGTAACTTGAAAAGAATATTCATAAAGCCTCCTTTTTATAGCTCAACGTCTTACATCTTCCATACCGCCCAAACCAATCAACCGTTCTACCTCAAAATCGAAACAATTCCACGTATAAGGCACCTGACCGGCCAATATCAAAAGCCAGACGACCTCACTATTATTTCTTACTCGTCCTATAAACGTCCTTGTACCACTTGAAAAACATCTGCCTCCGCGCACCACTCAGGGACGGAACTCGCTCCTCCCGGCCACTGTCCGCCAAGGCCCGAGAATCCTGAGCCTGTCCGACACCGTGATCCAAATCCGAGTCGGCTATCCCGTAGCACATCTTTACCGCAGAGTAGGCGAGTCCCTCCCGCAATCGATGACCGGGGTCCGATGCAACTTCTGACTGCGGTGCCGACTGTCCGTCCCGCGTTCCGGTGGTGTCGATGGGCTTTCGACCGCTCTGCCCCACTGAGACCAACATCTGTGATTGAATCTGCATGTGCTGCAAGCGTGCGGGCTGTGCTTTCGCAACCTCGGAACTGACTGATTTGACGACTATTGGCAACGGCAATGTCTCCAAGACTGAGTCGAGGCCAGTCTTCGGCACGGTGATATTCCCTTCCGTGACTGGCAGCTGCCTGGTAGCCGTTTGGGACACCAGGGCTGGAGTCAGTGTCACCACATCAGGCAATCGTGTAAGTTTTGCGGTTACAATAGGGTCAGGACGGGCGACGACGGCGGTGTTCCCTGCCGGAACCAGAGGTGATCCGGGTGATGGCTGGGGTGACGTGCACGCTGGAGTGAACGTTGCCGATGCAGGCTGTGTTTGTGCAACCGTAAAGATTGAGTCCGGATGTGATCTCGACGGCACGGTCTCCGAGGTGGGAACAAAAGCAGGCTGGTTTGCATAGAAGCCCTCTGCCATGATTGAAAGCGGTGCGCCTAGGGCCTGGTGCGTCTCGGCCGGAGCATATACCAATGCGTCGGGCTGCCGCATGGTCTCAGAGATAGACTTGGAAGCAGGATGGGCTACGGTGGTGTTCCCAGACGTGACCAAGGGCGGTTCGGTCGGCATTTGGGGCGGCTTTATCGGGTGATATGTCGCGATGTCAGGGACAGGCCGCTGTGTCCGACTACTTCCCGCGACGGGGACGCCAGCAGCTATCGGGAGAGGCGTAGACGCGTCTTCATTTGCAGAGGGGCTGACATCTTGCTGCTCCTCTGTAGTCTCTGCGGCCGTCGCATGCTCGGTAACCGGCTCCTCGAGGGCCTCTTTTGGGGATTTGCCTCCATCAAGCCAAGTCTTGCGCCAATTCTTGAGTGAGGTCTTGAGCCACGTCTGCAGGTGTCCCTTTGAATTCCAGCTGTCCAACCATCCCTCCTCGTCGTCTTCGATTACATCGGCCCAGCCGAGGTACTCCAGGTACTCGTGGCCCGGGTCGATCTCCTCCACCGCGGCGTGCACGGGGTCTTCCTTTGTTTGATTCTAGAGGAAGCGGTATAGCATACGCGCGCGGATGCTCCTGTCGACTTTGCTGGTCTTCTTGCCCGCGTCGGGCTTCTTCGACGGAGCTTTGGCCATTTCTTCGCGTTTGTGCTGCGCTGCAAAGGTGGAGAGGTTGCCTGTGACAGCACCAGCGTTATACGGTGCTTACGAAGTGATGTAGAGAGGTGAGGGAATACCATACTGATCTGATTCTTGACGACGCGGGTCCACAGCTCGGCGACCATCGCGTAGCGTTGGGGTTCTGGAGGTTGGTCAACTTCGTCGTCTAATGGCGGAACGTGTGTTTAGCCGTAAATGTTGACGAGCTGGGCAGCGGAATATGTATATCCAAAAACATGGCCTCCTTTTGTAACAACTCTCTCTACGGTTCCCTTGTCGTGAATAGCGAGCGGAGTCTGGTAGATTCCATTGCGAAAAAAAGCCCGTTTGGCTTCCTTGTTGAAGTGGTTTTGGGCCGTCATGAACACGTTTCGCCTCAAAACGGTGGGCAGCCTGGCCTGTCTATATTGTTTCTTTATCCCATTTTTGATCTATCATATGTCTTGTACAGAAGGTTCCATCCCCTAGTCTCCATGGCGCCCGTTAGATTTCTCCCACGTCATGTCAAAGAACGGCAGACTGTCTCGGACTACTACCCCAAGTCAGAACTTCCAAGCAGTTTCGCGCAGGTTCCCGCAGAGACTGTCGACAACCCTCACCGCCTCATCCTACTTCCTCAGCTTGGGGTGCACCTTGCTTAGATACATGAGCCTCGCGGTAACGACGTAGGTGGCCAGAACATGCTGCCTGATGCTGGCGGCGCTGTGGCTGGTGCTCTCCACGTCGTCGTGGATCAACAGCCGCGGCCAGAGATTCTCCCTTACTACCACCGCCGCGTCGGTGACAATCTTCTCGACTTCGGACTGCACCTGGGGACCCAGACTACGAGAGCTCAGCGTCAGCATGAACGGCGCAACGCCCGGGTCAAGCCCGAGAAACTCGAACGGAGTCTGTGCCGACTGCCTGGCACCATTTCCGGGGGCGAGGGCGCGGAGTTCGCGGAGGGCGTCGCAGATCTTCGCGGTCGCACCCAGCTCCTGCTCGGACATCTCCGGCAGATGAGGACCTGTCGGTTGTACGGCGTGTGATGTGCTGTACTCTGTGCCGTGGTTGAAGAAGCTGGGCAGCCAGTGAAAAAGGATGAGTGCGGTACATAGCAGGAGGAGGATTTGTCCGAGCCGGAAAGTGGGCATGATTCGTTGACGTTGATGAATTCTTCGTGGAGTGTTTGCGCCTTTCTTTGACACTTCCGCAGGTAGGAAGTTGGATATGTTGGCGGAGAAGTGTAGAAACTACAGAGCGACCGGAGTGACTCAGGCGATCGACACGTTGATAAGAGTGCTATGAAGCACTGGTGATGAGCTGTAGCCCAGAAGCAAAGAAGGTGGAAACCGTGGGCTGAAACTACGCTAAGTGATCGACATGAAAGATCTTTGAGACGGTGGCCAGACGATGGCCGAAACACGTGCGGCGGAAGACCATACGAGACGACGACCAGTTCTTTCATGTTGCTGATGTGCTCTATATATATGCCTGAGCTGCATCCCGAGTAGCCAGCATGTCTCAATCATCATCAAACCCACTCTTACCGTTTGCAACATCTCACACCAACATCTGTGCCTCAACATCACTATCCACCTAGCCTCGCCTATGGAAGGTGATTTCAGTGACACAGGCGAGGGAATGGGTGACATTGAACTGCTTTGCGAACACCTCCTCCGTCGGTTCCGCAATGTCGTTGCAGTATGGATCGAAATGCGCACCTCGCCCGAAGTCGATACTATCCCCGGCAACCTAGCCTATGCCGCACGTCTGCTCAACATGACATCTGTCGACAATTTCAGGGACGTTATTCGGGCTGCTCTCTTCGACGCTGACCGCGACCCGTTCGTCGCCGCCTGTCGCCTCTGCGACCCGGCTGCCGCCCCCGTGCGCTTTACCTATGATCCCGCCATGCCCGTCTCGCCCCCTGTTCGGAGCTGGCACTTTGCTTGCTTGCCCGACTTTATTCACACTGTCGCCGGCAACAACACCACAGCAGCATTTCTCCTAGAGTGGGCTACTACGCGGTCCGCCCAGCGTTTCGAGACGCTCCACGACGCGCCTCTCGACGTCGATGATAACCCGCTGTTCCCCGACAATCAGCACCCCTTTTCAGAGGCTGAAGAGGTCGTCTCCGCCAAACTGCCTGCTGAGGCTGCCGTCTTTGCCTTGACGCGTCACCTTGCAGAGGTCGCCGTCTCCATCGCTACCCTCGCTAGCCTCCTTGTGGAAAGGGGTATCATTACGCCAGTCGCGGATACGACGTCTTCAGACCCCTACAAACCAGGCCAATCCGGAGAACCGCCGTCGTCCGAGAATCCTCGACCTGTGCAACGGCCATGGTTTTCTTCGTGGCTCGGTTACAAACCACCAGAACAAGCAAAGACGACATCAGCCATTTCAGACAATGTGAATGCTCTGTCAGCAATCCGCAACGGCACCGTGATACCCGTCATCCGTCTCATCGGTCAGGCTGCCGCCGGTTTCGGTAGTGTGTGCGTGCTATCGGCGGATGTCCTGAGGGATCTCGATAATCTGGACCGCGCAGGCCCAGCCGGTTGGGAAACCACAGAAGCGTCTGTACGAGCACCCGCGTCTCCAGTGATAGATTTTGAAGCAGCGACGATGGTCGAGCTGAAGCACGTCGTCCACACGATCGATCCGAAGCTCGAAGCCGAGTCCTTGTCCAGACCATCCGAGCTGATACGAGGGCTTATAAAGGCGTGGCCTGCTCCTCGCGTGGCAATGCAAATGAAACCCCCGAACCCCGAGGGTTCCACGAGAGCTCCGCGCAAGGCCGATCCCCTGAGACCTTGGAACGATCGGGAGGCGGAATTTCTAGATAGGCTGAGGAGAGGTGGCATGCTTACCCAACCACGAGGCTTATTCGATATGTTTCAGGGATTTCGTGAGGCTATGTAGGATGACCTAGAGGATGATAATGCACGAGATGTCGAAGGGTAAAGGTCGGAGCCAGTATGTTTTCTCTTTCGTCATAATAGTTCAGTTTATAAGCACTCGAGACCGAGCGTATGATCTAATATATTATAGTCCGTTAATTTGTTGTTAGGCGTAAATGTACGTAACTCGTCCTATATACATTATGTACATCTCGTAGCCCCAATGTACTAATAACAAATCCCCATACTCTAGATAGATACGCTATAATAGCCAACCAATCCTCTTACTCTCTATTCGTCCCCTTGGCCGAGCCGTTGCCTCAGGGTATGCTAGTATCACGTCTCATCAGGCCAAACACCGCGGAAGCCACGTCCCGAGAGAATATCGCGGAACCTGCCGACTGTAGCCTCCTGCTTGGCTCGCGCGTTGTGATGCGCGACGTGGGCGCGGTTAAGGGCTGTCGTGCCGACCAAGGTGTACGCAGTTGGGTGCAGAAGAGGCTGGACGGTCGAGAGGGCGAGCGATGCGAGGATGCGGCATCGTGACTCGCGATCGGTCTGGTTCCTGAGGCTGTCGATGGCCTCGAAGTAGGCGATGGTGTGTCTGGTGCGTTTGTGACGCCGGGAGCGCTCAGCCTTGAGAAGAGCCTCCATGGCTCGTGTTAGGCGCGTCTCGGAACGTGGGGAAAGACTTTCGTCACGGAAGTATAAGTGGTCTTGGGCGCGGACGTTGCGGTTTGCTTGCGGTGTCGCTTGTGGTGTTGCCGGTGCCGTTGAGAGTAGGTTCGTCGGGGCCGGACTCGTCTGGGCAAGTAGCCAGGCCAGCATATCTTCATAACCAGCGCCATGGTTGCCGTGTTGATGTTGGCCTTGGTGTTTGTCACGGCGCGGGGTTGCTGGCGGGGAATTGGGGACTATACGATCAGTTGACGGAGAAGCCTGACTATTTCACCGATGAAGAGCCTACATCAGCCGTCACGGCTTTGCAGCTCAACGATAAAATCCTGCAGCTCGACATTTGTGATATCTCTGCTCGGAGCGACCCGGGCCACGCAAAGCCTTTCCCATTGTCAGTGCCCGCTTCCAACGGCGATGCCAGTCCTCCGCTCCTTACCAGGTCAATAACAAAATTCCGCAAAGCAGAAACATCTCTTCTTCATGGACACCGATCGAGATCATCTTCTCCTGCACGGACTGCCGAACTGCGCGCCCAGTACCTCCAGCTACAAGAAGCCACGTGCCCCTCTCTTCCTGCTCCCTCTCCCTCTCTTCTCACGACACAATAGACGTCCGGGCACCGCCATCATATACACTCAACGTCTACCACGTCTAAATACTTCTTTAATGTTTGTAAGGGTTCAGATATGCATTACAGTGGCTATTAGATCATCTAAGTTGGTTTTTACATGACCTATAGCTTATAGAGCTGGTAACGTAGTCTTTTTCGAGTTGATGTTTCAACGGGCTTTTAAAATGTATCGGACGAGGTGCTCCTCTATCAACTAATAAACGGTCACACTAAGTATGATCTGAAGAAGGCGGCCTTTGACGTTTTGACCTAGATAAAGTTAGAAGACAAAAGGCTTTCAACGCACTTCTATGGCCTGGTGCTATAGAGGTGACGTGCGAAGATGATCGCCGCATCTATAGCAAGAGTATAGTTGTCCCAGGCTACTACCTATAACGGTAAGGTACGATATATAGCCTTGGCCCCTACTAGATAGTAGGAAACACTTCTCACCTAGTTGCTTATACAGTATCGCGCATATCTTTTATATCGATTTGCTTTATCCTGATATTATCTTGTAAGCTTTGTAGAAATAGTGACCTCTATACCGGAGTGAAGATTCTTAGTTAACTATCAAGCTACTGATTTTGATCAAACGATTCACAGCTCTTTATCTTTAACTGGGCCCCGTCATTAACTATAAACAGATCGTAGGTAGTGGTGAGTATCGTAGAGAATTAATAAGATTTTAGCCTTTTCTCCTCGCCTGCATTCTCTCTGCATTCTGCTTTCCTACTCTATATAGAGACTCGGGAAGAGTTATATAGACGCAAGGGAAGCAACTAAGTAGAAAACCTAGGGAGTATACGCCAAACGGGTAATGAGTGGAGAGTCCTAAAGGTGATAAGAAAGAGATTAGGAGAAAAAAGGAAGGATAGGATACTATTTGAGGAAATAGATAAACGAGAAGGTGAAGAAGGGGTTAGACAAGAATTAAAAAGCGGGGGGATACGCCGCGTCTGGGAGGGGATTCCCAGATACGTGGCTCCGCACCATCAAATGATTAAACAGCATAAGAGGAGCCATCCGGCTTCAGAAAACATCAATGACAGTAAGAAGGAAAGATTTTAAACCCGTTAAATCCAGCGAATACGCCGGCTAACTACCACAACAGCTTCTCTGCACACAATGCCATACCCAGCCACAGAACAGCGTGGCTTAAACCCTAACCTCTATTAGCAGTAGTTTATTTTAATAGCCGAATGATGGATAGGTCTTCCACCCCTCTAAATAATCAATCCCATGACCACCTTCCCACGGCTCAATCGCAAATTATTGCGTTGGAATAAAGGGGATTTTTCTCTGACTACCTGTGAAATACTAACAATAACTCACGCGGCAAAGTTGAAAATATTAAGTCGCATAGCGTCAAGGTCTGAGTTTATAGACCCGAGCACGTGCTGAGCTTGTTAGCATCGAGGGTTCCTATGCAAAGGATCGCGACAGTCCGAAATGGGTCACCGGACAGAAGCCCAATGTGAATCCGTGGGCGGCCCGGCCCGTCAGACAGGGATCCACCCTCAACGTGGCCAATCGTAAGGCCAGGCCAGGTAAGCCACACACTCACCAGGGACAACCAACCGCAATGCCGAAAACGACTATTTACACCCACAAAAAGGCGCAAGCTAAGTGTCAACAAATGCATAGAAAAAAGAAAAAAGGAAAAGGCAAAGAGAAGGTCGAAACGCAAGCAATGCGAAGCAGAAGACGGTGCTACCTTCCTAGAGTGTGAATCGGTCCGTCAAGTGTGCAAGACCGTTCCGCGATCTCCTACGCATCCACTGGGCCAGAAAGACCGATATGCCGCCCGCCGTCGGCCTGGATCTACCCCGACATTACCTTGACTACAATAAGGAAAGTTTAAGATATAGAATAAGCCACTAAAACGAGAATATCTATGAGACGCCCTCGACAGGCTTGGCCACTTCCGGGGTATCACGATCCACCACGTCCAGATGGATACAGCACTAAGGTGCAACAACGCATTCCTGATATTGTCCGCGAAATCATGAATGGTTTAGTGTCCCGTCTGGGAAGCAGATGAGACGTTCGCAGGTGTGGCGGGTATCGTCTTTAGTAACGCCAGTCAAACGTAGGAGTAGGTGAGGCTACTCTGTGGGTTAAATTCTGGGGAATAGGGTTGCTACGTCGCCATATTGTAATGTAAACAACGACTCCATAGTACTCGTGGACTGCCAAGGAGTCAACATACAAAGTCCTCAAGCCTCGTATACATCAGTCGATGTTTTACTAGCAGGGTATAATGATGGCCTCCTGTGCAAATAAGATAGGTTATTGACGGAACCTCAATCCTCAGACAGGCGTCAGTTGACTTTCTAATATAACTCGAACCCTCGAGACTATTACGTTTGTAAACAAAGACAGGCTGTGTGATGTTGAGACTGAAGTAGACATTAACAAACTCTTGGCGGATGACAACGAAGCCTGTCTGAATAAGAAAATCGTAAAAGACTAAATTACCTGGCCACTGCAAATTTGAAGGTGTGTACGTGCCTCTGGGTCAGATGAAGACAAACGATGAAAATCGCGCTATCTCATCGAAAAAGTTTTTAATAGCAACTTAGAGCCAGTCGACACCCTCAAGATAACCCAGGAGAAGCATAGGATCGACTTTGGGTCCTGGTCAGCAGGCGGCGCCCAGGCAAAGCCTACAGGCGAGTTCTACCTACAGTTCTTCCTCGACTGCTTCAGCATTGTCAACAAGCCTTGGTATCCCATCACAGGGCGCAACGGGCCGATATTGGATAACATTAAGTGTCTTTTCAGAAGCGTGGGGCAACTTACGGCGCGAAGCATGTCAGTAATCTATTTCATGAAGCTGGTAGGACGTACAGAGAGATGGCAAATTCACCGGCGTCTTTGCAGCCAAATGTGGTTAGAATATTAGGTGATAGCAGGCTTCAGTATGCAAACTACTCTCATCCCTAATCATACTCTACCTCTCTCTGCTTAAATAGAGCTTTAAGACTGAAAGAGTCTTCGACTTTATCAACGTATGTACGATATTACTATTATTAGATATGATTTAGTAATTAAGATGGCAGAATTAAGGTAAAGAAAGAATCGGAAACAGGTAGATTAGACTTCCTATCCTAGACACCTCAATAGGTATAGCAGATTGGCATGGAATTAGCATTTTTCCTTTTTTCTTTTGAGCAAATCATTTAGATTCTCACCATACACCTTCATCTTCTTTAGGTCTTTAAGCATCTGGTTAAAATCCCGGCCTCAAATCTCGTTGACATACCTTACAACTATACTCCTCTGTCTTATCTTTAGTTTCTCAACCTAAATACATATGTCCTTATGGCCTTTCTCTTTAGCCCTCTATTTTAGGGCATCAAGCTGCTAAATTAAAATTTCTGTTGTATATTTAGAACGAATCGTTGCCGAGGTAGATGCTGAAGCCGCAGTAGTCATGATGCTTTTTTCTTGTTCCTGCAACTCGAGCATGTCACGCTCGAGCTTATCGCGCCATGTCTTTGCTTCCGATGTAATTTCTTTATGCTTTTCTGTGTCCTCCATTATACTCTCGTTAATAGTTGTCTTATTTTAATACTAGTATTGTCGTGTCTGTTAATGGGTCAAATTTAGTTAGTTAAACAACCCTCGGCAATACACGCCGTTCACGTGTAATGGAGACTTTCCAGCTCGAGTAAAGTATAGGCACACTCTTTCTGCTTTTAGACGGGATCCTTACCCTCAGCTTCGAAATTACTAATCCCAATAAATTTTTTATTAATCCCTATCATTGTCTAGCCATAGCGTACTTCTAAAAAAGAGTAAGAATTTGATATCTATGAGTTTTTCAACGTATTCAAGTTGATCTTTTAATATTAGCCTCTGATATTAAGAGATCAGCACCGTAATGAGCTGATCTGCGCTTTCCAGAGATGATCCAGAGATGAGCAAGTCGTCTCTTCCCTTGGTGGATGCACGAAGAAGCCATCAGCAGCAATCACAGTTCGATAATGCAAATTGAACGAACCGCGGTTGTTAGCAATCAACTCTAGTTGCAGTATCTTGTTCCGCCGGTGCTGAATACTGCCGGCATTTCCAGTCACATTTCCAACACTTCTTTCAGCTTTGCTCGTATGAATCCCGGCACAGAACTCAAATGTGATTAGAAATGCTTGTTCGTTCGATATATCAGAACCACGGCGCGCGTATTAACTGCAGGAGTGGCAGTATGATTTTATACATCCAACAAGAGTTTTCAAGTTCCTGTAGTTGTGTAGTACATACATCAACCCATAGTGGGCGATGGTCTTCGTAGTCTAGAATATAATGACCTTTTATTCTAAGTATATCTCAGCCACCCACGTGGCACATGTTTAACTACAAGTTAAGATGATCGTCTGCGAGGTCTGACTAGGGGGTTTCGAACGCATTCGTCACAGTCTCTGCCACATCCAACTTTGAAATGTCTATCGTAAGCTTACTGCGGATAGTCCGGAGTTGCAGTTTGACAAGGCCGGGCGACTCTTCAGGGTGATACTGTCGGCTCGGTATGAGGATGTAATGGACATCTTGCGTTCCCATAGCAATGAGAATCAAACGCAGATGAGCTTGGCATCTTAGAAATGAAGTATTTTGGGTCTTTTTAGCCTTATTTTTCCCCATCATATCACGATCATAAACCCCTGTCATACTGCTTTTCAGAAAGAGCGCCATATTGTAATACCAAAGGACACGCCCACGTGCTCCTATGAAGTAGTGATGTTACTAAACCAAGTACTTTGGAATCTAGTGAGCTCACTATCATCGAGAGAGTAAAGTCTCTTTGCAGACTGAATTCAGTTTGGGTCCCAGAGTGATGTCTCGCCTCAGGGGTTTAGCCTTTCGCACATTTGAGAGTGAATTAATGTGCTAGGCGTGCGAGGCTTATTTCTTAGAGACCATAGTAGGATAACGAGCTGCTTGTTGGCTGCAAGGAGGGCAATGCTTTGCTGAGGGACTGGGCGGTTGGCTGTTACATCCGCAATGGCCGCTTGAGAAGATGTTGTGTGCTGCAGCTGGTGTGTCATCATCGCGTGTAATGGTCGTGCTGTCATGAACTTCTACATGCTCAATGGCTCCGAGACTCTCAGCTGCAACCTCAACTTTTGTGCTCAGTCTTTTTCCAGATCACTTTAAGATCAACTTAATCACCTTTCGTCGGCACTTGCAAGATGAGCGACCTGCATGGTCTACTCTATCGAGTTGACTGCTACTTCTTCTGACTTGGGCTGACTTACCGGTATTCATGTCTTCAGCTACACTACCAATTGGTATTGGCGGCTGAACAACCAATGTTGTTCAAAAGTAAAATCTGAAGCTGAATATTAAGGCGGGGCGCCATCGAGCAGATCTCAGCTGCAAAAGAGATAACTCACGCGCGACCAGATCAGCGCAGGGAGTCTATTAGTCGTGATCGACGAGTTACTTGGAATCCAGATAGCACCATGGTTCTAGACGCAGCAGCTAACATGAGTACTGCAAGTCAATGCCTTGAGCCCTTCCTTTATACATAAACCACCACTAAAAGAACATTGAATATCAGTCACTTGAATTGTACCATCTACTTCGGAGCATCTGACTGAACCTCTATTTGCTATCTGGTATACGGACCTGGCATCATGGGTCTGCTTATCGCGCCTTACAACAGCGCCATGCGGCTAGGTCAGTTTCAATTTCCCTGTTGAGTTTGTGCATCAAGACAGGCGGGAAGGGTCAAATCTATGCGGGCTTGACAAGGCTAATTCATCAATAGGCCAGGGCTTCAATTCTTACACCCAGAAGATCTGCATCGACGACGCTGTTATTATTGATCCTGGCAGGCGACTCAATGTTCTCACCAACGATGGATCCACCATAGTGGACCTCAGAGAGGGCATGAAAGGTGGTTCATCGTACACTGATACCAAGGACTTATCTGCTACTGAATGTGATCTTCTCGGAGTTTCGGCCCCTGCTGAACCTGAGCAGAGCAAAAAGCTAATTTATAACAACGACAATTCTGGGCCGGAAAAGCGGGCTAACTAATCAAGAGAGCTACTTTAACCCCCGACAGCAATGATGAGTCGAAACCGAAGGCGCTGGCTGAGTCGACTGAGAAACCACTTCTAACCCCCAACAGGGATGGTGACTCGGCTCCGGAGACGCGACAGGCGCAAAAAAGCCGGTGCTGGTTGATGTTGCTCAGAATGTAAGCAATTTCCATAACTACAAGACGGTCTTTCGACTTCGGGCTCTAATATGGGAAACGACCAGAAAGCCTGCCATGCCCCCAGTCGACAATGACTTGAAAGCCGAGGCGCCGCAAAAAGTCACATCCGCCGCTAGCAACGGTCCAGGAGAGGTGTAGCTAGGTACAAGGACAACCTTGCAGCCAAAATCGAAGACTACCCCACAACAGCTCACTTTCACCCCATTCAGTGCTTATCACATGCAGCTTAGATCATAGAACATATTCA
The DNA here is from genome assembly GCF_014235925.2 of Colletotrichum truncatum. Lineage (NCBI taxonomy): Eukaryota > Fungi > Ascomycota > Sordariomycetes > Glomerellales > Glomerellaceae > Colletotrichum > Colletotrichum truncatum. The sequence goes on along the minus strand of NW_027222410.1, from coordinate 514,542 downwards.
ATAGTGACTATACACTACTCTTCAACCCCCAGTCGCAGGAAGCCACAGCTTTCTCTATAGCGGTATAGGTAAATAGCACATCTTATAGCTACAGCAGTCACACTCAGCTCAATAATGAGACACAAGAAAGTAGCCATAGGGCGCAGCGGTCGGTTACTAGGAAGCTTACAGCAATAAAGGTCTCGTCTTTTATTATCCAGGTACCAAAGCTTTATCTACCGCAATTTTTAAAAGTAGTTTTTAAGTATACTCAGACAAGCTAAGCACATGAAGAAGGAGAAAAAGCCACCCCCGCCCCCTAACAAAAAAGGAAGAGCCTAAACCGGTTTAATACCAAGCACTAGGCCGCATCATATCCTGCATAAATAACTGAAGCACTCGCAATAAACATCTAGGCAAGGCTTGGGGAGGGCGTGATAGTGGGATGCGTCCTGAAGTCACGTCTGATGTTTACAGAGCGAGCTTTTCCTCGAGCTTGAATGCGTCAAAGCCGGTGACGTCCTCGGCCGATGCGCCTGCCTTGATAAGCGAGAAAAGCTCCTCGGTGGGCTGGCCAGTCTCGACAATGGCGGTGTAGTTGTACTGGGTGCCGTCGGCGAGGTACAGGACGTCAGGCTGGGCGCACCCATCGGTCTCCTCGCCATTGCGAGCGTCCAGCGTCTCACCGCGGATCATCTTTCTGTTGTTGAAACCGTAGCCCAGCCCACCAAAGGGTCCGTTGCCTAGGCAGACGTAGTCGCGGGCGGCGCTGTCCTGCTGGTCGCGGACGGCGCCGCAGTTAGGCCCGGCGTGGCCACGGGCCTGGATGTTCCAGTTGCGAGGGATGGCTCTGAACGAGCCGCTGGCGAAGTAGGTACCCGCGTTGACGCTGCAGCAAGTGTTGGGGTTCCAGTTCCAGCAGACAGCACCACCGCCGCTGGTGCTGCAGCCGCCTGCAAACTCGAGGTGCAGGTCGATGGCCGAGGCGGCGGTTGCGAACAGGCCTGAGACAAGGCTGGCAGCGGCGATGAACTTCATTTTGCTTGATAAAGATGGAGAAATTGATCTTTAGAGTGAAGCTGTGAGGGATGCTTGATGCTGGATTGGTTTCTTTGCTGTGAGGCCGAAGGTGTTGAGGTGGATAGAGACAAGTTCAAAAGCTTCCACAGACAGAGGCAGGAGCGAGCCTTTTATACATTTCTGGAACACTTCAATCACCGAATCTTGGACATCTCGTCGTTGCATCTAGTCATCTCGCTTAGTCTCGTCTGCTGCTACTCTCCTCGGACTCCCTCTGCTGGCTTCTCGTGTACTCTATTGTTTCCAAAGCTTCAGGGGTTGAAAGCGAGAGTGGATATGTGTACTAGCCTCCTTTGAATGGGTAAATGATATACGATGTTGCAATACTATAATCATGATGTTGCAATGCGTTCCTTTGCTAGGATTTCAAAGGCCTATTGCATTCATCGTCTCTTGGCGGAAGAAGACAACATGAGGCTATCGCGGGCGCAGCCCTTGGCATAGGGTTGTATTGTGGCTAACGCCTCGGGCCTTCCCGATCTCTGTGAGGGGTAGCAGCCACTCGGGGGACTTGCTTCCCACCTAACCGCTTCTTGGCATCTATCCTCCGATTCGCGAGCTCGGATTACACAAGTTACCTACCATTTTAGGCTTCTATAGCGCTTACGCCAAGGGAATCTTCGTAGGATCTCCTTTATACCTGCCTAGACGTTAGTAATGTGACATTGCGGATAATGGATTATGTCGGATTAGTATTTAGGCGCGGAAGGGACAAATGTCGCAACAAGTCTAGGAGCTCCACATCATTTACATATTTAACAATTAGCAGTCTTATACGTACTTCTACGATAGCTGAATTGCTCTGTTAAGTTAAAGGGTAATATGGACCGCGGCGATACTAGTTATGGTTGTACGCGCGGACCGCATGAAGTTGATCGTGGAGAGTGGCGCACCGGATTATTCCGGGCCAACGCTCCGCTTGCAAGAAATCGGCAGTCTTAAGACACTCGCGCGTAGCAGAGCTGTGCTGAAATTTTTGAATAGCAGAGATAATAGTGTGTGTCATCAGTTGTCGCGAAGTATGGGGTTCAATTAAGTAAATTAATGTGTGTGTATCCCGTCGAGGTCCAGGTACCTACAGGTACATCTTCGTAAGGAGATCTAGCCACTCGGAGGGTAGCCAAGACTTGTTTAACCACCCAAATAATTAATTTGAACACAATGTACAGAATCTGGCTTTGACAAAGGTATTTGCGCTATCAGAGTTACATGATTGCAGCCTGGGAAACATGATACCTATTAGCCTACAGCTATGTACCTCTGATATGAAGGAAAAGAGTGGGTATAAATTGGGGAATATGTAGCTGTAGCCAACTGGACCCTGATGGGATATGTGTGTATCCCCTATCTCCGCGGCTGTAGAGACAACCCCTTGTAGGCGGGGTTATCGTAGCGAAACAGTAGTAAATCCTCTATTCTAATTAGGTAGTTGGTAAGTTTGCGATAACTTTACTACGAATTCGTAGTAAAGTCCTATTAGATTTAATAGTATAGTATAAAGTGTATATATTTTATAATATCTCTAAGAATTTATTTTATAATAATAGTCTTATTACGCGCAGGCTTTAAATCTACTAGTTTATTTTAGCCTTAGGCTGTAAGTAGAGCGTTAGTGTTACGGCCAGCTAACTGACAGTGGGTTTGTGTTAACAGTAAGCCAGGGATTGAGAGTAGTAACAGTCGTTCCGTGGTCCTGGTCGAATAGATCGTAGATCTTCAAAGGTCTTGGTGATCAGTCAAGGCCTCAACAAGAGTCGTAGAGTAGTCGTCACTTAGGTATAGCTGAAAGTACCGGTTAGGGTAATCACAAAGTTGATTGCTGAAGAGCTATGGAAGTCTGTCCTCGAGCCCGGCTCGAGTCCATCCTATATACAAGTCCTGAACGGTCCTCCTTATCTTGGCTATGTTGGATATTTGACATATCCAACATATCCGGGAATCGGTTGGATATTTGACATATCCAACATATCCGGGGATCGGTTGGATATCTGACATATCCAACATATCCGGGGATCGGTTGGATATCTGACATATCCAACATATCCGGGGATCGGTTGGATATCTGACATATCCAACATATCCAGCCCGGGTTGTCCCTACCCCGCGTTATCCCCGAGGCCACGTGACTTGTCCATAGTTCTTCCGTTCCGAGGATCCCTGGTTACACCTGTCGGCTGGGTTACATATGCCCTGCGTTAGCCGCCGGGATCCAGGCGGGGTCGTGTTGGCGACCATGTCCAACGGGTCGTAACATCAGGTCTCCTCTCCAAGGGTCTTGTCCTCAAGACCAGCTTAAGTAGGTCGTCTGCCCTCAGGTGGGAGGGCGCCCAACTTGCTTCCTTTAATGATGCTCACATCATGTCAGGTCGCGTCAAAAAACGAAAGGTCGTTCGATCGTTCGATTCTCGTGCGGAAAAGACAAAGCAGCGCGATTCCCTCTTGAGTCTTATCTTGGGCAATCGTACCGTCATGCCTGTTTGTTCCTCCTGTGAGGTAAAGGGTTTTTCGTCGTGCGAAGCTTCTCTTTCTGATTCCTCTCGATGCGCCGAATGCGTTCGTGGCGGCAAGTCTTACTGCGACCTTCAGGGTCTCAGTGCCCAGCAACTTCGTCGGATTGGTGATCAGCATCAGAAGCTTGAGGATGCTTTGGAGAAGGCAGAAGAGGAGCGTCGTGCTCTGGACGCCAAAGTAGAGCGTCTTCGAAAGCAGAAAAAGATGTGGTTTGAAAAGATGATGCGCGCGGTGCGCCGTGGTATCGACAGTGTGGAGGAGTTAGAGCGTGTTGAGAGAGAGGAGGCAGAGGCAGAGCAGCGTCGGGTAGAACCGGTTCGTCCTTCGGCTGATTCGCCTCGTCTGCCGGTGGAGTTCACAGCGGATTGGGATACCCTGTACCCGGATGTCGCTTTGTCGCCATCCTTGTTGGCTGAGTTTGGTTTGTTGGATTCAGGGTCGGTTGTTGAGAGGCGGAGTACTCCTGAAGCGTCTCCTGGGGGTGTTGGAGGCCCTTAGTGGGTTCCTTTAGGCGGCTCTGGGGTTCCTAAACGAATGAGAGGGTGTTTATCCCGTGGCTTGTTTGATCGTGGTGGACGGATGATGGGTTGTGGTTGTCGTAGTCGAAATTGACTTTTTGGCGTTTGTTTCTCGATTCGTACTGGTGCTTGTCTTTGTTGTTCTTGTTCTTGCTGTCTCCAGTAACGTCCGAGTTCTTCCTGTGCGTTTTCGAGGCTCTGAGGTGGTTCCCATGTGTTGTCTTCGTGTCCGTATCCTTTCTACTTGACAAGGTAGCGGATACTTTTTTGTTCTTCGATGTGATCGATTATCCGTTCGACTTCGTATTCTTGTTCTGGATCTACTTTGATATAGTCCGTAGTATACGATCCCTTTGGTGCTGATTCGAGAAGTGAAATGTGAAAGACTGGATGACACTTCATGCTGTCGGGTAGTGCGAGTTTAAAGTTGACGTTGGATACCTTCTTCGTAATTTCAAAGGGTCCAAGTTTCTTGAAGTCCAACTTATCGCTTGGTCGTTTTGTTTTGATGTTGCGGCGGAGAAGGTATACACTATCCCCCTCCTTTAGAGTTGGTCCCTCAACTCTTGATTTGTTGGCGTATTTGCGCATGCGTTCGCGCACAAATTCGAGGTCTCTGGGGAGTTCCTGCTGGATCTCCTTAAGTCTGTTGATGTCTGCCACAGCTTTCAGAGCTGCTGGGCCTTGTCGAGGTTGTCCGTAGGCTGTTGGGTTGAATCTATAGTTCAGATAGAATAGTGATTCTTTTATACTTTCTCCTACTGCGCTGTTGTAGGCGAACTGGGCCATAGGTAGCAGTTGAACCCAGTTGTCTTGCTGATAGTTGACGTAGCAGCGTAGGTAGGTTTCCATGATCTGATTGATTCGTTCTGTCTGGCCATCGGTTTGCGGATGGAAAGCGGTGGACATCTTGTGGTCGGATCCTAGCTGCGAGATCAGGGATCTCCAAAACTTGGAAGTGAACAGCTTGTCTCTGTCGGATACGATTTCCTTCGGCATTCCGTGTTGGCTTACGATCACCTGCAGAAACTTGTAGGCGAGGTCTTCTGCAGTGCTAGACTCCATGTACGGGATGAAGTACGAATACTTCGTGAGTCTGTCGACGATGACGAGGACACTGTCGTAGTAGACGTTAGTCATTGGTTCTCGGGACTTAGGTAGTTTGGTGACGAAGTCCAGCGAGATAGATTCCCATGCGGTTTGCGGTACTGGGAGTGGCTGTATCTTTCCATAAGGCTGATGTCGGCTGGGTTTGCTTTTCGCACAAACCTCACAGTCCTTAATCGCTAAAGATACTTCTTGTCGTGTAGCCGTTTTGTCGTAGTGTTGGCGGATGCGTTTCCATGTCTTAGTTACGCCTTGGTGACCGTGTGCGGGTGCGGAGTGTATCTCCCTAATGGCTTCAGGAGACATCCTTCCAGGCGTGCTGGTACTGTCTCTTCTGGCCATCATTAAGAGCCTGGCTGCTGGCACAAGGTCTCCGTTTTTGTCTGTTTTGAGGATAACTCGGGTTTCCTCAGGTACCTGGACCTCGTGGTCCGGTCGTCGGCTGAGGGCGTCGGCCCTGCCGTTCTCCTTGCCCTTCCGGTAGATGATTCTGAAATTAAATTCTGACAAGAATTCGGACCATCGAATTTGTCGTTTGTTGAGATCTTTCGATGTGGTGAAGTGTGCGAGGTTCTTGTGGTCGGTGTATACTTTGACCTCGTACTTGGTCCCTGAGAGTTGCGGTCTCCATTCTTTGAATGCCTCGATAATTGCCATAAGTTCCTTGTCGTGTATCTGGTAGTTGAGTTCTGGGCCGTGTAACTTGCGTGAGAAGAAGGCGCAAGGGTGTAGTCGTCCTTCGTCGTCTCGTTGGCCTAGTTGTCCTCCTATAGCGTAGTCTGAGGAGTCGGTCTCGACTTCGAATGGTTTCTCGGGGTTTGGTATAACAAGTATTGGTTCCGATGTGACTTGTCGTTTGATCTCGTTAAAAGCTTGGTCTTGTTCCTTTTCCCATTGCCATGGGATATCTTTCTTCGAAAGTCTCGTGAGGGGGTCGTTTTTGTCTGAGTATCCTTCTAGGAATCGTCGGTAATAGTTCACGTATCCGATGAAGGATTGCACATCCTTGACGTTTTGTGGTGTTGGCCAGTCTCGTACTGCTGCGACTTTGTCTTTAGACATCTTGAGGATTCCAGGGGCTATCGTAAAGCCTAGGAATTCGACTTCTTGGGTGTGGAATTTGCTTTTTTCTGGTTCCACTAGGAGTTTGGCGTCTTGTAGTTTCCGTAGCACTTGATGTACGTGCTTTTTGTGGTCTTCCAGAGTCTTGGAGAAGATTAGGATGTCGTCGAGATAAACTACGACGAACATATCGAGGTATTCTCGTAAGACGTGGTTGATCATCGTCTGGAATGTCGCGGGTGCGTTGGTAAGTCCGAAGGGCATCACAAGGTACTCGTAATGTCCTCGGCGTGTTCGAAACGCTGTCTTCCATTCTTCACCTGATTTCATCCGGATCAGGTTATAGGCTCCTTTTAGGTCGAGTGCTGTAAACCACTGGGCTCCGTGCAGTAGATCTCGTAGTTCGGAGATGAGCGGTAGTAGGTAGCAGTTCTTGATCGTAATGTCGTTGAGTTTCCGGTAGTCGACGCAGAGTCGTAGTTTGCCGTTCTTTTTTGGTACGAACAGGATTGGGTATCCTGCTGGTGATGTGGAGGGTCTGATGTATCCCTTCTGTAGATTTTCTTCGAGGTAAGCGTCGAGTGCTTCCATTTCTTTCTGGTTGAGTCCGTAGATTGCTTCTAGCTTTGGCTCCTTCCCTTCCTTAAGGGGTATCTCGTGGTCGTAGTTGCTGTGTTCCGGGAGTCCGGTCTCGAGTTCTTCGGCGAATAGCTTCTGGTATTGCCGGTATTCTTCTGGGATAGACAGAAGTCGGTCTTCCTTGCCGATGTCTGTTGCTGATAACATCCTGGCGTTTGCATCCTTGATCCGTAGGTATGCTAGAAATCTCTTCGCTTCAGGAGTCTTGAGAGGTTCGTTTGAGGCACCGTTCCGTGGTTGCTTCTCAGTGACTGAATCCTGGTCCCAATGGAGTTGGCCTGTTCTCCAATCTATCCGTGGGTTACTGTCGTATAACCATGGTCTTCCAAGGATGACATCGTACTTGTCTCCTATCTCCGTAATATCGAAGTTCAGTCGCTTATTCCGGCCATGGATCTGCAAAGGGAGTTGCGCTGTCTCCATAGCAATGCGTCCTCCGCCGTACTGGACTTGTTCTCCTTCAACGGTGCTGAGTTCGTAGCAGTCTTCGGCTGCTTTTCTTTTCCAGGTTATCTTTCTTTCATTCACCGTTCTTGGTGATATGAAGTTTCCTTGGGCTCCGCTGTCGATCATGGCGGTAGCTGTTCTTCTGTTGAGCTGTATTTGGACTTGTACATGCTCGTGTCGTTATGTCGTAGGCGTCGTTACGCTACATAGGGACCTTGTCTAGACTGCCTGTCGTTGTCCCTTGTCTTCGGTAGGCGAGTCTAGTTTTTTGACTGCTCGTCCGTTCCTTGTTCGTCGTTTTCTTGCTGTTTCTTCCATGCTTCGTCTTTCTTGATATAGTGGACTCGGCGCTGGTCTTGGTAGCAGTGATACCACTGTATTTCTTCGTCAGAGTCCTCTCCAGAGCTGGTGTCGTCGACTGAAGCGACTTCAAAGGCGACTTCCAGTTGGGCATGTTGGCGGGCAACATCGCGAGGTGTTTCCGAGTCGTTGGGGGTGTTCTTGGTCGTTTCTAATTCGACCTGTTCTTCCAGTTCTTAGTTGATTTGGCGGATCCGTACGGGATCTCCTTGTGCATGTTGTCGTCGTTCGATGTGTGCGTCCAGCGCACCGAGTTGTCGTTGCCACATAGGGTTTTGTGAGTCCTGTTGAATCCGCTGCAGGTGGGCTTGTCGTCCTGCGTAGAGGAGGCTCAGCCTTCGCTGATTGTCTTATTCTAATTCCTCGTTGTCGTTCATACTGTCGAGCCGTTCGATTGTCTTGCGCTCGATTTTGCTGTTGCTTCTATATCCCGCAGCGAGGGTCCGTTTAGGTACGTTAGTAGTGTCGTAACCAGATCGTTCTTAAGGTTTCTGGGGGTACCATCCTGCGTGTTCCTTACTGCTAGAGTGGATATGGCAGTTGTCATCGAAGCAGGTGGTCTAATTAAGTTGTTCATGAGGGATCGTCTTCGTAGCGATACTCGCTTGTCGTTTCTCTGGTACCGGTTGGAAGCGTTCCTTCTTGGGTGACCTGCATTCGTATGCTAGGTATCCAATCTTCTGGCAGTTATAGCACTGTCTGTCTTTCTTCCAACTGTCGTTCTTTTTGTCGTTTCTCTGTGTAGCACTAAGGTCCATTGGTCCACTGTGGTGACCATAGGCAGTACTTTGTCGGGGGTTGTTCCAGTTGTTGCGGGGTCTATTGTCGTTTCGCTGGTTGTTGAACTGGTGCTGAGGCTGCCACTGGTACTTGCGTCCTGAGTTAGGGTTTTGTCGTTTTTCGCCTCTTTCCTTTCGTCGTTCGAAAAGCCGGTTGTCGATTTTGATGGCGAGTTCGGCGTACTGGAGAAAGTCGTCAGGTCGATCAATCTTGATGATCTCGTCCTTGACTTCGTCCTTTAGTCCTTGATAGAACATGAAGATCTTGGTTTCCTCGGTGAGGTCGAGTTGAACGCTAAGTTGTCGGAAATTGGCGGAGTAGTCTTTGGCGGACTTAGTCTGCTTAAGTTATGCCAGATCTCGTTCGGCTTGTCGCTTTTCGTCGGGGTCTTGGAAGAGTGACCTGAGCGCATCCTCGAATCCTTTAAAATTAGCGTAGATGTCGCGGGTCTCGGTAGTGCACTCGTCGAGGGTCTCGCATTTGAGGTATTCTTCCTGGATTGGTTCAAACCACTTGAGGGCCTTTCCTCGGAGGTAGGTGGCTGCGTGTACTACTTTTTCGGTTTCGTTAGTAAAATCTCCATAGTAAAAGTTCTAGTAGTTTTTGACCTGAATCAGGAATCCTTTGAGGGTCCCGGGGGTTCCGTCGTAGGTGACAGGCGCACTGAGCTTGAGCTTTTGTCGTCCTCCGTGGACAGGCGTGGTGACGATGTTAGCGGCGGCCCGGAGGGTGGTGATTTCCCCCTGGAGTTCCTGGATCTTCCGGAGGTTGGCGTCCCCCTTGATGTCTTCTTCCAGCTTCTTGTAGGCCTGTCCAGCGTGCTGGAGTTGCTCGTTGAGGTTTTCTATTGCTTGTCGGTTTTCGTTGACGATTTTCTGCATGTCTTTTGTCTCGGCTTCTTGTTTCTGGATTATGCGTCGGAGCTTATCGTAGCTTTCCTTGGTGAAAGAGCCATCTCCATCGGAGTCGTACTTGAGGTCCGGCATGTCGAAGTCCTCAGTGTTGGCGGGCTCCTGCGCGAGGCTCTGAGGCTGGTTGCGCGAAGAGGATGAGGATCCTGGAGTGGGTGATTTGGCAGAAGCGCGAGAAGACATCTTGTCTATACTGTTTAGTAGTTCTCAAAAGGTGACTTACTGAACAGGAGCAATCAAAGTGTTACGGCCAGCTAACTGACAGTGGGTTTGTGTTAACAGTAAGCCAGGGATTGAGAGTAGTAACAGTCGTTCCGTGGTCCTGGTCGAATAGATCGTAGATCTTCAAAGGTCTTGGTGATCAGTCAAGGCCTCAACAAGAGTCGTAGAGTAGTCGTCACTTAGGTATAGCTGAAAGTACCGGTTAGGGTAATTACAAAGTTGATTGCTGAAGAGCTATGGAAGTCTGTCCTCGAGCCCGGCTCGAGTCCATCCTATATACAAGTCCTGAACGGTCCTCCTTATCTTGGCTATGTTGGATATTTGACATATCCAACATATCCGGGAATCGGTTGGATATTTGACATATCCAACATATCCGGGGATCGGTTGGATATCTGACATATCCAACATATGATTGATTGATTGATTTATTCCTACTCGGTTATGAAGCCGCTCTTATGCCAGCAGCTATGCCCGGAAAGCGGGGTTTGGCAGGTAGCCGAAGCGTCGACAATGAACAGCGACGCCCCACTTCGCCCTGATGTTGCATCAGGGCCAGCTATCCCCAAGCTCCCCACTATGTTCTCTATTCTGTGTGTTTGTGCCCTCTGTTGAAGAAGTGTGTTGCTCTCCTGTCTGCTTTCTCGCTTTTGTGTTGCTCTCTAGAATGCTTGTTTTGCGTCCTCCTGCTTCGGTTCAGTTGGTGCTGGTAGCACCGTATCTGGTTCTTTGTACCTACAGTCTCCCCCCAGCGCTCAGCTTTGTCTCTTTGTTTTGTCCGTATCCTCCCGGACTTGTATGTGCCGTTTTCTCAGTTGCATCTGTAAATTCTTTGTTGCCTCCTGCCGGGTTCCTATGTGGCCTCTTGTTTCTTGCCTGTTGACCACTATTGCCCTCCACCACATTGGCCCAAGGGTCTTCCACGAAGCACAATGCTCCACTGACTCCGACATGTTCGATTACTGGGTATGAGAGCTCCCGCACAGATTCCGCAGACATTGTCGCGCGTTGAAGGGACACCAATCCTTCTTCGCAAAAGGGGCGACAGGGGACCAGTCTGTCTGTGGTCTGTAGTATTGTGTGGCATCGATCGTAGCATGCCTAATGCCTGGTGCTTTCTCCGTGCGGAAGGTGATACTGTTCTGTCGGACTCATCTTCGTCGTTGTGGGACGTTGCAAACTTTGTCGGGGGTGACAGGTGACCCAAAACCTGTCGGCGGCTGTTGTGTTGAAGTTGATTGTTTGGGCGCAGTCTTAGTGCTTCGTGTAGCGGCTTGTGGCTCGCCTGTGGTGGTGGTAACAGTGTTGTCTATTGATATGTCGTATTTTGCGGCTTGCTCTCAAGTTTTTCATTGTAGTCGGGGCGTGCTCTGCGGCCATCTTGGGCCCCTTTGGGACGTAGAATCAAGGCCGAGGATGGCATTGCATCGAAGGGGGCTCTGTGGCCGCGAGCACGCGTATTTGGGGCCGTTTTTGCTCCGATTTTCAAAAATTTCGTTCTCGCTGTTGTTGATGTTTTTTTTTTCCATATCCAACATATCCAGCCCGGGTTGTCCCTACCCCGCGTTATCCCCGAGGCCACGTGACTTGTCCATAGTTCTTCCGTTCCGAGGATCCCTGGTTACACCTGTCGGCTGGGTTACATATGCCCTGCGTTAGCCGCCGGGATCCAGGCGGGGTCGTGTTGGCGACCATGTCCAACGGGTCGTAACAGTTAGCCTAGAATAATTTATTATACTACCCTTCATAGCCTATATATATAGTCCGCGCATAGAGTAGTAACTTATATTACTATAATAAATAGATACTCTCTAATTTAAATTAAAAGATAAAAATAATAGTATATTACTAGTATATTAATTATATAGTTACTATATATATATTATTATTATATTATAGTATATTTACTAACTAGTTAGAAGTAGTAAATCTATTATTTTTATAAGAAGAATACTAGATGTAAGGTACTTGTTCTAAATAAGAATACTTAATTTAGTTATAATAATTATAAATAGTTATAATAAAGTTTAAGTAGTTTAATAATTCTATTAATATACTATGAAAGTTATAATATATTAATAGACTTTGAACTATTAAATTATAGTATAGTACTAATTATGTCTAACCTATAAACTATAAATAGTATTTAAATATAAATCTTATAATGTTTAAAAAGTATTTTAAACGTATTTATTACTTAAAGTATAATTTTTAAATTTCTATTATTTATTCTCTTAATATTTAGATAATCTAGACTTGTAGCTTAGTTATTAATTGTTGAATGGGCTCTCTGTACGATCGTACTGTCATAAATGTAGGGTGAACCAAAGATTCTATTTTCCGTGATTACCTTTCCTAACTAGATGTTGCCTTCCGTACGAACAGATATATCTCTGTCCATACCTAGACACGAGTCGTGCATGACAGGTAATAAACCATGATCCCTTCCTCAGACATTTAGGTGTTACAGGTGCTAGTCATGCCACCTATACACCCCTTTGCCTGTGACAGCCTTGTCGTACGGTCATGTGATTATCGTTATTCCAACATTAATATTATATTTTTATATAAGTAGAATAGTAAAATACTAGGTAAAGAATATTAATATTTAAATAGATTTAGAGGTAACCCTAAGCTTAGAGACTTTTTATACTAAAATTTATTAGAGTTACTAATAATAATTCTTTAATAAGGTAATATAATATAGATCTAAATCTTTTTTTTATAGTCTTTTAAAAGTAACTAGAAATATTAGTAAAGAGTTTTACTATTTTTTATTTTATTTTAAAACTTGACTAAATAATAAATAGTATATTACTTTAGAAACTAGAATTACATTTTGTTAAAAAAACTTCTTTTATATACTTATAAGCTACTCTAACTATTTTAGTTTATAAATTTAAAAAGATAGTATATTTTAAATTCTTAATTAATCAGTATAAGCTAATAGTTTAGTAGTCTTTATAGTATTGCGTTTGTTATTATATACTCTCTAGTCTAATACTACCTTGACTAGGCCTAGAACTTTATAAAAGACAGCCGTAGCTTGCTTCGCATGCGAAGCGTATACCCTTCCCATAACTATCCCCGGTTATTATAGAATGGAATGTCGAGTATTTCTCGCGAACGCGGTGTAACACACCATGGATGCAATGATGCCTGCGTAGCTTATCAGAACAGGGTAATTAAAGTCTTGCGCGGTAGAAAAGACTGCTGTGGTTCCAAACGACAAGACCTCGAAGAAACTCTGAGAAGCCATTTCGCTGGAAGAAAACTGCGCTCTCTGCGTTGCGGGTACTGACTATCAATGGTGTGAGTACTAGTTCATTTCATACGGCAGTGCGCTCAGTCCATAGGTTTAGAAATCTACTACCTCTTGCACAATGAATTGTATTGCGAGTTCCGAACCACAAATACCGATTCTCTTGAGGGTAATTCCAATCGCCAAGAGAATACCGGCAGTCTTGGTCCTCATGTCGGCAGTGAGGACTTTACCGGCGAACGCAGCGATGCAGACGACCTGCCATATCATGAACCACATGCCAGCCCTGACCGGTCCGAGTTTGACCATAATCGCTGGCGATATGACTGTCCCGATCAGTTCTGCAACAGTAGAAGCGATCCGTAAGGCAGCGATCTCAAACCATGAGAAACCGGTGCTCACAAGATAGGTTACAGTCTGCCCGCCGAAGAAGAGTACAGTGCAGTACAGGATGGCGTTGGAGAAGGACGCCAGGAAGACTGGAGATCTGAAATATGCCCTCCAAGGATAAATTGCGCTTAGTAACCACCACTTGCTGCTGCCCAAAGGCTGCTCGTCAATGCGATCGCTTGAGATTGTTTCGGTGTGAAATTCCATCTCCTCTCGTTCATCCTCTAAAGTCTCGTGAGTCTCATCCAGCGGTATCGAATTGAAGGCATAGAGAGCTAGTTCTGGTACCGAAACCCACATGCGACTTGTTGCGCGAAACTCAAGAAGCATAGAGCCAAGATTCGATACGAGAACTACCCAAATGGCAGCCTGCATAGACCGCAAACTCAAGAAAGAGATAACCAAGGGTGATGCAAGCTTGCTGAAAAGTTCAATTCTGCGTAAAGAAGCATTGAGTGAATGTCTGGATAGCCCTGTTATTCTTGCGACGACGATAACCCAGTCACGTTCTATCGTCACCGTAGTAGAGATCGAGCCGAGTTTCTCAGCGCAAGATAGAAATACCAAGACACCGAAGATCATGTTGCGCACAAGCAATGCCTTGGCAGAGAAGGCGGGAAGCAAAATGAAGAGCAGACACGACGTCGCGACGGAGATCCGTTGACAAGCAATGGCCAGCTGAAGCGCTCTTAGGCGGCTCAGGTTTCTTGTGGTCCTAGCAACCTCTGAGGAGAGAAGTAAGGCGGCCAGCGACCTGGCCAGGCCATAGAAGGAAATGTAGAGCAGCGTGCCTGGAATCGCCTCTGCGAGGAAGAGGACCAAGCTGAAGTCGGAGATGCGGATGCACCACGTCGAGAGTAGCTGGACCAGAAAAAATGTCCGGACGGGCTCCTTGAACCCGGCAGATTCCTGAGTCCACCGAAGAGAATGAAGCGGCTGCTCCTGCCTGGTGTGCCGGCCGGGCAGCCGGAAGTGGTTGGTCATGACGGCCGATACAAGTGCGGTTGGCTAGACTGGGCTACGTTTCTGTACAGACCAAGTAAGGTATTGCTTCTCGGCTGACAATGAGTAGAAGCACGTTGGTTATCTGGCACACATCGTTAGTGCTCAGGCAGACGCGGCCACGGACGTATTACTCGCGCCATTGGAGAATCTGCAATTCAAGTATGTGCCGGGGTCGCAGAGCAGGTTTGAGCATGTTTAACGCCGACCCGCTCCGTTCCTGTGCCATGGTTTGGAGTGTTGCCCTAGGAATGCGACACTCTTCAAAAAGCAACCCTTTACAACTAAGTGCCCAGGGCGGAGTATATGCGCCTAGCTAACCCTAGGAATCACCTTTGTTACGGAACAAAATGGCAGCCGTCAGAATGCTTCAGTATCCTAGCGATTGCGCATGGACTTACAAAATCGGACCAGCAAGCAGAGATTCTGCTACCCCGGACATCATCGGCTAATCATGTAATCAATCATCTCTTGGTTTCAGACTCTGACTTACATAAGCAAACCGGCGGAACACCGGGTAAACACTAATAGCATCCTACGGATGGGTTAACACACTTCAGGAGGAACTCACCCAATATTATCCGACTTATTCCTTTGATTAATCAGAAGATAGGTAGTATACTTTCTTAGAATTTCTCTATGAAGAGGAGGATAAGATGGATTAATTAGAAAGAGAGGCATCGAGCTTACGCCCTATTTTAACCGCACCCAAGTGCAACAACCTCCCACTTTGGTGAGAAACAAAAAGAAGTGGGACAGGCCACAAGCCGCTGGAAGTCCCGCCGGCGGACTAGCCACAACGCCACAGCGCCACACATTCGTCAAGCCGTGTGTGGCTGATTCGCCTAATTGAGAGCTCCTGCCCGTTTCCCTAGCAACGCCTTCCGTATCGCGTTGATTGATTTTGAAGAAAGTCGCGACGATCAACGTCATCGAAGCAATTACTCGTTGGCCAAAACTCCCCACATTACAACACCCAAGATCGATTTACATCCATTTCATCTGTCTTTATCTGCCACAATTGCCCGAGTCTTGTCCATCGAATGGAACCTCACGACCGCATCCTGACCTGGATCTCTGGATTGCAAGCGTCGACTATCCCCACCTCGGTGCCCTGCAACAACGTCGTGAACCCGCGCAAAGGACGACGTTCATCCCTTGCCAAACAAGACACGGTCGGCCGCCGTCTCCTTTCGCCTCCGAACAGCGTCGAGTCCTGCCAGAGAAAGCACTACATGGCCACCGCAAATACTGAAGACGGCGACATCGCACATATACCGGGTAGCCCCGTCGATGGAACTTCCCCCAACCCCAAACGAGCCCGTGTCGACCACCACCTCGAAGACATGGACGCTGATCCGACCCCAAGGGTCCTCCGTACGGTTGCCACCTCTCACGTACAAGACTCACGAGACAATACCCAGTTGTCGTCTTACGACGCCGACAGTTTAACGTCAGCGTCCTTGGCTAGCAGCGCCCAAAGCGATACTGCCCTCTCTTTCCGATCCTCGCCCAGTAAGAGCAAGAAGCGCTCTCGGCGGTCAAGCCCTCGAAAACAAAGCATGCTCATGGTCATGGAGGATGCCATTCGTCCTACGAGCTTCGGAGGTCCCGTCGACCCGCCCGAGGCTCTCGACGCAATCGTAACCGGCATTGACAAACTCGCGAGCGGCGCGGCCATTATTTCACATACTGCCAAGGTTAGACTTGCAAGCAATCCGTGCCTTTCACGTTCTAAGCCCCCAGTGACATCCGTTGCTGACTGTTTCGCGCCCAGGAATCTGTTCAAGAAGAGGCCAGAGCAAATCGTCGAGTGTTCAGATGGGTCGAGGACCGATCTTTTACCGACTCCTTGTCGTCTTCCACCTCTGATCGCCACAGCCTAGGCCCGACGCCTTCCGTGTCCGAGGTGAAGAGGATATGGTCAAACGCTGATGACTGCTACGAATTCCAGCATTTCGAAAGCCAATGGAATTGCGCCGTCCACCATCAGATCCTCTTCGCCGCCTTCGGACATTCCAGCAGCCTAGGCTTCTGCAGCGTGTAAGTCCACGAAAGTCCCTACATGCCCTCCTTCCCTCTACCTCCTCCTCGATAGCGTTTGTTCTGACAAAATGCAGCACCGGCGTCCAGATCCATCCCAACTACGCCCGAGGCAGCAAAGTATCGCACCACAATAAGAAGGTGGACTTTTGCGTCTTTGTGAACCGGGAGTCGCCCCGTCTTACCGCGGCCGCGTTGCTATCACCTTTTCAGTCCGTTAACCATACCGATTATCCGCCGCTCCTCCGTCGTCCCATCGCCATCTCCATCGAGACTAAGACGCCAGGGGACAAGTGGACTGAAGCCGTGAACCAAATGTCCGCCTGGCTGATTGCCCAGTGGGATGCTCTTGACGACATGGTCGCCCGCGCGCAAGCCCTGGACGGCGACGTAGCTGCCTTCAATGCTCCGCCTTCCCCCTCCCCTGGCGCCGCTAGACCCTCGCCAGCAGCGGCCACGGGACTGGCCTTCCTCCCCGGCGTCATTGTGCAAGGACACGAGTGGTACTTCATCGCCATTACCAGAGCGGCAGCAGACGGATATACTCGGCGATGGGAGAAGGTGCTCATCGGCTCCACGCAGTCCACCGAGGGGGTCTACAAGATCGTGGCTGTCCTGCAACTACTAGGACGCTGGGTCGAGGACCAGTATTGGCCTTGGTTCCAGCGCAATGTCCTTGGCCAGAATGACAGCCACGTTCCGGGCTGATGAGCCTTGTTGTCGTGCTGTGGCTAGGCGATGATCTTCTGTATACGTCGGCATCAAACGACGTTGAAGGTACGGTCGAAACCACAGAAAAGAGACGTCAAACAGAAGGCCGGAAAGAACTTACCATGAGTATGGTGTTATGGACCAAATTATGTCGCGTCGTGCCGTGCCGTAGTGCGCCGAATCAACTCTCCTGAAAACGGGGCCTCCCAAGAGGATTTTGAGCTCTGACTGCGTTGCTTAGTGCTGGTCTTTGAAGTGGAAAGCACCAACACGAACCGTAGGCGCCGGGAGGCCTCGCTTCCCACGTGGGTAGGTCTTTTGCTCCTCGATTGGGGATCGGAACGGCTCTTACCGATCGTCGAAGGCAGCCGCTAAATCAATCGCTGCGGACCTCGTGGTCCTAGCCGTTTTCCCCCGTCTTCATCGAACCCATCCAACAGAGTATCTATATGGTTGTTGCCGTGGACGCAGTCTTGGGGGATATCTGAGAACCTCCAGGCACCCTTCCGACGCCCACTTTTCTCCAGTCATGAAGGAGGCAACGGAGGCGGTACTTGGAACAAGCTCCAGGGTTTTATGCCGGGCCGCGAGATGTGAATATGTCATTACCTTTTGTCAGGCGTAGCCGTCTTGTGACAGCAGTTCTTAGGGATGTTGGCTGAGAGGCGATGTTGGTAGCTAAGTGAACCTTGCACCATACGCTTCAAGGTAATTGGATCTTAGCGCCATGTATATTCTGCTCAAGCCCCAGGATAGATCACATAGAACCGGGGGAGGAGTGTTTTTCTGTCTGCACCAACTGCTTGACGTGGTGAGCC
Source organism: Colletotrichum truncatum (assembly GCF_014235925.2). NCBI lineage: Eukaryota > Fungi > Ascomycota > Sordariomycetes > Glomerellales > Glomerellaceae > Colletotrichum > Colletotrichum truncatum. Next base: position 496,700 of record NW_027222410.1, on the reverse strand, counting down.
TGCAGGGTTCTGGCGTACCATTGGCAACAGCTTCTTTCTGTAGACCTTACGACGAGATGATGAGATGGGTCAGTCATGTGGTCTCGGAGGAGTACAAATGAGGCATCACAATTTGTAGGACAAGATATGAAGCCGGAACAGGTTCAGCGCATCAATATTTAGTATGAGAAGCTATTGAGTGTAAAGCTTGGTACTTTGGCTTGTCTCTGTTACACTCTCTCAAACCAAATCCGCCTGAAGTGTTTGCATCCGTTCGTGAGATGACTGTCCTTGCTGCCGAGGGGCCGCCCTTGTCGTCTCTCCTGTGATAGAGATCGTGAACCCGCATCTACGACATAACAGACCGGCATCGCCTTTATCTATCTACAGCTCCCAGCCTCCCGGCGTCTTATCGACAAGGCCGCGAGATCGCACTGGCGATACAATGTGGAGCTGCATGAACGCGTGCTGATGTAGGTCACAACCGGCCGGACACAGCGGATCGCGGGACGTTGACCAGATTCAGCTGTTAAGAACGCGGTCTCTCTCTCTCCCCTCCGGCGTCAAGTTGCATCATCGACACTAACCAACCGCTGCGACACACCATCTCCTATATCTGTGCGAGGAGAATTTTCAAAGAAGCCGTTACCCTCGCTCGCAACTCGCAGTCCTCATTTCCACCTCTATTCTACCTCGTTTAGCTATATCTGAACCTCCCATGTACCCCGCACCCTTACGTACGAAGTCTTGGATATTTCAAGCATATGAGACTAGACCGGAGAGCCCTTGTTGCTACGCACTGTAATGAATAAACAGAAAGGTACTTGACGAAGAGGAAGATGCTAGCCTTGCTAATCTTACCCAATGCTTCATCCGTGCCTACTTCGTCCGTGTCTAGGGTGATAATGCTGATCCCAAGCGAGTTCGGACAAACCGAACCGCCGACCGCGATTTGTGACTTGACAATGGACCCGTGGACTCTCTGTGAACATCCGCCGTAGAATTGTAGCCCACGTGTATCTCCTGTCCCTTTTCTGTTCCTGTTTGGCCTCGCTGTGCCACTCTGTCGTGTCGTTTCCCTTCTACTTAAAGCAAACCTACGATAGATGTGGCCTACTACGCTATGCATGCGTACAGCGTCTAGTCGACGGCGTATGAACGCCATCTTTGTGTTATTGCTACCTTGTCTTTCTTTTCTTATACTTTATCAGTCTCCTTTCTCGCAGACCACTATTAAAGATTTATGCTAATGGGCCAGGTAAAAGTCTTCAATTAGAAGAGGCTATATGCAACACGGATAGACGGATTTTGGGATCTAGTATCGAGTGAATATTTGAATGTTCAGCAAGACCTTGCTACTCATGGTTGGAGAGACAGACGAATTCTTGATTATGCAAACCAGATACATCATTCTGACTTTCATTCCAAACACATGTATGAATCCTATTTTACACAACACCCGAAGAACTTGAGCCAGCCAAGAACACACAAAAAGTCATACATCATCGCCACATAGAGCATGGTGAACGACTACATAGGCCTTTTAAAAGCAGAAAAAGCAGAAGAGCAAGGCGTGCCCGGTTGAGGTTCTTATCCAACATCACATTAACCATTACAGCCGGTGCTTGAGCCTTTATCGACGTGTGTTGGATTCTTTCTCGAGCTTCTTGTTCTGACTGAAGCCAAGCGTTCGCTTGGTCATTCAGACATACTCAAATCCCACGGCATAACCAACCATTGGGTGATGGCAGCCGCTGGTCACGTTGGCAATTCGGCTCTCGCGACACTCTCCCTAAAGCGTCCATAACCTACAGACGTCGCCCGAGAACGCCATGTCACCTCCGTACATCCTACTGCTAGTATCTCCGCTTACCTTTCACTTCCTCCCAGTATCGCCGCCGGCGTTCCTGCATCACGTCAAGATCGGCGATGTTAAAGTTTCGGTGCGGAGAGTGAGAGACGCCGCAACGAAAGCGCAAATACTATGCGTTATGGGCTCCTTTATTATGAACGGCACCAAGATGGCCTTCATTGCCATGTGAAGTCTAATTTCAGAGTCAAAAGTCCACACACAAAATACGTGCTGAAGCAGTACTGCCCAAGCTCCCAAAGTTAGACTTACAGCCCATGGACAAGCTCAAGATACCGATTCATGAGATGTTTTTTGCCTACGTCGTCGACATTCTACCGAAGCCGTACGCTAGCGAGGTGACTAAGATGCTGTGTCTCAAGGTAGCAGATCTGGCGCTTGCCAATACGGCGCTCACGCAGCTCAAGATTAAGAAGATCAACTGCCACAGGTTCATGGACGAGAGGGATATGGCGAACAAGGACGCAGTCATCGAGGCGGGGGTGTAAAGCTTTATCATAGGTGTGGATGAGAACAACAAAACCCGCGTCACGCTTAATTATGCTGTCGTCACGCCCAAGATAGCGGCCAATGTGATCAGACCGAAGGACGCAGATGCCAGTACGGACAGCAAGCCAAAAACTGATGAGGCTAACGCCAACAATGGAAAGTATTTGGGCCTAAGCTAGACGATGACTCGACAAAGCAGCTGCCAGCGAATGCCGACGACCCGGACGTGCCCAAGCCACCGTTAGACGAGTATATAAATGCAGCAAGTTCCGTGCCAACGTATGGGAGACGATCGGGCAAGGCCAGCAGAAACAAGCTGCGGGACAACTCCAAGTCACAATGTGAAGGAGATGGAGACTTGGGGCTCCGATTCTGACCCTAGATGGCTTGAGAAAGTTGACAATGACAAAGACATCCTGGTTTACTTCATCTCCAGTTCTGGCTACTCCATCACCGACTAACACTGATGCCCCGAGAACCACAGCGTCAGTCAGTACCGCCTCGGCTGCGGGTAGTAACGCTGATGCACAGTCCCCAACCCACACCAAGAGCCGGTCTCAGCAGGTAGACGACAGACTACAGTGACGTTTTTAACCCTGATGATGTTTCCGACTTGGAGCTCAAGAATAGGAAAAGGCGAAACGCGATTCAGCCAGCAAGCAGCACGCCAAAGCAGGTGATGCCTTTCAAGAAAGACACGCAATACTTTCTGTTCAACATGGGAGTCACGTACGAAGACAACACGCCAACGTTCTATCTCAACGCCATGGTTATCTTGAGCGTCCTTCACGTCTCGGTGGTCACTGGCGTATGAATAGCCGTAAACTCTGACCGATAGACGGTCCAGCCTAAGGAGGGCAAGGAGAATGAGCCCCTTTTTGATGAGATTAAGGCTACGCGAGTCCATGGAAGGCTCAAGGGCCCTGTGATAGCATACAACAAGCTTCCGCTAACATTTGTCGGAGCTGGCTTCCTCATGGAGGAGACGGCATTTGTGATGAGACCAGAGAGAAATGATGACGAGTTCCGCGAAGTTCTTGGCGGGATGCGACTAGTAACCAGTTACTATCGACGATGATGAATCACTATACGTCAATTCAAGAACTAGTTGATATCGATATAGCAGAAAAGCAAAGAACCAAAACAAGGTCTGCGATGGTAGACAGTGTCAACGCTTACCGAACACACCCTCTTGCTACGTCGAGCCACTCTTTTATACATTTTCTAGTCTGATTGCTATTTGCCTAGTTAGGTACAAGGTCAGACTCTTTGTCGACTGTAGCAGGACCACAAAGAGCAGGTTAGGGCAAGCCATAATGATCTCATTCGCGCAGCCAACGACAAGCTGGAGCCGAACATATGGCTCCAGCGGGTAGGGTGGGCAGAGCATCTAGGCGGATTACTCATCAGCCAGCCCTGCGAAACCATGGCCCCGATTCGGGCGGCCGAGGAGGATGTGTTGCAGGTGATGTAGACTTAGTTCAATGAGGTCTTTGAGCAGGTAAGGGCCATGCTGAAACCCAACAAGGTCGGCCACGCGATTTTGTTTGAGGTCCACCGGAAGGAAGCCCACGTCAAGCCGATCAGACCGTTTACTAATCGTATGGAGGAGGACACTGGGCGTGGTACAAAGACGTCTGAAGGGTCTTATTGTACGTGTGGTCCCGGACACAGAAGTTCCCGGATGACAAGAGGTCGTTGTACCGGCTTAAGGAGAGGCAGTGCTATACATGGGACGAGTTCGAGCAGTTGGTCGAGGACGCCGTGTGCAGGGATGGTGAGGCGCCGTCAGACGCACTCCGGCAGGCAGCGCTGAACATGCTCGCCAGTATGTTCAACCACCAGCTCAGGAAAGGGCATCAAGACAACGCTTTTGTGAGCGGTTAGCAGTCACTGGCATCCGGGCCGATGGCGGCTGGGGCGACATCACGGACTACACGACTAAGTACTCAGTCATTATCAATGTCGCACGCATGTTGGTTGTTTTTAGGACATGGACGGAGAGGCTAGACGACGTTACACGTCTAGCCACCATATGAGCGAGGAGACGGCCGACGAAAGCGTACAGGGTCCCTATGCTTATATACCAAGGATGGTATGGAGGTTTATGACCCGTACGTCCGGGGCCCCTGAGGCCGAGCCGACGCCGATGGACTGGATTCTCGACACACGGACGTACGGGATGCACATTCAGTACAACACACCGGCTACTAGCGCAATCGACTAGGTAGGTGAACGCGTATCGTATCGGCGCGTAAGGTTCACTATGGACAAGCTATCGAACATGCTCTGCGGCGGCGTCAATAAGGCTAGGCTGCTACTATCGCAGCGAACGATAGTTACAGACTGTATGATAGGCGGAGGCAAGTATAACATCCTAGAAGGATACTATAGCTAGTTAGGGGAGCTTCTTTACGTATTGCTATCCCGTATCTAATAGGCATCGATTAAAGACGGCTATAGCGAGACGCGCGACGACTTTACGTTTTTATGCGACGACCGTAACGTATAGCTAAGGGAAGGAGACGGTTAGGTATTTAGGCACATCGCGGCGTGCCGGGAGAGGCGGCTGGGTTGGGTCGTAGACGTACCGACGACCGGCCACGTGCGCACGTATAGGCGGACATTCGAGCAGTTCTACGAGCGGCCTGCATATGCTTGGGGGCCAGCCGGGACGAGAGGCGGAGATCGGCTGCAGCAGCAGCTCGAAGCAGAAAGTCTAGCTCTACGACTTCGTCCGACTCGAGGTCCGACTGGGCCGCTTCGCCAGGCTCCGGCAGGTAGACATAGTAGATCGGCTGCAGCAGATGACGGGCAACGAAGTAGCTACATTCAGCGTAAACCAGTGGGACGTGATCAGGGCCATCGTCAACGGGCACAGCCCAGTTGTGTAGGTCTTGGGCATGGATGGCGGCAAGAGCTTGTCATTCATGCTGCCGGCGATCTGCTGGGCAGACAGCATTTTCATCATCACACCACTGACGGCACCACGGAAGGACTTGGAGGCGCTTTGCAAGGTATCCGCCATCAAATCGCACGTCTGGATCAGCTACAAGAACAACCAAGCAGCCTCTATTTTCTTCGTCACGCCCGAGTTCGCCGTCACCAAGGGGTTCCGGGATTCGTCGCAGGCTCGAGACACGACAAGCACTGGACCGCGTGATGATGGACGAGTGCTACATCGTACTCGAAGGTACACGGTCGTTCCGACCCAAACTCCGCAAGCTGGGCGTAGTAACGCAGGAATTCGACGTCCAGGTATTATGCATGACGGCAACGTTAATATTGGCGGACGAGGGCAAATTCTTTTAGCTATTAGGGTTACTACCTCGACTATGGTACTATGGATAGTACTCGCAGCCTCAACTTCTACTAACACATCTTACTATGATTAGCTGGTTTTAATAAAGCGCTTATTTAAAATCATTACGTTTTTTTTAAACTATGTGTGATTTATTCATATTCTTTTATTTTATAAAAAGTTGTTTTCTTACTATTCTTTTAGTTACTTAACGTCGCACACCCACTTCTCGCACACCCCCACATTTCGCACACCCATAAATCGCTCATGTAGAATTTTACCCTCTTCAACATTCTTTAATATCTTCACCACTTTTACAGCGATTATTATAATTCTTTGAATAGTTACTCTTATACGCTTAATGGGCCAGTATACGGAAACAGAAGTCAATCAAGCTCTCAATGCAGTTGCAAGTGGGCAGAGTGTCCGAAAGGCAGCTCATGATGCTGGAATTCCACCATCAACCCTCCAGTCTCGATTAAAGGGTTCACAGGCAAGAAATGTAGCTTTCTCTAGCTTCCAGAAGCTATCTCCAGCACAGGAAAGTCACTTAGCTGAATGGGTGCGTATCCAGGCGGCGTTAGGGCTGCCGCCAACACATCAACAACTCAAGGAATTTGCCCAGCGAATCCTAGACATCAGAGGCACTACCCAGCCACTTGGGAGAAACTGGATTCAGTTCTTTATTAAGAGAAATCCATCAATCAAGGTTCATAGAGCTAGAGCCATCGATTCTAAGCGTGTCAATGGGGCCTCAACTAATGTAATCAGGCAATGGTTTCAACAACTCGCCCTTCCAGAGATCAAGGCGATCAAACCACATCATCGCTATAACATGGATGAAACTGGTATCCTAGAAGGCAGATGATCAAATGGCTTAGTACTGGGATCATCAGAAAGCTCATCAATGCGAAAAAAACAGCCTGGGTCTCGGGCTTGGACAACTATGCTTGAGTGTGTCTCTGCAACTGGTCAGGCGCTTCCTCCACTTGTTATTTATCGAGGGAAATCGGTTCAACAACAATGGTTTCCTCTTGATATCCATAAACGTGATATTTACAGTGGTTGGAAGTTCACAGCAACTGAGAATGGCTGGACTTCAGACTCTACAGCTGTGGAATGGCTTGAGAACATCTTTATCCCTCTGACTAAGCCTGATCATCCCTCTGAGCAGAGACTATTGATCCTAGACGGTCATGGCAGTCATGAAACAACAGAATTTATGTATCTCTGTTATAAACACAAGATATATCTCCTTTTCCTACCGCCACATACATCCCACGTTCTCCAACCTCTAGACCAAGCAGTCTTTGGGCCTCTCAAGGCGACCTATCGAAAAGAGCTTGGATACCTCATTCAACACAACGATTCTACAGTTGTAGGCAAACGGAACTTTCTTACCTGCTATGGAAAAGCACGCCAGATGGCATTTTCAAGCAAGAATATCAGAAGCGGCTGGAAAGCAACAGGACTATGGCCCATTTCGATAGCTCGACCGCTCATGAGCCCTCTACTGCTTGAGAATGCTTCCAAGCCCTCAAAGCCAGGCTATTCTACGCCTATGAGGGCCTCTGATGGTGGAAAAGACGAAAACTGGGCATCTGCTACATCCATAGTAGCCTGGTCAACGCCCAAGAAGACAGTTGATCTATATGATCAACTTAGCTTATTCAGCAAGTTGGATAAAGATCAGCAAACGCAGCGACTGTTGTTTCGGAAGGTTCAAAAGGGATTTGATGAAAAGGACTATCAATTGGCTACAGCAGAGAAGAAGATTGCAATGTTGGAAGCAGAAGTTGAGGCTGGAATGGTACGGAAGCGGCGTAAGGTCCAAATGAGCCCAAATTCGAAGTTTGCCAACATTGAGGCAATTCACAAAGCCCAAATTGAGGCTGGCGAAATTGAGGATAGCTCAGATGAATCTAGCGAGCCTGAATTACCTATTAAAACTGGCGATAGTATCACAGTTGCAGGAGACGAATCAGACTTATAGTTATGAAGTTGATGAATACCTCATGATGACCCAATTTATGGGTGTGCGAAATGTGGGGGTGTGCGAGAAGTGGGTGTGCGACGTTATATAAGATTTACATACATTATAGTTAGGAAGCAATTACGGGTTGGGCGTAGGTCACAGACATGTAAATTAGGATATGAAAGATATTTATTTTCTAAACATAAATATTAAAATATTTCTGTATAGTTTATTCCTCTAAAATTAAGTAGACCGCCTTCTCAAATTCAGTCAAAAGTTCGATAGCCTTCTCGTCACCAGTAGGAAGAAGCTGGGAAAGATACACACCCGCAATTCCCTTGTTAATGTCAAGCCACTACGACTGTTTCAGCAACGATCCGCACCGTAAGAAGTTTGTGACAGAAAAACTGGCATGCAAGTCTGTAACAAGAACTCACTCAGTAACAATTCCGCATTCCGGACCAAGTCAGCGAATATTCGCTGCGCCTACCGGATACCTTCTCAGTATTAACCAATCCTCCAATTCCAAAGTCGCTTGGAATGTCGTTGGGAATGGAATTGTAAATCGCGTTGCGACTGTTGACATTGTAAATCTCCGGTACATCCAGTCCCTTACGACTCTCCAACTGTGGACTGAACATAACTTTGAGAGTTGTAGAGTGAAGTAGCTTGCCCTGTAAGACTCCAAGATATATCTTTAAAAGATCATGAACAGTGGTGTAGATACCCCCACCTCCAATGTCATCAATAGCAGGGTCGGGCCACCAGAAATCAGTCACCTCTTTCAAGTCGGTCATATCTCTCTCCCATAGCGTTACTCGGCGTGCCCGAAGGTCTTCTCGTTGCTCGAGATGGAATGTCACGTCGTGGGCTGACACAGGCTCGAATATGTTCTTCCTCATGAATTTACTGAGCTTCATACCAGTGACAGGCTCGACCTTCTCACTGTAAGTCAGCTACAAAACCAAATGCATGCAAATCAAACTCACCATCAAGCCAGCCCAATCAATACCTGGGCTGTAAATGAACTGCTCTCCAGGTTGGGATACTAGAAAAATTGGGAATGAATCTCGCTAAGGAATCCGATTAGACCTCGGTGAGTATTCTCGATAGATCAAAGACCTACAATGGTCTTCTGATACACAAGCGGGACTCCCTTTAGTGTATGGTACTTGGCCGCTAGGTCATGCACAAAGGCATAGGCCATTCCGCTTGAGTGTGTTAAGAGGTGTCTTTCGGAAGCTATCAGTACACCTAGCAGTTTAGGCAGTATTGTTTTAGAGGAACGTACCGAAGAATAATAGGTCGCTCCGACGCTTGAAATTGAGGCTCGTTATTGTTGGTGAAACCTGTCAAATTACAGGATTTTTCCACTCGGGCAGAATAGTAGAGATGTCGCCGTCAAGGTTCAACAAACCTTTCTCCACATATTGCATAACTGCGATATTAACGATAAACTTCGTGGCAGAAGCGATCCAATAGACGTCATTTTCGTTCTCACTCACGTGGCCGCCAAATGAATTCGCATACTACAGGGCTCCTAGATACTCTTAGCGACAGCTTATGATAGTTGAGAGACTAGGCTTACCATCTCGACTTACGGCATCAAGAGCAACTCGTTGAAGGGGCAATCCATGTCGGTCTAGATAGTTCTTCACTCTTTTGTTGATGGAATCCATGGCAGAAACAAAATAACCCCTAAGTTGCCATCTGAGTCTAAGCGCCCTGAAAATATGGTTTAATACATCCATACGAAGACAAAAGGGCTGTATTTATATTCAATTAATAAGTTCACAAACGTCTCTGTCTACAGTCCACCCTTTGCCGTTGGTAGGTAAGTTTACTAGCTATGACTCATAATCGATGTAGATTTTTAAAGTGGCTGAATATGATAGTATTACGTAGCAACAAATGAATCACAGCCTGGCCTGAAAGTGAGATCCCATAAACCTTGCGGCCGAAGTTTAGCTTAGATGGACCAAGGAGCTTGTAATCCCTGTTACATCTAGATACACGTATTCACGGTGGGGAACAATAGTAGAACCGAGTTGTGATTCATCTGGTGGTAAGGACGTACTGTATCTTAACAACACCGTGAATTCATCTACTGGAGAGCATAAGACGGAGGAAACCGGAACGATTGTGGGCCAGCATCGGTTTGGTTAATATGTATATCGCCTTTTTGTACTATAGGTTATGCTGGCATTGTCAATTGAGAGGCCAGCTGGGTGCACACAGGCTGTGTGCTGCCTTTTACATACCGAAGCAATCCCAGAACTTGAAAATCTTTCGTCATATTGTCGGACTGCTTGATATCCCATCGACCGCGGCTTGACTCCATTTTCGCCAAGTCCTCAAGTTTCCACTTTTAAAGCCATTTTTACTCCGCATTACACTAGATACATAGAAAACATAACATTTGCCTCTAAATGTCAGGTTCCATAAGAAGTGGCGAGTACTTCTAGTACACTAGATTTTTACTAGAAACATTCTATACTGAAATATTAAGTACATAAGTTAACAAATCTAGCAGCCATTTATGCCTTGATTAGCTTTACCCCTCCCTTAGCGAAAATGGGGTCATGCCGCGGTCGATGGGATAGCCAACTAGCTGCCAATTGCGTTATCTCGATCATCCGTGGCGCTGGGTGATTGGTATGGAGGCCATTATAAAGACAGACATGAACATGTAGTACACAGGGCATGTCTGCAGGCAAGACGATCAGGCGAGAGAAAAGTAAAGCTACGCTAGTCAAGCATGAGTTGCTGTAAGAGAGTTAGGCCGCCGCGTGACTCATGTGCCTGACACACTAACGGGTTAATATTAGACTGATGGAAAGGTTGGTGTGGGGGTGGCAGTACGTACCAGCATGAAAGAATTTTGAACATCGATGATTGTAACTGCTACAAATGAATGAGAGCAAGTATAAAAGATATGGCACCTCATCGCACCTTGTCCTTTGTGCATACTGTGAAGAAGCATAACAATCTTTCGAATGTTATAAGAAAGTTTTCTTGTTTTTCTTACTATTTTTCATAAAAAAGATGTCCCTGAACCGAATTGCTGTCTATGGCCATCGTGGCTGGGCAACAGCCCGAATTGTTGCCGCCCTAATTGACTCCGGGGCCGCCATCACCGTTCTGCATCGTGCAGAGTCAGATACTTCCAATATTCCTGCAGGTGTTCCTAAGATTGAGGTTGATGTCTTTGACGAAGATGCTTTAGTGAAAGCACTCCAGTCTATTGACATAGTATTGTAAGTTTCCAACGATTTTAAAGACGAATGGCCGGCTTGACGGCTTGAGCTAATAATATACTTCTAATAGGTCACTGGTGGGAGACAGGGATGTAGATAAGGAGCACGGCTTCGTCAAAGCCATACCAAGGACCAATGTAAAGCTCTTCGTGCCCTCTGATCTAGGTCTTCAATATGGCGAAGAAGGAAACCTTATTCCTATCATTAAGCAAAAGGACGATCTGCAGCGAGCAGTTCGAGATGCTGGCATTCCCATGACCAGAATCTTGATTGGAAATTTTGCGGAGTTCACTCTCGGTTGCTGGTAATACCCATCACCCTTTTAAACTCGTCTGACAGCTAATTCTTCTTAACCTACTAGTGCAATGGGGGTTGACCTTGGTCGAAATAGAATTGTGCACACAATTAACTCAGCCCAGGAAAAGGCAAACATGACGTAAGTACTTAAATCCCTTACCAGCAACGTATTTCTTCAATTTACTCGGACTGAACGTTTGTTAACTATTTATAGTACGAGAGATTATGTAGGGGCTGGATATGCATCAATCTTTACGTCAAACGACATATCCCAAATCCAGAACCGCACTATCACCTTATCTGAGCTCGCTCCTACAGGGGATGAAATTGCCGCCGCTATGACACAAAAGAATGGCGCCGAACCGGAAGTGTTTACCCACAGTCGAGAGAAGGTGCAGAAGGCTTTTGAGGATGGCATTCGGGCTGGAGAATTGGTGGCCCCTGCCTGGTTTTACCGCAAAATTTGGGGAACGGGAGAACTGATGAAAATGCTATCCTCAGATGTCTGGGACGTCCCAGGTTATCAGAAAGCGACTTTACATCATCTCATTGTTGAGGAGAAAATTGAGGCATACAGGGATTTGCCCCTTTCTATTGCAAAGTACTTGGAGGACGATATGTTTTGAGGATGTGATTATCAAATACGATTGTATGGCATTAAGATACCCATCATAGGAACTTGTCATAATCTACTTACCAATCGAGAAACATATCACTTGAAATACTATACAGATATTATATATCAAGCAAATGTGAATCTCGCTCTTCCTAATCCTGTGCTTTTGTTCAATCCGCATCTTTTTAGCGACTCCGATGTTCTGAAGAACTCTTGGGTACAGAAAAGCGAGTCAACTCCATATTCACAGATGCTTGGATACTGATAGGGATCATGACGACGGCTTTTTAAGCATCCAACCTTTTGTCTTACACTAACTAACCTGATTGTTGCACTAGGGTTTACGGCTAAATTAAGTTTACGCCGACATCTTAGCGCCCGTGACCCACAGTAACCGACTAGCGACTGTAGGTCTACTTTCACCACCTTAAGTTTATATGTCTCGTTTAGGCAGACTTTCGCCGAATAGTTACGTATATTTATAATCATTATCTCAGACCCATGTTGATAAATGCCCTGGATTTACAGACCCCTGTTCGAGAGCATATAATCTCTATTAGTCAAACTAAGAGTTGCTAGCGTCTGTGCGAATTAGGGATAGCATTTAAGACCTTACGGAGTAGATAGCCTACTATTAGGCCCATTACCTTACTATCATCGATGTACCTATCATCTTCCGCAGCATCACCAAGGACGTTACTACTAACAGGATAAAAGCCTCATCAAGAACACGGTCAAAACGCATACCAAGGACAAAAAGCTGCAGAGGAGGCTGACCCAACACGAAACAAGTATCGGTGAAGAGCCATACGGATCCGGGGTGGGTACCAAGATTGGCTCCTTGGCGGTCAAATGCTGGGCATGTCCTGGGAAGTAGATGGTACGAACACTGAACGAGGCAAAAGTACATCCTTGCATAGTAGGCCTGGAATGACGCCACATCCGACCAACGACTGGACTAGGTAGTTGGGAATATTGAGACTATTCTGTTCTTCCCCTATCCCTCACCCTAGCCTCGCCTTAGTTACCTCCTGCTCAAAGCAATAGATCCAATAGCTTCTGTTGATGACTGTTGGACTGGGTTGTCGTGTGGAACAATAGAGCTAACAATGCACAGGTAGGGGGTTGGACGGTACTGCCATTCGAATTTGTCCCCTCTGGTTTTCTACATGTGTGGTCGCTCTCCTTTTATCGCTTACCTCATTATCGTGGTTCCCGGCAGTACCCCGGCGGTGCCCCACCAGTAGATGCCGGAGACGCCCCCGAAGCTCCCGGCCCATCGCCTGGGGCTGCTCATACCTCTCTGATAGAGTAGAGACGAAAGTGCGTCATGTAGATGGACTAGCTACTGTAGTCGCATGAATTAAATGGCGTTTTCTTATATTCTCATCGGCATTTTTTGTTCTGCTCCGTTTGGCGACTGAGCGGTAGCCAAGCCTGACCTAATCACTACCCCCTTACGCGAGTGTGCCTCAGAATCCTCTGATGTATGTATGCCAGCGGTTACCAGACTACTCCGAATACCTTCATTAATTCCAAGACATCTCTGTTACGGTGACACACTCGCGCAATGCGTATCTGGCGTGGGATGGAATTGTGAGCCAAAGGTATCCATGCTAGCATACAGGCAAGCATGAACGCATGTAGCAACAGGCCTAATCGAAGTTCTGTTTTGACGCGCGCAATGTACCAACAACATGATTGAGGCTGAATGTAAACTTGGATTACCACAAGTAAGTCTGTCAACCCAAAGCTAATCCGACAAAACAACTTCCGACCGATAACAGACTCAATAAAACATAACTCATCAAGCAAGATAGCTTTATTCCTCCAACCCCATGACAAGCCTTTCTCGTCCCTAACGCCGAAATATCTCCACCAAAGCCATAGCTATGTATCTGAGCCGAACCTTCGTTTGAAAGCCTCTTTTTCTTTTTCTACACCTTCCTGAAATCTCTTCACCCGTTCATAGAGTTTCTGGATACCTTGTTCGGTGCTCTGTACGCGCTCAAGCGTCTCCTTCATCTGCTCCATGTCGGCGGTTAGCTTATTCATGAAGATGTCCACGGGGACATCGCCCTCGGAGTCTTCGTGTTCAAGGTTGTTCAGAGCGGCTGTCGTTTCCAATTGTACTTCAAGGCAGCCGATGATAGAATGGGCATTTCTGATTAAATAATCAAGTGACTCGTCGATAAGTGTTACGGTGCCAAGGATGGCCTCGGCGCATTCCGACTGTTCTCTTATCGAATTTTGGATGCGATGTTTCTGGTTCTCGAACCAGGTGTCCATATCGTCGCGGGCAGCTCCAAGCTGGTCAACCCCGGTCCTGGGTGCGATATTTTCACCCCCAAGGGCGGGCGGACGGTAGGGTATGATGGCAGGTTTGAAAACCTCCTGTGAACACAAGGACAACTAGTCCTTTACATCCACGCCGAGAACTGAAGTGAGAACTCGTCGCCATAATCCCACATGGAGCTTTGGTGGGAGGTGGTTGCTGGGGATAAGGCACATGGCCGCGGCGAAAATGATGATGCCATTGTCCTCAGCTCTGTCGGTGATAGGCATCCCGCATTTGCGAATGTCACGCTTTTTGGGGAGGGTGGTCGGTAGGATGTGCTTTAAGAACGCGTTAATGGTGCAAGTTACGGTTTCGATGTGGCTCGGTGAGGAGTTTGGGTCGAAAAGCTGGATTCTCTGAGCCTTCTGACTTGCACATGTGACTACAACCAAGCCGAATTGACTCTCCTCGAATTCAAACAACAGAAACGTGTAATCGCTCTTCCAAACATCGTGAGAAATGAGTCGTAGAGTCTCGCGTCGGCTAGGCCCTGCGACCATCGACTTGACAACTTCGTGGCCCACAAAGAACACGTGAGGGGCCAGCAACTTGAACACGTCTTCCAAAGCTTGGTTCAACAAATCGCTTCTCACGATAGTGTTCTTTCCTGTCAGAGATGCGATTCGTTCCAGTTCGCAGGCCTCTCGCGTTCTCTTCTGCCCCCTTGGTCTTTCGTCGCACTCCGTCATCGTACAGTGTTTAGCGCTTCCGTGTTTCAGAGTCGAAAGCTTCACGTACACGAAAGAATCGTCGGGCGGAGACAAGGAAGGATCGTTACGGGTGTTGTCAGTGTGGGGGTTCGGCAGATCCTCGCTGTGCTGATGGTCAACGTCCTCTTCTGCCAAGACTGTGTTCTGGCTGCACGAGGGGGAGCCTTGCTCGGAATCTCCGTCGTCGAAATTGCCCCAGAAAGAGCCTTCAGGCTCTTGGTCGGCTGGAAATGTCTCTTGGTCTGCTGGGATATCTCTATGATTGCAGTCGGTGACCCCTTGATCTTCGTCTTGAATCGACTGGCAGGGAGGAGGTGGCGAAACGTTCGAAGACTCTAGGCTGTTGTGGATTAAGTCTTCGAGCTCGAGATCTTCCGAAATGTCGACGGATGGACTGCGGGATGGATTGCGAGACGACTCCCGTGGGAGTTCGGGGGACTCAAAGGATTGATCTGCTTGCGAGCTACCAGGCGTTGTTGGCGCAGTAAGAGGCTGCTCTTGCTCCACAGGATGGATGATATCGGTCGCCTCGGCTTCTTCTGACGTGGTGGCTGCGGCCGTGTCCTTTCTTGTTGGCTTGCGAGCAGTGTCTTCGGGCTTGACGGCAGCGATGGCGGCTACAACGTCTCCCAGCTGGATGCCGAAAACGTTTCTTGCCTTTGAGGCCCCGTTGCGTCGAATGCGAGCCTGCTCACACAATAGGTCGATTGCTTTCTGGTAATCTTGAATGATTTTGGCGAAGTCGTGGAGAGCTACAAAGAACTTTTGGCCCTGTTTTGCTTCATCGAACACGATACCGAACAACACGTGGATTGGATCGACATCCCATGCCTGTGCGGTCTTGTCAAGCTTACCCCTTATGCTTTTGATGTTACTCTTGATTGTGAAGGCTGGAGTCGGCAACGTGGGAATGAAAATGCGGACCAGACTGACAGGCAGCAAACGGCGGACGTCGCTTGGGTCAGCACAAATAGAAGATTCCGATGACTTGGCGACGTCTTTTTCGAGCGCCTTTAACCGATCATAGAACTGGTCACACTGTGTTTGGACCTCTGAAGCGAATTTGTTGAGTCTCGAAAAGAGATCTGGCTCAGAGCTGTTGTCGTCGTCGTCGCTGGAGTTATCAGAAGCGAGTGAATCAGTTTTGGCGCTCCTGACTGGACGATAGGAGATAGAGGTCTGGCGTTGGAGGTTTCGCTTCCGAAGCTGTGATACCATGGCCTTGGAATGTCTTGGGAAGAAAAGGCTGCAAGATGATGATCTCTCAGAAGTGAGATGTTTGAGGTCAGAGTGGGAGGTCGGAAGTTGGGCTAATAATTTTCTGACAGTGTTGTTGGGAAGGAACACGAGGCAAGGCGCGGACTGTGGACCTTACTCATGCTGGACCTTCCCCATACGAGGAGGAAACGGAAACACCAACACAGGCAGGTGCGACAAAGAGCCGCGAACCCGGATAGGCCACCCCTTTGCTACCTTTAGTGGGTACAGCATAAGGATGAAGGGACAACGATGCGCTGTTTAGTTGCGCAAAAAGTTGTGACTTTTTAGAAAGTATGGGCCATAGTGTATTTAGATACTATGCCAGAAATCCAGCCGCTGATGTCTAGGCAACCAAAGAAAACGAGCGTTGATCTTGATGTTGTGGGTAGATTATGTGATGTCCAAGATACATCTGTGTTGGACACCAGTTTGTGCTCCGAATTATGTCAGCAGGCCACCACTACGGCAAACAGTAACTGGCGCCTCTTAAGAAAGAAAGAAAGAAAGAAAGGGAGAGAAAAGCAAGTGACGCATCAGCAGCCGCCAAGGAATTCTAGCACTTCTCCTCACACCCTCCCACTGAACAATTCGCATCAAAATGATAAAAGACACTGTGCGTTTCTGATTTTGCCGGTATCAATTCATTCGGTAATTGAGATTGTAATTGAAATGTCCCAAAGCGCCCGCCGGCAATTCCAGTGAACATCCGGCGACCCCACAGACCCGATGCCTTCAAATAGTCTACCGTGTATGCGTGGGTCAAGGTAGTCGGGGTGCCTGGGATCGGAGGGTACGGGGTCGGGGCCGGGGTGCAGGCGGCCTTCACGTTCAAATTGCTGGGATCAGATTCGCACGCTGGATTTTCTGACCTCCATAATTATGAATCTGGCATAACTTTCTGACCTGTACTCCATTTGCATAAATGTTTTTTCTATGGTTCCCCACGTGCAAACGGAGACTTTGTATGACAGTACGTAGGTCATGGCTTTGATGACTCAGCTTGGCTGAGGGAATGGGCAAAAACCTGGGCCTGGGCCATGATGACTCAGCTGCGCAACGGGCAATCGCCGATAAGAGTGTCAATCGATTGCGGACAGGCTTTGCCAGGTTAAATGAGGCGTAGGTGGTTTATGTAAGCGGCACAGTGAATGCGCCCTACCAAACTGTTAAAATCAAATGTGGCGCCTGCTGTGGCGCCGAACTGCAAGATGGATACCGTACGCTCCGAGAAAATGCATAAACGGGACAGGTCAATTTTGAATCGCTGACGGGTCAGAATACTGGAGGCGTTACGACATTTCTCGTCAACCTATCTAGATGAGGTAAATAATGGGTCTCAGCGGCTTGGAGCCTTATGTTTTTTCAGAGCGTGCGGTAGAGATATTGTAGCCAGACCGTTCCAAAGTTTGACAAGTAATGACATTATGGCCTCGATAATAAACAGGATTAACAAAGCCTGTAGATCATACGATGACGGCATATGAACTGATAAGGCGTTTTAGAATTGCAATTGATACTCCTACGACCTAGAGCTTTAGAGAGACGGATGGATATCTGGTTACTTACCTACGGCGTAATAAACCCGGTCGCATTTCTGTTAGAAGTTGTGTACGAGTTGATTTGGAGTGTCTTACACCTTCAAAATCCACAGAGAAACGCCTGGGGGAAAGAAGTTCCGAAAGGTTTCACTGCTCCGTGAGAGGTGGAAAAGCCCTCTGCCCCCTTCAAAAAGCTGTCCGCGGTGGTCTAGTTGGTGATGGTGTTGGGCTATTCTACCACCAGAAAGGAGCTTGGAGACGGAAAATTCAACCTAAATTGAATTGGAAGTCAGATCGCGGCCTTCGAGGGTTTGATACCTGCTCCTACGTCAGAGACGCAGGCAGCTCCGGAACGGAGACGGGGTTCGGGGGATTAGTGCGCCCACCGATGGGACCCACCAGTGGGGCACCCGACGGCGCCTGCTGTGCTTTGCTTCGGCATTTGCAATCAGCTCTGGTTTCTCTTTATTCCTCCGGGCCTTTTCTAAGGCAAAGTGCTGAGAACACTTTGTCTTTTATTGTGTACAGTCGAGCATTTTTCATTTTAAGTAGCGCAATATCTATCCGAGTCCAGTTCAGCTCCGTATCTCAATGCTTCTATACTTCGTCAGTTCGTCTACTTTGCGGCATTGCAGGACACAAAACCCGAGCAATAAACCTCTTTTGATCCGCCACTACCATTCAGCAGGCATCCTCATATTATGAAATGTCCTCAATACTGCCTGTCTTTCTTTCTTCTGATTGTGCCACTTACCCTCACTTTTTTTCCAGTGTTTCCGGACTTTTCCCACAGGTTACCCATCAATTGGATTTGCCACTTTTCAACTCCGATCAACTTCAGTAAATTAATTCCGTTCGATTCATCAGTATTAAAGCGTTAACAGCGGCTTCAGGACTCTGAGGTTCGCCCATGAAGGATTTCATGCTAAGGCTCATGAATAAGATTAGATTCTGCGGTACAAATTAGTGTCCGCCACCTAGAACACAACCAAACCTTAAACTCTGAGTCCATAGCACTTTGAAAAGTATTAACTTCTATTGGCAAGTGAATACACTGTCCAAGTGCTTTTCACTCACTTTGTGGCTCACCCGAAAGAGGCCGCTTTTGACGTTGAGGAGTGATGCCTGAGATGAGCAAGGTGACGAAGGTGAGCAGATAGACAGGGGGTTATTAGTCATATTAGCGCTTTCAGGCACCCGATAACTCAGAACCAACTTCTCAATCCCGTAGACAGTTTTCAGACTGTAGAACACATATTTTGCACCAACAGGTTTCACAGTCAGAGAACGCTATTTAATCAAAGGCGCTATAGTTCCTCCTTCTCCCCAAAATGTCCCCGAAATTTCCCCTAAATATAGACTAACTCATCGGGCGATTTTTACTTATATCGCCAGCATGATGCCTCCCTCGCCAGAATCCGTCATCGCTTTAGCGAAGGCCAAAGGATGCAGAAAAGATGCTTACAAAGATCAAGACGATCAGAGGAATCTCGAGAGATACCGATCAAACACAACGGCAATGCATGAAACAGTACTTTGACAGTTCTCAATGTGAGCAGTCTCGTGTTTAGGCATCCCCTATGCTTTATTAACTTATCTAGCTAGTATTAGAGTCGACTTGGTGATGAAGCCGAGCTTTCTGGAGCTACGCCGCCCGACTTCCAAAGCGCTCGGCATTGGCTATTGCGGAGGGGCGCCGGCTCCAAGTCTGACCGAAGCAAAGGACTTTTTCCGTTTCTACATCGAAAGCAGCAAAGGCCGAGTTACAAAGAACGGGAAGCCAACAGCAGAATCTATGGTTGGTATTGCAGAGATCTTCTATCGAGCGTTCACTTGCGAGACTCAGACAGAGACCAGCGAGGCACAACGAACCGAGGTCTACCACGTACGCCCTACCCTATGAGCGAAATGAAAAATCACAATGCTGATACAATCCAGTGGCTTCTTTGTGATCAAACTGCGCACCATATTATTGAGGATAAAAGAAGTCTAAACAATCTTGATGTTGTGGCTCTTGATCGAATTCTCCACGTTATCTAGAGCAGACTCAACGTCGATTTTGAAAGAATGAGGATACAGCTGCAATTTATTCTTATAGCTCCGCAACTACAGGAGCAGGAGCCAGTGCTCTCTTCGCGGGCAGAGTCACACACAGGGTGAGAGGTCCAGAAATAACACATACTGCATAGAAGCTGATTAGAAATGATATCGAACTCGTCCAGAAGCGGAAACCGGAGGGCGACGGCTCCTTTTTCTTTTTCAGATTTGTGAAGAATAACCGTTATGTCGAAAACCAGACGTGTGTAAGAGAGGACCTCCCATTTTGATACCTTACTTATTCCCCTCGTAGGTTTGGCATAACCATGCATGAACACCCTGTAATTCTTCACGATATTGAGGCTTTGCTGGAGGCTCTGATCTTTGCTGATTATGCTCTGTTTGCCTTAGAGACTTTAGAAGACCTTTGGGACTTGGATATTGTACCTGGCGATAGCGAGAACATCCTTCGCTGGAACGAAGAGGTGCTCGATCTCCCTCTCCTACGTAAGATCGAGGGATATGGCATCGTTTCGAGAGAACAAATGAGCCTGGATGTGTTTCAACGAGCATTTCGCAATATACTGAGTCTTGCCGGCTGTATTGAAGTTGCCGCATATGTGCATCAGATCAGGCGTCATCTAGGAAAGAAAATCGATGGTATGTAATTTCCAGAGCGAGCCGCCTCAACTGACTACTCTTTGTGGCATAGAGCGGTATACTGAAGTTTATCGATCGCAAAATATTACGCAGTCGGATGTGATGGTCTTTGGGGCGAGCTACGTAGCTAATTGCTCCTCGGTCGACGGGCTAAGCGCATTCCTCGGTGAGAACCTAGATTATACCGCTGTAGAGTTCTTTTAAGGAATCGAGTATCTGCCGCGAGCAAGGAGCTCCGACTACGTTGTCTGCGGCTTTTGAGAGAGCCTTGTGGCAGCATGAGGAGGTGCTTGCCCTTGAAAAAGAGCTCACCTTGTTGAAGGGTTCGAGTAAAGAGCCCCGAGTCAGCAAAGCGCTTCAAAATCTGCGCCGCAGATTGAAAGCGAATGCTCTCACAGGATATCGTCGAGATTGGGTGCGCAAAAGGCGAGATTGGAAGGTTCTCACGAGTGGCAAAGTCCAACCAGCTTTAGGGCCCGTTCGGAGTAACCAACTCACACCCTTCATCCCTGAGCTATAACGCGTCGAAAAGCTGATGGTCTCGATGAGCAAGCTTGGCAAACTATCCATGCGCCAAGGTGTTCAAGATCTATATAGTCTGGCTTCCAAGAACTGCACTGTCTTGTACTATCCTCGAGAGGAGCCCATTGGTGGCGGTTGTCGTTTCTGCGGCACGGACTTGTCCAAGATGTGAGATCCCGCTATCTTCTACTGTGCAGTACTAAATTTACCAGTCAACTGAGATCTCGAAGCTCTCATACGCATGCATGCAACAGGAGGCATGTCGCTGCAGAACAACGCGTTCTACCCAAGGATATGCGATTTTGCCACGACTGCGCTGAATGATTCGTCAAAGGAGAGCCCTGGGACAACCACTGTCACTCCCATCTAAAGCCACCTTCGAAGATCCGTGGCTCTATGGAGTCACGGCGCACCGGGATTCGACCGGCTTACTGCCCCTGGTGTCTAGCTGCTGAAGGCAAAAGCCCAGCCGAACGTTTACATTCCTGGAAACGAGATGCAGACGTGGTGCGACACATCAAACAAGTGGAACTACGCGACAGCTATCCAGCCTTCTATTCACTATGCTCGGAAACACTTGAACATGAGGAAGCCTTAAAAAGATATTTGTCAGACGTCTATATTCTCAAGGCTGCAACACAGGCTAGGCGAGCTTAAAGGACGAAAACCACTCCGGAAGTTTCGGCCTTGGCGTGCAAGACGCCTGTGGGCAGCCAACTAATCCCTGAAGTCGAGGCGACTCATGTCAAGTTAATAGAAGTAGGAGTTATCTTTTGTACGGAAGATGAAATTTCATGGTGCCCTCCGAAGACGCTTGTGCATGGCGAGCTGTTATTGATGGAGAACATAGTTTTGGAGAATGGATTCATGGGATCTTGCCCTCATTTTCTACCTTCCCCGCAGCCTCTCGACTGAGTATTCTCCTCCTCTGCTACCGAAGATGTGGCGTCACTAGACAGGGTCTCCTGACTTATGGGTAGTACGCCGTCGGTTAGCTTAGCCTTATCCGAGGGCTTCGAGAATGGTGTGCAAGTACTGAAAACTAGACTTCGTAAGGGAAAGACGGAACATAAGATTCGCTGGGATGGTAGGCCTCACGAGGAGGACACCTGGGTGGCTGAGAAGGATGTGAGCCCTAACTGGGTCTGCAGATACAAGCCACCAACGAAATCGCAGAAAAGCAAGAGGAAAAGAGCATGAAGACATAGCATGGGATGTATGTTTATTCGGGGCCGTGGCAAGAATATCTCCTAATATTACTATTAAGTGATTATACTGGTACCATTGACAGTGCATGTGTTAAAGTCATTAGGTGAGTAAGACGGTTTCCATAGCGGAAAACCAACTCGCCCCAAGCAACCGGTTGGTCGGCCCGACTTTCACCAACCAACACAAGTCTCAAGGATTGAAGGACCCCGATTTCTTCCCAGGTTTCAATCAAAAGGTATTCATTCATGTACTGTCCTAGGTCAAACTACTTGCTTTGGTCTCTTTCTTTTCTCAGATCCGGCCGAGGATCCGTGCCAGACAATCGGCACGTTGATTTCCTGGTCACTTACGTTGCGTCGTGTCGACTGAACAGCCTCCTCGTGACTAGCCCCTTTGTTCTCTGCGAGAAAGATGCTCCATGATGCTGCTATCTGGTGGCCCCCTTACGTCAGGTGGTGACACAATGCGTTCTTCCAGAATGTCTGCAAGAATGTTGCTGTTCCCCTTGCACGTTTGTTTCAGAAAAGAGATGATAGTGACCCCGACACTCGACAAAGGAGAGACAGAGAATCAGGGACCGCGTCATTCTTGAGCACACTGCGATAACTATTAGTCTTGCGATTCACCTGCATGGAGACTTGGAATGTTCGAGTCCACATCCTCGATAGACAATAGGCAAATGTCAGCGAGCGTCTTGATCTTCTCGGTCTAGAATATAATGTCAGCAAGCCTGCCGAGAGACTCAACCAGCCGATTTTCTATTGAACCATTACTTACACAATTCTGACTTGATCGTCCGGCATGTCCAGGCCAAGCTGGCTCACGCGGGTCTTGACTGCATGCCAACCCGTCAGCTTTGACTCGAAGTGGACGTATTGCGTCATCACAAAGTCTTCGGGGTTGATGATCTCGTAGTTGCTCGGGTGGCTCAAGACCCCTTTGGTGTGATAGCCAGACTTGTACGTAAAGGCACAGAATCTAGTGATGGTATTTTTGAAGGGAGTGTTGGTCTGCACAGCTTTCGCAACCATATTTTCCAGCTCCTTTACTTGATAGTGACGTATTTGCGGTTTTGGACAATCATAGACGCGATGAAGCCACCGAGAGGCGTAATACTGTTGCGCTCGCCGATGCTGAGCACTGTGACATTAATGTGGATGGCGCCTGCCTCGAGGGCAGTGTATACGTTCGCGGTAGCGCAGCCAGTGTCATCGTGGAAATGGGTTTCGATGTCGCATGCTGATTGCGTGTTGAAAAGTCAGACAAGGTAGTCTTATTTGTGACGCTCTTTTACTTTTGCTGTTGCTGTTTTGAGGAAGCTGGGGTTTCGGGGCGATGACTTATAGACAACCCCTCGAAGGGTTTGTATTAGATCGTAGATCTAGCGCGGGTTCGCGTAACTAATGGTGTCCGTAACTCCTATACTATTGACCCTAGTCTTGTCCACCGTCTTGTAGACAGAAAGAATTTCGACGAGATTGGATCGGAAAGAGTCTTCGGTGGAAAACCTGACCTCGAGGTCCTGGGACTTGACGTATTCGATGACTTTGATCGCTGCCTTGATGATTTGGGCAGCATTCTTGCCATGAGAATGTTGGCGAAGGAGAGCCGACTTTCCCATCATGATGTTGCTGCATCAAACAATCAGTATCTGCTGCCAGTGATAGGGAATTGACTGTGAGGTCGCCTTATACTCCGACAACACCGCATTCTACGGCCGCTCGTACATCATCCATATGGCATCACACGTGCGCTAGAATCTTGGCCTGAAGATCTCGCTCGTTTGATAAAAGAGAAGTTTGGAGAAGGCGTATAGAGGGTCGTATCTTGAGACCCAGTCCGCATATAAGCTCGCAGTTCTTGCGTAACTATGGAGATACGACCGGAGTTATGAGCTCAATATAGTCTACTCTAAACTTATCAAGCTTCTTAGCTCTATCCTCATGTTCGCTAATACTCTTAATCATTCGCTCGGTTAAATAGTCTCGATCGGGGGCTCTTGCATATTGGTTTTGGTTTCTAAGGTACACTGGTTAGCTGCTATCCATGAACGGAGTTTGCATTTGTGTGGGATTTGCCAGAATGTGGGAGCAAGATCAGATGCAGGCAAGACAAACCTGTATCAAAGAAAGTATTAGTGAGTTACTCTCCCTCGCGAAGTGTTATCTCAATCAACTTGAATCTTGAAACA
Source organism: Colletotrichum truncatum (assembly GCF_014235925.2). Classification (NCBI taxonomy): domain Eukaryota; kingdom Fungi; phylum Ascomycota; class Sordariomycetes; order Glomerellales; family Glomerellaceae; genus Colletotrichum; species Colletotrichum truncatum. The sequence continues at coordinate 472,451 of NW_027222410.1, read as the reverse complement.
TTCCTCAGGAAGCTCTCGACTGGTTAGTTATAGGTTTCGCGTGGCGCCGACTCGTCAGGGGCATGCGTTAGGCTACGAGAATCCATTCCATTGATCCTCGTCATTGTTTCCGTGTTTTAATCTACGCGATTCGTTAGATCGTAGGAGGTAAAAGAATTTGAAACCTAGGGCTAAGATACAAAAAAAGTATTAAGTATAACGACGGCAGTATATAGCGTCTAGTCGTTTGGGCGGACATGTCGATAATGGAACAGGATATTGCGGCAACTCTCCAAAGACTTCCTCCTTAAACCCAAGAATAACTTTGGTGACTCAGTGCGACCGACTCACTCCATGGCGTTTCGTTGATCGGGAAGCTTTTCTTCCCGATCATAGCTTGTGTAGGATTTGACTGGTAATCTGCCAGTGGGTAGATGCAGAGGTAAAAGCTGCTGTGTTACTGTCCTACCTAAGGAGGTCGTTTCGGAACGGGTCTGGGTGCTTATGGTGCTTGCCATTGCACTGCGTCTGAATGGCTCCGGAGTTCGGTACCCCCTGGCTAAGATTAACCTGGAAACGATCACCAAGAGTCTAGAAGAGGAAAATTTGCAGCTATGACTCAACAGCTCGACACCACCGAGGCTTCCCAATCCAAAGCTAACCCATTTCTCAATGTGTCATTGCCTTCAGTATTTCATCTATGAAATTTCTCCATAATTATAGTTGACCTTTCTCGAGTTCGATGCTAGCAACTAACAAAAACCTCATCCACAAGATGGCGGATACGTTTAAAAATAATAGCTGCCACGGTTCCCCCATGCGTCACTAAGACAAATAACCTGCACATCAGTATTTTGAATATTCTCTATTAAAGTGCTATCTTGTTATATTCAGCGTCTTCATGTTATGAATCAGAAGAATGGAACCAGGATAATGTCCATGTTGGCCAGACTTCTCATAGTTGTCATACAGACGACTGAGTCATCTCTGAAGACTGCTATCAATACGAACTCTAGCCAGTTCACCTTTTGATATATTTAATACGCATAGAGACGTTGGAAGGCTGATCCGGTTTGCTCCTGAAGCTGTCTCGGATTACCTACCTCCACGATCCTACCGTTGTCCATCACCACTACAACATCATAGTCCTCAATGGTGTCGAGCCTGTGCGCCACGGCTAGAATGGTGTGGCTAGCAAGCTCCTCCCTGAGTACCTCCTGAAGCTTTTTATCGGTTGCGTGATCGGCACTGCTGGTTGCTTCATCCAACAGAACAATCTTACTCTGGTCCTTGTGCAATATGGCACGAGCTAGAGCAAACAGCTGCTGTTGGCCGTGGGATAGACCCAACTCAACGAAGTCGGCGTCTAACCCACCACGAGACTTGATGATATCGTCCCAAAGAAAGGTCTTCGCCAGTGCCTCCTCAAGTGCTTCGTCTCCTGATACTCCATTGAAGGATGCGTTCGGGTCAAGGTTGGTTCGGACGCTCCCAGGAATGGTCACTGGATCTTGAGGCAGAGTGATAAAATGTGGTCGGATTGCCTTGCGCGAGAGAGAACAGAGATCAATACCGTCGACCTGGATGGATCCCGAAGGCGTCTCGAGAAGACGAAGCAGAGTGAGAAGCAGAGATGTTTTGCCGCTATGTTGGCCAGCGTGAGTGGGTGTTGCCGCAATCGGTGTACATAGAGAGCTGACTCACCTTCCTGTGCGTCCACATATGCCGACCTTCTGGCCTGGCTTGATGCTCAGGGAAAGTTCGCGGAGCACATTTTCATCATCAGTCCTTGGCAATAATTAGTACAAAACTCTTTCACGAAATGTATGACATGGAATGAGGAAAATACTTGTATCTAGCGTCTATGCTCTTGAAGTCGATTGCACCAGAAGATGGCCACCCTTGGGGGACTGGAGGCAGTCTCTGGGTATCGACGCCGTCTTCTTGAGGAGTATCGCGGACAAAGTCACGCAACCGGGCGATTGCGCCGAGGGAAGTCTCCAAGTTTGTCCAAGAACTGATCAGCCGCGACAAGCTGGAGTTCAGGCCCATGAGACTGACCATGGATAGACCAATGGCACCACCGCTTGTAGTGTTGGTGAGTTTGACAGCGAAGGCAACCTGGGAATACTCAGTACGCTCAGACACTGCAGAATAGAAGCGGTGTTCTCACCAAAACGGTGGCGATCACCGCCACGAATAGGTCCAACATAATCGCTAACCACCTTTGAATACAAAACAGGAGGTAGTAAGGTCTCTGGGAAATGTCAAGTAGACGGAGTTGTTCTTTGACGAATTCCCGCTGCCATCCAAAGGCACGGATAGTCACAACACCATTGAGAGTCTCAGTAAAGTGAGTGTAAAGAGGGGACTTAGACTCGAGATCGAGATGACGCATCTGACGCGACGTCTTGAGATAGAATTTCTGCAGGAAGTACAATGGCAACACACAAAACGGGATGATGGCTGCGAAGTACTGGGCACCTGAGGCGATAAGTGCTGCAGAAGCAATAGCAACTAGAGTGTCGAGCACAACCTCGAAAAAGGCCGTAGGTAGAGTCTGGTCGACAAGCGTCATGTCCTGACTGAAACGGTTGAGAGTGACGCCGCTGTCCACTGTTGTGAAGAACCACAGAGGAGCCTTGAGAACAGAGTCGAGAAGTTGCCAGTGAAGCCTTGTGGCTGAGTGGGGGATGACGACGACGAAGAACAGCCCAATGGCCAGTCCCGAGAACAGAACGGTTCCGATACAAAATGCGAGATAGGCGCCGAAGTAATCGCCGCGGTTTCCATCGTTGGTTCCGCGCTCGGTCCAAATTCTGAGCCAGATATTTGGCATGAAGCCCAGAAAGATGTATGAGGCCGCAGCAAGGATGAATGTGATGGTTAGGGCTGGGCCTATGGATCGAAGGTAGAATTTGTAGAGCGAGAAGTCGCCCGAATGCCTCTGAGTAGCATTGTCATCCTCGGTTTCAGATGTCTTCGACTTCGATGTCTCGGTCGCCGCATTCCCATCTTCATCCTGTTGGATGCTATCTTCAGGGTGAGGTTCAAAGTTGACGTCCTTGAATGCCGTGGCAAGATTGATTGAAGGTCCTGCTTGTTCAACAGACCCCGTCTTACTAAGAAGTACACAGTTATCGGCGATTGACTTTCGTGGACCTAGCGGAGTAATGTCAGTGTGTTCGTGGAACTATGGTGGTGGTTGCCGAGGGTAAGCAGGCAAGCAGACTTACCGGCGGGGATGGCGTGGATGACAGTGGTATCGCCTTTCCGCAGAAGACCCTCCTCACCAAGTAGGCGGCTGAAAACTTTCGTTCGGGTCTCAGCATCGAGAGCACTAAAAGGGTCATCTAGAAGAACGATAGACCGTCTCGCAAAGACAGCTCTCGCAAGCGCCTGGATAAGACGTTCTCAGTGAACAGGGTTCTCCACTTGGGACTTGACGGTACTTACAACTCTTTGCTTCTGTCCACCACTGAGTGTAATTCCTCCGCTACCAACAAGTGTGTCGTCTCCTTTTGGCAGTCTAGAAATATCTTGCTTTAGGTCGCAGGCGAAAAGAACACGTCCGTACCACTCGTCATCAAATCGCTCTTGGCCAACAATGTTGTCCTTGATAGAAATATTCTGCAGCCAAGCTGACTGTTCACAGAAAGAAATCGACATGTTGGGCTTTAAAAATCGAATACTACCACCATTCAAAGGAAGTTCTCCAAGAATGGTCTTCAGTAAGGTGGACTTTCCACATCCCACGACGCCAGTGACTTCTGTGTATTTGGCTCTGGGAATGGACAGCGTGATGTCTCGAAGGATCGGCTCGTCTTTTCCCTCAACGCCGACAGCTACGTTCTCGAGACTAATAGCAACGCCGGACTTCTCTGAAGGTTGTTGAGCATGCATCTCCTTCATCTCTATGGCGCGGTGTTTTGAGGTCGTGTGCGACATGGTATCAGGGATAGAACCTGTGCTCACGGAAGTCTTTCTCTCAGCGGCGTCAGTGTCTTGCACTTTTTCTGGTATGCGCTCGTCTTGTGAGAGGAACTCTTGGATGCGATCGAAACAGGCGAGAGAGGACACAAAAGTTGGGTAAGAGCCAATGAGGTTAGCCAGGGGTGTAGACACCAAGGCCACAATGGCGAGAGATGTAAAGGCCTGGGATATGGTGAAGCCATCCGCCCGGGTCCAGAAGACTGCAGCCGTCACGACCACGGCCGGGGTCATCTGATCTGAGAGATTCGCTGTTGGAAGTGTTAGATGTGAGTGAATGGTGGAGTTTGCGAAACCGGGACCCACAAATGAGAATGATCCGCACGATAAACATCCTGAACTTCTTAGACATGTCAAGTTCCGCAACCCTGAGTTGCTGTACCATAGTAGCGAAGTAGTCAGTGAGACCCATCATCTTGATACCCTTGATCTGAGAAAGCATTGAAGAAGTTGTGGAAACGCGTTCCTGGACACCCTCGTTCCACATCATCCTGGCAGGACCAATGCCATCAGTGGCCCTCTCTGTGATAAAGCTGCAAACTGTACATCTGTCAGTCACAGAGTCGCAATGGCAAGGGGGAGATACAAAGACCACTTACCAACGGCTGGAATCATAACGACAAAGCACGCGGCGCCGATTTGCAAATTCAGTAGATAGACAGCTATGCCTAGCTCGAGCACGCTAGCCCATATCTCATGCAAATCTTTGACTCCACTGGCGATTGCGTCAATGTCGGTGCTCATGAGGGTAACAGCCTTTCCTTGGCTAGCTGTAGCGGCGTCCAGCATAAGTGACTTCCTAAAGATGATAGAAACCAGTCCGCCTCGAAGCGTGGTCGTGAGTTGGTACACGGCATGGTTGTAAACGCCTTTGGAGATCTAATAAATCAGTACACCACTCGTTACAGTGGGAAGAAGGGTGGGGATACTGACTGCTAGCCCCAAATAAACCAACAAAGCAGCTCCAATAAGTCCTCCTGCAACTTCGCGAGACTGCATGTCTCTAGACTCCCCCACGAACTCAATGATGCTCTTAATCAGAAAGGGTTGGGAAAAGTTGAAAGCTGCCAGACACAATCGCGGAAGAATCGGGGCCAGGTAACCCGTTCTGAAAGCGGAGAGCGTGGATTTGAGCAAGGCATGTTTGGCAGATCTATTGCTGCTATCCCACGAGGAGCTCAGCTTAGACAGCAGCCGAGCGGAGTCAAACTTGCGATCGATGTTTCCGAGATCTTCAACATGTAATGTGTCCCTGGAACCTAGGAGGAATAAAGGGTTCAACCAGCCGAATACAGATCTGTTGACCGGCCCGCTGATCTCTTCCTTTGATGAAGGCCCCGGAAAACCTGACTTTGGTATTTCTTCCAGCAAGACAAGAAGAAGCTTCATGGCTAGAGACACTGCAAACACAGCGCCAATTCTTCCACTCGTGGTGGGCTGTTGCAGAAAGAGCGATCTCGCTTGAGCCATGTCCACCAAAGCTGAGATGAATAAATAGATGCTGAGGAGCTTAGATGGCCTATTTGACTGGCCATGTTCCACATAGATCAAACTGATAAGCAGAATCGAGCTGACCAGGGCCAAAATGGCCGCTGCTAACGAGGCTGGAGTCCTGATCGTGGTCGGAAGTGCCCATAGTGCCAAGAGAGTCGCTTGGAGGGAGAGGTGTATTGTGCTAGTAGCCTATACACACACAATTTATTACGCCCGGCGGCGGAGCCGAAAGGGCCACTAAAGCTGACTACACACACATTGCTGAGCTTATGCCTTTGTCTCCTTAAAGCCCATAAGTGATGTCTTCGTTTCCTGTTTGCACCTCCATATCTGCCTTCTCACTGCGGATTCCCGTGGTTTTGGTTGTATTATTAGCATGCCATCTTGAAGTTACTTCTCCAAGTGTTCAACGTCCTATCTACGGCGGCTGAAGCGGTGCCTGCTGTCCATGGCACGGGTTGTTATGTACTTGGGTTTATGTCGATTTTGATGTGTTGGGGGTTGATCTCCACTTCCGTCTCTCATTATCTTGCGTCCAGCCGGCCTGTTGCCAGCGCAAATCGTATCGTCGCTCGAACCGCTTGCTTGTTTGGCGTCCATTTATCGTCGTCCGACGGGCTCTTGCCGCCAAGGTAGAAGGATATGTTGCTTCTCTGTGTTTCTGTGCACTGTAGCATCTCTGCACGATGTATCGTCCATTTTGTGCAGCGGAAAAGGAAATGTTCAACCGTCTCCGCCGCCTGCCCGCAATCACAGCTCTGTGAAGGCGCTGCGTCGATCCGATGCAGATAACCATTCAGTCGTGCCATCCCTGTTCTCAGCTGCGCTAGTGTGGTCGCCTCTTTCCACGTGAGCTTGTCGTAAAGTTGACGGGTATGCTTTCCTGGTAGTGCCTTGTCAACCCTCTTGGAGAATCTCCCAACCTTTTCAGGCAGTTCTCGTTCCGGTAGACATTTCGATCGTGCTACGTTGAGCGTTGTTGACTTCATTATTGGAAACTGGGCCTGCGGGATGGCCCCCTCTTTGGTCGCTTCGCGCGCTTGTGCCTTTGCTTCCTTGAGCAATTCGTCTTCCCCGCCTGTGGGCGTCCATTGGACTGTCAGAGTGTTGTGGTCTCGTCGAAGCTCCTCTACCGAGTCGTAGATGCATCGTATAAACTCCTGTCCGGACTGTTGGTGTGGCCGCTTAAGCGTAAGGACCGCCGCTTTGTTACTTGTCACTAGCGTAACTCTTTCGTCTGTAACGCCTGACAACGGTCTGCGCAACGCGTATGCCATTGCTGCCAGTTGTCCACTGTATGGGTTCTGTTCCGACCTTGGGCCAAGCGTGAAGAAGAAGGGCTCACGCTGCGGCTCGTCTCCAGTCGTAGAGAGTTTCTGGACAACACCACCTACTCCCACTACGCCGTTTCTCGCTGAGCTACTGACTGCAATGCGGACTGTGCCGGCCACGTCGGTCTCTCTCCTTTCCACCTCGTCAACTACGACCTTGACTCTTTCTTCCCACGGCAACAGTGTGAGCGGGTTGATGGTCTCGAGCTGTCCCATCGGCACCTCCCTTGCCGCCTCTGCTATCTGGAGCAGTGGCGAGCAGTGCTTCTTGAATCGTCGTATGCGCGCCGTGATCCTGCGAACGGGATTCGTTTCCGGTAACGTATGGATGTCCGTCCACATCTTGATCGCTTTCCTCCAGAAACGTTCTTTTGCCGTGAGTATGTGGGCCTCCGCTTCTGCCACGCTTGTCGCGACTGTGAGAAAGGTGCCGACTATCGCCTTCGCTGATACTCTCTGTACTCTGTTGATGGGCCCTATGAGCTTGTCCTTGTACGCGTGCATCCATACGTTAGAGGCGTAGTCCACCACCGGCGCCACCGTCGCTGTGAACAGCTGTCGCGCCGTCGCTGGTGACAGGCCCCTGAGTCGCTGTAGCTCGAGTGCCGCTTGTAGACCCTTCGACGACGCCCTCGCGATATGTTCTTTGTACTTGAGCCCAGCATCCATGATGACGCCGAGGATCTTGGTGTGTTTCTTCGGTTGAACGATTTGACCTTTGATTGTAAAGGCGTCCGGGTCCGACTTGTAGTCTTTCCGGGTGAAGTGAATGATGGCTGTCTTGTCCGCCTCGAACGTGGCTCCGCTCCTTCTCTCCCAGTCGAGGGCATCACCGATGATGGCCTCGATGCCCTCGCGGTTGTCTCGGGCTGTGCGTCCCGTGACCCATGCAGTAAAGTCGTCGACAAAGGCCATCGCTCCACCGTTGCTGTCGATTCGTCGCTGTACCAGGTCCGCATTAAAGAAGAGGAACAAAATGGGAGATAACGGCGATCCCTGTGGCAAGCCTGCCTGGGGCAAGCTCCGCTCCTCCGACGACTGTCCGTTGACTTGGATCGATGCTGTGCGGTCGGAGCAGAAGGCCGATACCCACCGGAGGAGATCTTCCGGAATACCTCGCGCCCTCATCCTCTCGACCAGTCTTTCCTTGCACACCCCATTATATGCCCCTTTCACATCGAAGCTGACCAGGCTGAGCACGCGGCGACCTCGCCACGCCGTGTACACCTGCTCTTGGAGGAGCAAGAGCGCTTGCTCAGCCGACCGTTGTTTTCTTGCTCCGAAGTGATTCGTCGGTAAGAGACCGTAGGACTCAACCGCATGTGATATCCTCTCCGCAATCACCGATTCCAGCACTTTACCCAAGGTAGCCAGTAGTGAGATCGGCCGCCACGCTTTTGCCAGAGTGTAGTCGTCTTTGCCCGGCTTCTTGAGTGGTATGATCTTTGCATGTCTCCACTGACGGGGCAGCGCCCCTTCTTCGAGAGACATTTGGAAAATTGCCAACACCCAGTGTCGCACCGCCGGCCATATTTGTTTCCAGACCATCACCGGAAGCCCGTCTTCTCCAGGTGCCTTCCAGGACTTTGCGCGGAATAACTGACGCTCAACTTCCTCCATACTGACAGGCGGCATCTCTATGGCGGCTCTCTGCGGCCTATCGCCCTCATTCTCAATGTCTTCCGGCAGAGCAGGGAAGAAGGTGTTGAGCAGCTCCTCCGCCTGCTCTATGTGGTTCGTCGTCGCCGTTTTGTCCGGTCTGACCAGCTGTGGCACCCTGCCGAAAGCCTCGTCTTGCCCGGCCTTCAAGTATCTAGCCGCCTTAGTAGCCTATAGGGAGATCTTAGATGTGCTTCTTCAACTTTATCGTGGCCATGTGACGTACAAGCTTTGCTAAGAGAAGCCATCCGCTGCGCGGGATCGAAGGTCTCCGCAACAGCCATGTGACCCGGCAGGGAAGGATCGCCAAGAAGAGCGCGGACGGGATGATGGACAGAATTGCTTGTTCAAAATAAAGCGTGAAGTCGAATCGTCCTGTCACCTGCGGCCCGAAGGCATCGAAATGCGCCGATGCGTTCATCGCAGCGCGGTTGTTGATGTCGGCAACACAGCACAACAGTCAAGAATACGCAGAGGGAGGAAAAAGTAAAAGAGAAAAGACCAAACAAGTGTTCCGCCGTGGCGTGAACACACAGATAGTAGCCCTTGCTGAAGTACCAACACGAAATGCAGGGCACGCCTGAGCCGAGACGGGAGCCTCAATCCCAGCTTCCTAGCTGGGCTAGTCTGGACAGGGTCTACGTTGTGCAAGGGGTGCAGGGATTTGATGCCCGCTTTGGTAGATTTCACATTTAATTGGTTTAGTATTGCGACCTTTATTGCAACTTCTTCATTTATTAATAGGTGTCACGGGAATAATTTCAAAAAGCTGGGACAATGAGCTTTCTTACCTAGGTAGGATAACTATATTAAACCTATTTATACAAACAAGTCCACGGGCCGTCAATTCCACACTTTCCGAGCTCGGGACCTTTGCCAAAGTCTTTGGACGGGCCCGGGACGTAGTGCTGAGCAGCCTACTCCTGGATCTGTCGATAAAACTGCGTGTAAGTCATTGCTTCATTCCTATAGTCGGCTGAACGACACTCGTGCACAACAGTAGAGCGAGCCCGCACATCGCCATATTTTGGACTATACTGGAAAACGTTCGGGACAACATCTCCGGTGTACTGAATTGACTGCCTGAGTGAGTCTATGCAATGGTCTAGGTATATAATACTCAGGTGATCGCCCCCGCGATCTTCAAACGCGGCTTTGGGCGATTCGTATAGGAGATATGGATTATGTGTGTGAACATATCTGCGCAGAAAGACTTGTCAACTCGGTCTTAAGAAAATCAAGTGTTTTTTTCTCACTTTTATACGAACCCTGCCAGGCTTGATTGGTTTTCATCGAAGGTCTTCCCTGGAAGCCGGTCTCGCCCCCTTCAACTGAGCTCGCAAATTTGGTGAGCTGGTCTCCACAGCATCATTAGCCGGAGCTACAAGACATTAGATACACTCAGAAAAGTCTAATAGCGCGAATAGACTTACAATAGAGGGCTATGGCACTCTTAACGGAGCTCGACTGATGCGAGGTTGCTGTCCTCGGTAGCTCAGCTTTGAAGAATAAATGGCCGAGTAGTCCGACATTCAGCATGAGCGACAAGCCAAGCCCCAGCACGAGAGCCCAGAAATACTTGTGTGAACATGGCTTCTGAACCTGTTCTACATTTTCATCCTCATACCCAGACAACGAAGATGAAAGTAGTCTCTCCTTAGAAGCAGAGTAATTGATTTCATCAAGTTCGTCCATACTAAGGTGAGTTACAAACGAGAAACAATGTTTTTCGATCGTTATTAGCTGCTATAGAAAATGAGATGTTAAAAAGTCGAGGTGTGGCAGTGTCTCCCACAACTTCAGAGCACCTGGGATAAACTCAAGTTCCCGTCATCCGAGAAGACATCTGACTGTGCCTCAATTGAAAGAGCCCCCCCCCCCCCCCCCCTCCAACATGGCCTAATCCAGAGACAGCCGCCAATAAGGAGTTTGTAAAAGTTCCCCTTGCGTTCTTCTGGTGATTATAGTGTAGATGTATCCTTGTTGGACCTAGTTTAACCTCGAAAGATCTCAGCATGTGGAGTGGATGTTTGGTTGGTTTTGGAGCTCGAATAATTGTTCACAGCTCAGCTATATTCAGGGTTGGGCGGAAGAATAAGCACAGAGATAAGCTTTTAGCAACGAAACCGAAAATTTTGTAGCATAGAATTACTAAAGCTAACCCCTTAAATATAAGTCGTTCCCCTCAGGGGCTGCTGCCATTTTGGCCGTAATAGTATATTGCTGTGCCTCTTATTTTGGTTTCGTGAAAAGGGTTTCCAGGGCCCAGACTGCTATTGGTTCTTCTTAGCATCGGAATTGCGGCAATTTTACGGGGTCGCCTTGTTGTTTGCTAATTGCTAGCTATCCGGCAAGATCTCCTTTAGGAAGGAGAAACAGTGACTCATGCGAGAGCGCAGTCGTGCGGCACAGGTACCAAAGCAGAACCAACACCGAAGGCCCTTTTTTCCGGCCTGCCAGTCCAATCAAACTGCCTCTTTAGTCAGGAAAACCGCAAAGTGACCGTTGGTCGGCTGTATGAGCATGTCTATCGGCTGGACCTTGTTCCCTCGTTGCCTGGACTGTTGTTGCTGTGCCTTCCACGAACTTAAGACTCTTTCGACCAGACGCTATTTGATGCCGTTTGCAGAAAAGATTTCAAACTTGAATGCACCCAGGGCGGGTTGCGCCGAAGCATGTCGCAGCAACTGACCGGGATGTAAACGAGGTTTTGGCGGTTGACAGGGGTCCAACAAGAGTCAATGGGCGGGGGCAAAAGGGCGGGTCCGGGCCGAAGGAAAGAATCCGTGGAGCTTTATCGCTGTCATTTATCCTGTGTCTACATACACGCAACAAGGATCACCGACATTCAAAGAGGGGGAAGGACTAATTATGAAGTATCGGGCTATATCCATTAGCTTTGTGCCTCGAATGTTGCCTCTAGCTAAACGTAACTATCAAGCGCCGTGGCTTGACTACATGGTTCAACCGCCTTACGGAAACTACATGTTGAAAGTTTCTATGTTTTGCATTTAATTCTCAGTCGATTGTGCAAACTACATAACATGTCTTCGAATTCGGCGGATACTTTAACCCAATGCATAGTGCTCGAATCATTTTCGAACATATAAGCCAGAGTATACTCCCAGAAAATGTGTAAGACCACATGATGACTTTTCGCCGTCTGATATTTGAAAGACCCCCAGCCGTTCACGCACCACCTTTTTAATGTCAATAACAGAAAATGCTGAAGCCGCACGTCTATAAGCATGGCCTCTCCTGCGACTAACACCTGGACTGCCAACTTTAGCCCCAGATCGTTGATGATAGGTACGCTGATGTACATTAGCAGCCCTGGCAAAACTTAGTATGGGCAGTTTTGGAAGCTGACTCGCTCACATGAGACACTTTCGGGTATTATAGCCCTTTTATAAGATAACTGACGGGACCTTTCGGCTGAAAATGCTTGGATAACATATTTAGATGCTGTTGTTTCGTCTCTTGGGATGAACCTACGATGCCAGACATACCCGGACCAAGTTTTAAAGCTTGAGTCCGGAGTCATGTCCACGTCAAAGCCTACTTGATATCAGGCTGGGGCAAAGCAACAATCTGCCGATATAATGCTTCACGGACTTAGTTGGGCGGTAATATGCTGGAGGTACCCTACGCAGTCGAGAAGGAATGAAGCCAACTGTATCCCATGGCAGGCGGCGGAGCGTACCCGACAGGTTGAGCCCGCAATGTCTGATCTAGGGCATATACCAGTAGGGTATAGTAGTAACGGACAAGAAAAGTAGTACCCTGTCATTAACTTAGTCGTTTGGCGCTGAGTGTCGCTGGAGGGGCCGGTGATGCGATGGCTCAAACCCCACGGGCGGTTTTCTCGGCCTTTGAACTTGGGTGATCACAACGCACAACTTCAAGAGCTTATTCTGATCTTGCAGCGAGTTAATCAGAGTATTGGACGGTTTATGTGCATGCTCTGCACTGCTGCAGGATATCTAATACTTAATACCAAGTCTCTCCTTTCCGTTTGTGTCAAGGTAACATTTTATGATCATGGCGATCTCAGTACCCATACACCAATTCAGTGCAGCAGTTAAATCAAAGCAAACAAATAAATGAACTAAGAAAAATAGACAAGTTGAGGCTGTTATGCCATCGAAGTTCACCAGCAAAAAGCAGACCTCTTGATGACTGTGGTCGGCAAGTTGCGGCATTTGAGCAGTCATCCTTTGGTTGCCAACTGTTCGTTATGAAAAGACGCCGCGGGTAACCACACTAGTTCACTTGGATTTACTTAAAGCGTCACTCTACCCGTTCTGTACCTTCTGTCGTCTATTGGTGAATGCTTACTTACCACGGCCTCTTCCTTGTTTCTCTTTCACAACCACTCACCAACACTCAAGGCGCAGTCTCCCTTCTTACACCAGGAGCCCGCACTCAAATCTACAACTCTGTTCGGTGGGTTCAGATATTAATTCTTCTATTTCAAGCTTCAAGTGGCTGGCAGTAATCACACCACATCGCAACTGATGGAGATGAACTGCATCCAAAGAAAAAGGAGGCGTAACAGCGACAATGCAGTCTTCAGTTTTATGTCAGTGAAAGTGTCATGAGTAACTATCGAGCCGTATATCACGGCTCTTCGCATAGATTTACCGGCGACGGATGGAATTTAGAGCGATACCAACATTCTGATAGGCGTCTTTAGCCTTGGCACGGTTTCAATGAGCGTCTCGCCATCTAACCATCCATCCCTCACTCTCTACGCTCTCTATTCTCTCCTTCTCCTCGTTCCCATTCTCTTTCACGGCTTTCTCAAAGAGCCCGTTGCTATTCCTCTTGGTGTTGAGCCGCTGGCTAGCCTTACTGTTCTTAACGAGCGTCCCTTCTCCATGAGCCCCTACTCCTCAAATGATTCGTGATCTTGAGCGACTGTCCACTTTCTTTTGTAACAGTAATGCTGTTTCTGATGGGGGAGATGGTCAAAGTTGAGGCGCGCGGTCGTAACTGCGATCGAAAAGTGATTAAAAGAGTCTTTCAGGAGGCGATGTGGAGGTGGTCTGCAGATAATATTGCTGCATAAAGTCGTTTGGTTGAATCTACATGTTCCCATCAGGTAGTAAAGTGTGACAGTCTGGGGCATGACGGGATCAGCGTTCTGTTAGACGTTTTGGTTAGTATTTGGGAATATTGAACGGTGAGAAAGCATCTTGAGCACGTAACACTTACGAAGTGGCCAGGTAACCTTCATGAAGTGAAGAATCGTTGATGTTCCAAGTACCTTGCCTACCATTGGGATCCGTAAGTCGCGAAAGGAGCTGCAAATGCCGGTTTCCTAGAAACTTGTTGCCTCAGTGGTAGCCACTCTGCTACCACTGATCTGCCTAATGAAGTCGACATCGAAGAGAACAGGTAAAGTTTGTTCAAGCTTTTGGTGCGTGCAAGTTGAGCAGTCCCAGAGATGGGCAGTTGGGGTGGCGTTGGGATAGGGCCGACTTGGAAGTCATCCATAGTTCTTGGGCCGAATCGTTGTGGCGGATCAGTGATCCGATGAAATGCGGCTTCATGGTTCGAGCAAGGGCAAAAATCAATTTGGGACTTTGACGGATTCAGATCTTCAAGAGGCGTCGAATACCCGTCGATTATTGCGGACCAATATATCTCATCGTTTGGAAATGAGGAAGACGAGGACAGAAGCAGTGGTGGGGCCGTCAGGAACAACAGAAAGACAAAATCGTTGGGCGAAGAACAGAAAGTAAAAGTAACAAGTAACAATCTGAACAATTTGTAATAAAGATGGAAGAGAATTCTAGAGCAGTTGCGTCAAAGACGAGAAGGTGGTGGGACGTGTTTATAGCTCGTATCTTGTCGTGGAGGTGGCAGGAAAGTCCCACTGTGTTTCGATGATGTAGGCCGGATAGAAAAAGTTCAGAAGGTGTTGTTTATTAAGCCGCAAGTACAGATGGAAGACTATGGAATTAAAAAGAAAGGAAATGTTAGCTGAGGGCACTGAAGTTCGAGGTGGCTTGCCTTGTGGCGCTGGCAGTCATTGCCTACAAGTGAAGCATAAGGTTGGAGGAGGGCGTCCTTCTTAATAAAAGTCAGCGCCATAGTGCCAGCTCTTCTAGAGGAAACAGCTAAGCGTAGCGGGGATACAGGTCAGAACTTCTAGTGAGCCGATTCTGACCTGGCCCAGTCATCGAAGGTAACATATATAAGTATAATGCAATCCTTATTACTTTATATAAATAGTAGAGGAAGTAGTAGTTATCTTATAGCTATACCTTTTGTAGTAGAAATGCGCAGTGAGTAGGTTAGAATTCTTAGGCGGCCGACTCTGACCGTGTCCCGGTTGAGGAAGGCACTGGTCGGCTTATGGGTCAGACTCTTTACTTCTTTCAGTTCATTACTAGATAAAGGTGCCCTACTACCTTCTTAGCTAAAACCTACTTAGATAGAAATACTAGGAGTATACTTAAAATATAGTATAAAGTACTCCCTCCTTTATATTTATTATAATCTATTATAAATCTATGCTTTAAAATATATATTATTTAGTCTTTTTTAATATAGATTATACAATATAAAGCCTTATAAAGAATCTTAATATTTTTATAAAGACTTAAGGTAAGGAATAAATTAATAATATTAACTAGTAACTATATATACTAAGATACTATTCTATAATATAATATTACCTTTATTAAGGAAAGCTTATAGAAGTATAGCTATACCTAAAATCTATATATCTTCTATTTAGAGTTATTCCTTTGTTTAATTATCAAACTCTCTATAATTAGCATTATTGCTTATAGATAGACTAAAGGTAATAATAATCAAACATTCAGAAGAAATATGTGGCGCGACTGAAAACGACCCTGCCTTAGCCGTATGGCAGTCCCCAACTGCCCAGCCACATATCTCTGGGCCACGACGGTGAACGGTGAACGGTAAACGCAGCAGGAAAATTGAGGCGGCCAGTGTGGCGCATAATGACTTCGCGCCGTCGGCTGAAAAGCTACAAGAAAGTAAGACTCACTCTAAGAACTACAGCAACCATGGAAGGAAAAAATAATAACATTAAGTAGATCATAGGCTGATTTTAGGGAAATTTTCAAAAAATAATTACTGTTGTTGATTTCGATGTTGGTTTCTGGACCTCGCCACCCGAAGCAATTAGCTCCTTGTCTAAAATATCTAAATAATTCCAGTTGAACAATGGTCGGATTGGGTGTTTCTCCGTCTCACCAAGATATCACGCGTTGATGAGACACTGCTAGCCTTGAGAAAAGCACAGTCGCGAAACAAATAAAATACACAATAGGCTGCCACCGCTACTTTCTCAGGGTGATAAAATCGTGCAGACTTGCTTCCATCTAATGCTGCAGGAACACGACAAAGATGCCTTACAATACCTCTGCTTCCAAAAAAACAATCCAACGTTTCACGCCACTTCTTCCTTTCTTTCAATAAACACCAATCCATCGTTTGGATAATGACATTCTCAAGCAAGAATCGACCCTTCGAGACCACAACAAGAGCCACAGCTGGCTCCAGAGCGGATGGCGGAAGACAACCATCATGAAAATGGCCCTGGTGTCCACAGCGCTGCTGTTTTTCATCGGCATTTTAGCAGTTTTAGTCTCGAAAACGAACGGTGGCTTCCAATAGTCATGAATAGTTTACACTTGTCCCTCTGCGCAAACGGTACCACAAGCAAGATCGACATCCTATTTCACGTGCTCATCAAAACACCATCTTTTGTTGTACTTGCATCCTCTAGACGAGAAATTGATGCGGCACATGCGCGGTGTAGACGGCTTGATATTAGCATTCCTCCAAGGCAAAACGCCCCTTATCTATCCAGGTTCAAGTTGGCCGCGTGGAAAAGTCTCTTTGTGACTTCAATGCTGGTTCATATACTGTTCAACAGTTCTGTCTTTCGAATAACCTGCCGCATTAGAGATTTTGACTTCACCATCTCTACCGGATCGTTACTTTCCGGCGTTAATTACACCCTCTCTCAAGCATCAGCCTCTTCACCAATGATAGAACGGCATCATCTGAGCAGTATTGTTCAAGCGCTCTGTATCATGTCCCAAATAGGTTGCTCTCAGATCCGACTGGGTTTGCAGTGTTCTGCAGGCCTTCCTAATCCCAGTCACATTTATCATAATCCCCGAGGGGCACAACTCGTCCTCTCCGAAAATGTAAGGAAAAGAAAGGATGAAATTATAAGAACTATAATGATGAACTACTGCGCTCCGCCGTGTTGTGGATCAGGATGGACCCAGAAACCTAGAGAGACTTAGGCACGGTAGTTCAAAGGAAGACTCGAAAGAAAATCTCATAATGATTCCAAGCAGGCCAGATTGGACACCTCCATTGTATCAGAGGGCAGTCCATGGGATATATCCGATAGCATGATACCAACAGCCCAGATATCGACTCTGACGCTTTGCTAGACAACGTCTCTTTGCAGCAACTCGGATGTTGCATAAAGTGGTGTGTAATTCTCCGACTTTGCAGATCGGAAGTTCTCTAATTTGGCGTGGATGGGGTCTCGTGACGAAACCATGATACTTGCTGGCCTGAAGTTTCGGAGAACGATGGCATTTGAATGAATAGTATGGGACTTTCGAAAATCTGTCGGAAAACATATCTTAACTCGGATAGACTGAGTCGATATAACGAATGCTGTGACTCTAGGCTGGGCCCAGAAGCAAACCAGATGGCCATTGTTTCGGGCTCATTGACGAGCACAGACATACGAAAAACGTGATTAACAGTCCGAAATGTTGAAGAGATAACTTAGGTGTCGCATCCTGTAGAGTCTTTTGGCCTCTTTTGGTGTCCAAAAGCTTGATGTGCGTTCATCATTGCGCGAACTTGGCCAATGGACACATGGACTGCTCGCAATACACACTGGCGCTCATAACTGGCGACATCTTGTTTCCAAAGTGATGTCTCTTCAAAATTAGTGATACTACGCTTTCGCTGCGAACTAACTTCAGGTCCAATTGCTGAACATTCGATAGCTGGGGGTAACACTTTGCCGTCAAGTTGGACCAGTGCTTTCCAAAGCCAGGCTGGCTAATGCGACCCGAGCCCGCATTTCAAAGTCGAATTGCCCTATTTGAATTTACTCGAACCTCTTCATTGTCCGAGATGGATCTGATTCTTCAGACGAGTTGGTGTCCGAATGTACGTGCGGTAGTGTAGATACCCCTGTTCTATAGTTTTAAGAAAGGTTCTAGGTGTAGTCCTGTTGACTCCGAAAGAAAGCTGATGCCTGCTGATGCCCCTGCTCTTATCTTGTAAAGTAAGAAGACATCTTATGCGTTAGGTTTAGTGCTAAATAATAATCTTATCGCGGTATCCCTTGGGAAATTATCAGTCGTTACTTATAGGAACGTAACTTGAATTTTGGGGGGGAGCTGGAATTTAGTAGCTTGAGCCGTGGAAGAAGTGCTACTGAATGTGAGGAAAAGGCTGTTCCTCTTTATGGACGAGATAAATACTGTAGTGAGGTCGTGAGGGAAATCATTATGAGAATGCAGGGAAAAAAGATATTTTTTTAGTCTAGTACGTTTATCGGGTTGCTGTCCAGGTATTGCAAGGAGTTTTTCCTCGTTCTATATAGTATGATTCCAAGTCCTCATGCGCCTAGAGAAGCAGATGGGATGTAAGACGGGACGTGAAACAGGATATAAGACGAAATATGAAATGGGATATGAGAGCTTTAATAACAAAGAGAGTATAGAATGGAAGCTGCAACTACTCATTAAAAATATTTTTACACTGCGGCTGCTTCATTATACTACTCAATTAATTACATTCAAGGTTGTGCGCCTCAAAGCCCTTTCTCACCACGACAAATCTTTCCTCGCTCAAGCTTGCCTAGTCACCGGACTGATAACAACGACGACGGCTTATCTTGGGAATATGTCTAGAGCTTTTTCTCATTTTCGCATCCTCTATCGACATCTTGGTTGAACATCTTGGTTGAACCAGGATGGTTCCGCCGCACACATGTCTCAAGACTTTTCCAAGACTGGACACTTATTGAACTGATCTTAAGAACTTTGGATCTTGCTTGTAGTATTAAAAAAGGGCCTCTGGAAGGACATTTTAGAACATGACCAAGACTCCTTCTAACCAACTAAATGACTTTGAAGAAATAAGATACTTATTCAGTGTTCATATTTCCACTTTGAGATAGATACCTGTGATGTCAGAAATACATAAGTATTGTAGGAGAGGAAGGCGTATAGTCGAGTAACCTTAATATTAGGGGAAAAAGTGGATAAGAATTGGAGACCATGTATTTGTAGCCAACCGGGCCTTGAAGGGATAGGAGTTTTTAATCCATCCCTCTAAGTATTTCGGGTTTAGCGAAAAATTTTCTAACCTTAGTCCTCTAATGCCTCTTAAGGCTCCTAGTATTAATCCGGCTATTAGTGGAACCGGGCAGGGGTTGAACCGGCAATTCTTTACATTTTTCCTTGTTCAATCACAGACTTGCGGAGAGACCAGGAACATACATAAGGATACAGACAGTTCTTAAGTAGGCTTGATCAGACATAGTCGGATGGACGAAGACACACAGACACAAACAGTCAGACAGTCACAGCCATATAATTCGAGATTCAGCTTTTCCTAAGAGGCTGTCCAGCAGTAAAGTCAAGAGTCAGGTCCAAGTGAGTTCCCTAGGGGAGGTTGTTTTACCACTGAGTAAGCAAGGCATATCGAACCCAATCTAAGGATTCATATGTGGCGGCTTGTCCTTGGTAGGCCAGATCAGGCCTACTAGAAGCTCCAATCCGCATTTGAGGCTGTTCAAATATTGGTTGTAGATAGTGAGTTACTCCAGCAGACCCGGGACGTGGAGTACACGTTACAGCGTGAGATCGTGGTTTTTGTGTGGTGTGGTTTGATTTCATACATACCTTACAGACCTTTCTCCTGTTCCGTTCCACGAGTTGTTAAAACCATTGCCTGATTATATTAGTGGAGGCATCTTTAATATTATTAGAATCGGTGGCTCTAGCTCTGTGAACATTTATTGATGGATTCCTTTTTGTAAAAACTGAATCTAGTTTCTTCCAAGCAGCTTGGCAGTGCCTCTGATGTCTAGGATTCGCTGGGCTAATTCCTTGAGTTGTTGATGTGTTGACGGTAGCCCTGATGCAGCCTAGATACACACTGAAAATAGCTTCTGGAAGCTAGCGAAAGCTAAGTTTCTTGCCTGTGAACCCTTCAGTCGAGACTAGAGGGTTCAAGGTGGAATTCCAGCTTCATGAGCGCCTTTACGGAGACTCTGCCCGCTTGCAACTGCATCGAGGGCTTGATTGACTCCTACTTCCGTATACTGGTCCATTAAGCGTTTAAGAGTAACTGTTCAAAGAATTGTAATATTGGCTTTAAAAGTGGTGAAGATATCAAAGAGTGTTGGAGAGGGTAAATTTCTACACGTGCGATTAATGTGTGTGTACCATAGTAAAATGTGGGATTGTAAAATGTGGGGGTGTATGAGAAGTGCAGCTATCTCATAGGTTACACAATGTATTTATAAATACGCTCTTAGCATTCGAGGCGCATGCTGCGCCGCGTAAGGCAGAAATGCACTTTTCACGTTCCTGGCAGACGATCAATGTGGCACAGCCTATCTGCGATCATTACACAAAAGCCATTTTTAATCCAGATTACCCCTCTTTTCCAGGTCTGGTGCTCAGGGCAAAAATACTATCCTTTTAGCTGACCTTTCCGCCTGTTTTTACTGACCACATTATCATCTGCCGATTCTCGCGCTAGTCAAACTCTATACTCAAGTCAACGTCTCGTTATATAAAACCTCAAATTATGCCTTACGTCTTAGAGAACTCCGATGTCCCTGAAGATTCAAACCTCGATCGGGGAAGGATCGCCGCCGCCCATTCCACGTCGGATGACCATGAGAGCGAGCCAGCCGATAGCCTGATGAGCGAAAGCAGCTCTGATAAGAAGGAACAAACCGCAGCTGTTGACAGTACCATTGGTGTAAGGAGAAGAGACTCTGTCAGTGCGATCCAACAATACCTTGTCGACATTTTCCTCATAGTTCCTTCAATATGTTTCATCACCTACGGAATGATGGCTCTCAAGAATAACGGCCGGCCGATCCACGAGGACCCGGTTCCAGCCTTACGCATGGCCGCGACATATAGCCCTACCATCTTTCCTATCGCATTTGCCGCTGTTGCTGCGAATCTGCTAAAAGCTGCAGCCGGCTGGAAGATGGAGCGAGGCGTTACGGTTCTGAGTCTAGAATACCTCCTCAGCTGCCGCACCGTTTTCAGTGCGGTAACTACCCCTTTATCTTTACGGCGTACCAATCTTCTGGCACCGTTCCTCGTCGCTCTATGGGCTATGTCTCCCCTAGGAGGCCAGGCCGCTCTACGTATCATGGATATGATCCCTTCACAAGCATCAGAGCTATATCCATTTGAGTACCTTGAGTTCATGTCCATCTTTACACATTCGAGTCCTACTAGCTCGGCTGGAAATAGCGTGATGCCCTCGATCCAAGGGACCTTTATCTCAGCGTTATCCAGTCCTGAAGACGTCAAAGCGGGGCCTCGAGATGCGTTCGGGAACGTCAAGATTCCAATGCTTGAACACTATCCACAGACAACAACAATGGATCTCGAAGGCTGGTACCACGTCAGCACGAATGGCTCTGGTACGATTTGGTCAGCGATCATGGGGATTCCTGTTGCTACAAAAGGTGGATTTTCTCAAGGGTACAACTACTCTTTTACCTTAAACACTTCTTACATGGCTGCAGACTGCTCAGTCCGACGCGAACAATCAATGAGCCTCGTAGACTGGTACGACTACAAAAGAACTAAGCGATTCCACAATGGTAGAAATTTACTCATCAGCCCCCCTGGAGTTCGCAACATATTCAGCAACACGTCCATGGCACTGATACTCGAGTCTTACTACAATCTGAATCAAACAGTCGCTAATGCTACGTGTGTACTTACAACGGCGTATGCCGAAGTTGATGTAGCTTGTCAGGAGTCTGTCTGTGGTGCTCGTCGCATTAGACGAATTGAGAAGCCAGAGAATATGACAGTCAGAACGGTATTGGATGGCATTGCACCGGAAGGGTACCGACATCAAGGGATAGCAGGGGTGCTTGACGCATTCATCGGAACATTCATTAATATCACCCAGACGCCGTGGGAGGCCCAGGGTATAGCAATGTACAAACCATTCCCCTCAGCATTGGAGACGTACTTCACCTACCCTAGCGCTCCCTTTTCTGCTCCAAGTATTGGTTCTTGGGATGGAACGGATATTTATCAAGTCGGGAACGCCGTATTCTCGCAAAGGCTTTCCCAGCTTCTCAACACATTCTGGCTTTCCTCGGTAGCATCTCGGAATATCACCGGAGATTTCAATTTTCAGTCGTCTTCAAGTTACGCGAAAGTAATTGTCCAAAATACCACAGGTACAAGAACGCCAAATCAGTTGGTAATGCGGGTCAGCGGGCTTTGGATGTCGATCCTGTTCATCGCCTCAACAGTTATGCTTGCTTCGGGTATTGCGGCTAGCATCTTTGGCTGCCTGAGACGGGGTCCCGACGTACTAGATCGAGCTACATTCTTCTTAAGGGACAATCCACATGTCGACCTGGGCCAACATAATTCAATGGAAGACGGGATAAGTCAACTCAAGAGGACGAAAAGCTTGCGTATTTGCATCGGTGACATCAGGCCTACGGAAGAAACTGGCTATGTTGGATTCGGGAGAGTTGGAAAGGCCATGCCGCTGAGTTTGCAGAAAAAGGAGAGGCGTTATGCGTGATTCCTGAGCTGAACATTCCAGCTGATATATATATATATATATAGAGAGAGAGAGAGAGAGAGAGAGAAAGAGAGAGAGAGAGAAAGAGAGAGAGAGAGAAAGAGAGAGAGAGAGAAAGAGAGAGAGAGAGAAAGAGAGAGAGAGAGAAAGAGAGAGAGAGAGAGAGTGTGTGTGTGTGTAATATTTCATGCCGGTGGCTTCCCGTTTGCCTGAGGCAAAGGGATTAGAGCACGCATGTACCTAAGACGTAATAATAGCAGTGACGATAATAGTAATGACGACGATAACTATCAACGACGACGGCGGCAATAACAAAGACAACGATGGCAATAATAACGATGGCAATAATAACGATGACGACGATGAGAACAACGATAGTAAGTTAGAGTATAGCGACAGGAAAAGCAGTGACTCTAGCACAGCAAAAAATAGGCAGTTTTCTCCCAAACCCTCGCCAGAGTATCAGTGAGGTATCTATTACAAAGTGTGCATCACAGCAGAGTATGGTCAGACTCCATTCAACAGGCATTTCGAGGTCCTCCGGCTCAATGGCTACGGTGTTGCGAGATAGTACGTCGTTCCGAAGGCCACAGCCTCAGAGGCGACGCCGGAGTTGTCCAAAACTTGGAGATTTGGCGTTGTATTGCTCAAAATGTCGATTTGGTGTGATTCATGTGGGCCGTGCCATCAGGAAAAAGTGAGGGGCTACGCATATGCCGTTGACATAAACGAATACCACCCAATTGTGACTTGGCCGTCGAATGTTAATGCCATCCAACAAGGCTTTCAGAGTGCTACAGCACATTAAGTCGACTGGCTTTTCCAGTCCAGGAGAAGTTGTTTATGATTTTATGACGTTACAATTGCGGGTGTAAATGAAAACGCACGGTGTTGTAGGTGGGAAAAGCGTCCGTACCGGACGACCTGACAAGGGGAAAGAAGTCTTCTACATCTCTCTTGTCCATGGTCAAATGATGCTTCTTGGATACCTGTATCTCCATACCCTTCGCGTGTTGATACGCAGGAGGCCGGTTGTCTATGTGGCTGGATGAAACCTGAGGATGAGGAGCATGTCTTGAGCGGGGTACTCAAGTTCCAACCTGGGGAAGCGCTCAGGCCTGAAGTTGTTGATACCTGGCTGTCCGATGGCATGCAAGAATTCTGTTCGCGCGCCACACCTGGACTCCCTAGTGGGGATTCTAAAGCGCCTGGAGGGCGGACCAGCGCTGTAGGCCCCGCTGCACCATGGGCGCCTCTATGGATATCTCCTGTTGAGATGCGCTCCGGTGTCGCATTCTGTATATGGGACAACTAATTAATGAGACTTGGTAAGAAATTGAAGCTCACCTTCAGTTTGGATACTGTACTGAGCTTCTTAGAAATAATTAAATCCTGTGTTTTCTTTGTTAAGCTCAAAATGTCAATAGTCTACGTGGAGCAGGTCAGAATTTTGGAGGGCTGTTTCTGACCTCATCCCAGAATAAGTGGGTTGGGCGGGGCCCTTCCCTGGCCACTGTGGAGCTACTCAAAAGCGTTCCTCAACTGCATCTAGAGAAGTTGGTGGTCTTACGAAGGCTGTGGGTGGCAGGCCTCGCCGGCCCGTCACGTGGGCTGACGGCCGCCACCACTGGTCTTAGCCAGCCTCCACAGCCCTCTAGCCAGTTAGTTAGTTCTTCCAACCAACAACACCACTTTTCCCATTCTGAGCGTTCTGTGCTGGTTTCGCCCACAAAGGCAGGCCCGACTTCGTAGGAAAAGTAGTATGTTTCTGCTGCGTTCTTCTATGGCAAACTATTGTTGCCAAGATACTTGCTGGGCCATCCAGGTCCTCCTGCCTCATTCAGGTGGTGCCACTTGCCCGCACATTTGCCTTGTGAACTACGTTTATCTAAGCAATCCCACCCAATATGCTACTGAGCCTTGTGCCACCACCCATTGAAGCCGTCTGAAACAGCGAATATTTCGAGACAATGCGAGGAAGGGAGAACAGTGCCTCAATGAAAGGTTTTCGAAGTTCCTCCAAAAGTCGATTTGGTCTCCTTCGACACTATGCTTGGCAGAATGGACGTCATATGACTTCCTACGCATTTAAAAACTCCGTGGTTCCGCTTGATCCCTCTGTTCCGAGATTGAAAATGGGAACGTGGACCTAAATTCATGGTTACAAAGGAAACATAAAGCCAATCGGCGCAGGCTGTACGTCAATCAACCCTGGGAAATGCCTAGCAGCAGAAGAGTAAGCGATCGGCATGACTTCACTAGTGAAGGGCGGACGTCGCATTAGGTGAGGGTTTATATCTGCATTCGCTGCAACATGGTTCGCATTCAGAGACTGCCGATACAAGTTCAAAGGATCTAGTTGTGCTATATTTATGGATCGGTATGCAAAGGCCGGCCAGTGAGCATGTTCGCCAACCTAGCTAAAGAATGACGTTGAGAAATTGCAGCATATTTGTGCGCAATTGAAAAATATGGCGCCGCAATGCGCATTGGCTGTTGGCTTTCGTTTCCCAGCAAGTCGCCGTCTTGCCGGTACGGGAGGCCTAGCAGCTATGAAACCAGAGAGAGAACAAAGTCCATACAATGTTTTCATGGACATGGTGTCGTAGCACGCGGTCCCAGCCAGCCACGAAGTATTCTCTAGATACGAGAGGGACAAAACGTGCGTAAGCCGCTTGATTAAGAGTGTGTTGACATCCTGCTAACAATATTGGGTTAGGAATAGAATAGAATGATTGGTTGTGGTAAAGCACTTGTATTACTTCAACTCGGAGGTAGATGTTCTCTGAATTGAGGACTTTGCATGTGCCAACTATGCGTATCAAAACACCTGCAGTAGCTTGGAAATCTGCCTCTGGTCTTGTGTATTTTTGTCTTTTATTATCACGGTCATCTTATTATAATGATTCATTTACTCCTCCTTCCACTCTTCCCACGTCTGTTTCTCGCCAAAAGTCAACATAATTGCATTTTCTAATGGGAATACTTAAGTCCAGTCAGTCTCAAATCCTAACGCTCAGAGGAACCTCCTCAACTTCACATTTCCAGTAAAGCTAGCCAACCGTATTTTCTCTTCGCACAAAGCCTTGATGAACACGACGTACTACGCACTAAGTCGAACAATGCCATTGCAAAGAGCTCTGATACTTGCTGAGACAAGTGACAATCTAAATGCCTCCAGTCGTGGAACAACGCGTACCATTTGCCAGTCAATAATACCAGTCAAACCGTTTTCTTTGCCAACTATGAGATGAAAACCATTGTTGTTGACCTATTTCGCCAAAATTTAGTCTGCATGATCGGAAAGTTCCGTCGCTTTGTTCTTCAGAAACTTGTAAACCAGGTCATTCTCCATCGGCCTCCACGGAAAACTGGGCATACAGTTGTCTATCAGCAATTAGCATCAAGTACTGTACAGCTCTCGCCTTATAATAGTGCGCTGTACCGTCAGATGTGCCTCACGGGTCAAGATAGACGAATCTTTCACTAGCTGTAGCGCAACTTTCGGTTGATCTTGAGGCAACTCGACACATAGGGAGTCCGCTTGATGAAATTTGTACTTTTCCAGTTCCACCAAAATCTTGGCCAGGCCTTGCCAGACCTTGTTTTTGTATCCGCTCACATTCAAAGCTTACCAACTAGATCCTCTATGAGAATAAAGCAGACTTCAAACCATAATCCTTCTCTTGTGATAGGATCGTAACAGACCGAAACTAGCCGTCCAGGCTCTAGACACTATGGTGCATGTAGTCGTAGCTAGCCTGGATACCCTTTGTGTCCACGACTTGGGACGCTTATGCATTCTATTCAGGTGAGGAATTATTAATTAAGGCTATTTTCTGTGGCATACCTCCCAGCAAGACATCTGATTTGCCTTTTTTACCTCCGAAGCCTTTTTACGAATGTTATTTCCAGGTGTGTTTTGGGTCGCCAACAAATGCCCTTTGCTTCAGCCCCCCTCATATTCGATTCTCGTCATAGCAATGGAAACGTCCTGAAACTGTAGAAGGTTAGAGATAGTGCAAAGCGAGTTGCTCATATCACTCGAGCTGCCGCCAGTCGGCGTCCGCTTTATCTGAATGCGTGTTGCTGGTCCGAATGGTAGGGTATTCAGGTTTATCTGCTTCCATACTCATCATCATTTCTCAGCGACTTCCACATTTTGTTACATAAGATTAATCGGTGCTAACAGCTTGACTGAAGATTGGCGCTTTGCACTATTGACATCTCTGCATTAGGTTAAGAAGATACGGACCTGGTGAAACTCAACATCTCACAGTGACTCCAAAGTGTTTGGGGACTCGAAGAGGTGTTCAGCACTATAAATGAAGCTCGAGACTGCCTGCTTTACCTTTTTCATGATAACTATTTGGGTAGTTTGATGGTTGTAGTTGTGAATCGAGTTGGTTTAAATTATAATGTATTCCGAGGACCATGATGCGGTACATATAGATCGAGAGATTTAAGTTCTAGTCGCTAGATCTTGTATATTCCTTTCTATGCTACTACAAACAAAAGCTATATAGCTGTGAATCCAGCTCTCCAGCTCACTAGATGCAGCTAATTGCTACTGTAACTTCCGAAATCATACAATTTAGTAATGTGAGTTCCAACGGTAGCAGAGATCGGTAATGTAGGACGTTATTCCTGGCCATCATGATGTGTGAAAGTCACTGCAAAGGAAACCTAACGACTGATCCTGGTAGTGTTAGTGAATGGCGTGGAAACCTTCGAAAGTCTGTTAGACAACACATCTTAACTCGGCTAGACTGAGCCGATGTAGGTAACTAGTGGTGTATCTCTAAGGACGCCCCAAAACCAAACTCAATAACTATTGTTGGGGCTTAGTGACGAGCCGAAATACATGAAAAACGGAATTCCAGTTACAAATATAAAGCAGTCCGAAATATTGAACAGATAAATTGTGTGACGCATCCTGCAGAGTGCTCTGGCCTGTTTTTATGTTCAAAAGCTTTAACGCACGCTCTTCACTGCGCGAACTTGGCTAGTAGAACTCATAGACTGCTAAATACATACTGCCGCCTATACCATACGATATCTTATTTCTAAGGTAATAGCTCCCCATAGTTAACAATACTACGCTTCCGCGGCATACTAATTCAAGACTAAATTACTAAACATTTAGTAGCTAATGGTAGCACTTTACCGTGAGGTTAGGCCAGTGCTTTTCAAGACAGGTTGGCTACTGAGATCCGAATACAAACTTCACGGTCGAAATATCTAAGTTAAACTTACTTAAGCCTCTTATTTATCTAAGACGGATCTTATTCTTTAGACGAGTTAATATCTAAATATATAAGTAGTATAGATAACGTACATGATAAGCGAGTGAGACAGACAAGCGAGTGAGACAGTAAACCGCGACCGTCGCACCTTGACGCGACCGGCACCTTTTCCTCTACAATAAATCATGGAATCAGCTAGTATTGAAAGAAGGTTACAAATTGCCCTTCAAGCAATGAGAAATGACCCAAAACTTAGTGCTCGGGCCGCAGGTGCACTCTATACAGTTAGTCACGCAACATTAAGCCGGCGACTAAAGGGAATAGTCTTACGACGCGACAGCATGCCTAATTCACGGAATTTATTAGATTTAGAAGCGAAGACAATAGTTGAGTATATTCTCGACCTAGATGCGCGATCATTTCCTCCCCGGCTGAGTGGTGTGGAAGAAATGGCCAATCGACTTCTCGCAGAGCGCGACGCGCCTCCAGTTGGGAAGCGCTGGGCTTCTAATTTCGTCAAGCGACAACCACAGCTTAGGACGCGTTTCTTTCGCAAGTATGACTATAAGAGAGCTCAATGCGAAGATCCAGAGGTGATTCGTGGCTGGTTTTCGCTTGTGAAGAATACAATTGCGAAGTATGGTATTGCTGATGCTGATATCTACAACTTTGATGAGACCGGCTTTATGATGGGCGTTATTGCTTCTGGAATGGTTGTTATAAGTGCTGAAAGGCGTTCAAATACGAAGATGACACAGCCTGGCAATAGGGAATGGGTTACAGTTATCCAGGCTATTAATTCCCAAGGGGAGAGCATCCCGCCATACATCATCGTTGCAGGCCAGTATCACCTCTCAAGCTGGTATATAGAAACCTCTCTTCCGGGCGATTGGGCTATTGCAACGTCTGAAAATGGATGGACAACAAACGAGAGAGGTATTGACTGGATCAGACACTTCGACATTTATACAAAACCACGTACGTCTGGGAAATATCGCCTCCTCGTTGTTGATGGTTATGAAAGTCACCACTCCGCAGCCTTCGAGCTCTTTTGTCAAGAAAACAACATTATTACACTGTGCATGCCGGCTCACTCGTCTTATCTACTTCAACCCTTAGATGTTGGTTGTTTTCAGCCGTTAAAGAATGCCTACGGTCGGCAAATTGAGAATAAGATGCGGCGAGGCACAACCCATATCTCGAAGGAAGATTTCTTTGCAGCATTTCACGAAGCTTTTAAGCAGTCTTTTACGAGGAAAAATATCCAGGGAGGTTTCCGAGGAGCTGGACTTGTCCCTTTGAATGCAGAAAGTGTTCTCTCAAAGCTGGATGTAAAGTTCCGAACGCCAACGCCTGAGGAGGGGGTCCCTCAGACACCAGACCCTTGGATCTCTAGGACGCCGAGCAACCCAAGCGAAGCAAGATCACAGTCTACTTTTATTAAGAGTCGAATCTCACGCCACCGAAGCAGCTCTCCAGCATCAATTTATAGTGCTGTGAGTAAGCTAGCCAGAGGGACAGAAGGACTAGGGCATCGGGTAGCATTACTAGAGTCAGAGGTTCAAATCCTTCGAGAGGAGAATGCAATATTAAGTCGGCGTCGAAGGGCTAAGAAAACACGTCTACAGAAAGGAGGAAGTCTTACTATATCTACTGGAGAGGATATACAGTCGCAAAGAGAGGCAGACACGCAACTACAAGAGGAAACGCGACGGAGTAGTGGTCGCAAAGTGAGGTCTGAGACGACTCATCGTCGGTGTAGCGTATGCGGGAATACAGGCCACAACGCGAGAACATGTCAATTTATTGAGGAAACATCCGAAGAACAGGAATCCGAGTAGTATTAATCAATCTAAGATTTCTTGTTATAGATTTCGATATTATTGTCGCGAAGGTCTGGTTTACTGTCTCACTCGCTTGTCTGTCTCACTCGCTTATCATGTACGTTACCCTTATACTATAGTTTAGCTATAGCCTTATTAACCCTAAAGAGAACTAACGCTTACTAATACCTTTAATCTTATCTTTATTAAGTAAGATATTATATATATTAAGTTTAGTATTAAATAAAAGTCTTATTATAATATTACTTAATATATTATTTATTATTACTTATAGGAATATAATTTATATTATTAGAAGGGCTAGATTTAGGTTACTTTTATTATAAAAGAAAGGCTATTAAAAGTATATATAGGGTTACTCCTTTTTATAAATAAGATAGATACTATAGTAAAGGTTATAAATAAAGCTGTTCTAAGAATATACTAGAAAAAAAAGTTTTATTATCTAGTATACTTATTACGTTACTTTATAAGTTACTATCTAAGTATTATAAGACTATTTACTTTATTTTATATAAATATAATTCTAAGTTCTTATACTACTAAAGAAGAAAATAGGATATAAAACGGAACGTAAGATAGGATATAAGATAGGATATAAAAAGGAATATAAGAGCTTTAATAACCAAGATAGTTTAGAATAGAAGCCGCAACTACTTAGTATAAGTATTCTACCTTGCGGCTACTTTAATATACTTATCAAATTACGTTTAAGTATCTTTACCTTAAAGATCCTTCTTACCATGACAAATTGTTTCCTCGCCCTAGCTCGCTAATTCACCCAACCGGCAACAACGACGACGCCTTATCTTGGGAAGACATCTGGAGAATTTTCTCATATCGCATCTTCGATCCACATATTCTACTGCGGGTTGAATCAGAATGGTTCCGCCACATGCTTCACGACCTCCCCACGACTGGACATCTTTCAAACTGATCTCGAGAACTCCAGATGTCGCATGCAATGTAAAAGAGGTCGTCTACAACAAGACCTCCAGTCTCCTGCCGCTCAGATGATAGTCTTCGGAGTATGGCTTCCCTGACGATCACGTTGGTCTCAAGCACGAACTTGATCCTGCACTGAAGGAGAGGGTCAGAGGAAGTAGTAATAGATTCCAAGCATTATGGGGGCTGCCGAAAAGGCTAGATTCCGTGTCAATTTGCTCTATTATACGGGAGTACACAGCCCGCCTGTGGGTAGTACTCGCACGAATGTCCAACGTCGAGACTTTCACCACAGTATCCAGGGATCCTAACCGGACCGTGCTGGAAGGGCCGCCGTCAACTGAAGTTTCCCTATTTCAGAGAGTTATGAGAACCTCGAGCAATCTAAACATCGTTCTGTTCCTGTTCCACTTACCGGCAATGTGCCGACCTGATTCAACGGTTACACAACTGAAGTCGGAGGACGAGAACATTACGGACTGTCGTCACTCTTTGTCAATTGAGCATACGTTGGCATTTCGCAACGCCGGTTCCATAGATTTAAGTTTCAACTGGAAGTCTGCTCGACTGACGTCTTCGTCCGGCTTTGCGAGGCTGCTTTCAGAATGCGTTAAGGCTTCGCGAGCTTGTTGCCAACTTTCATCACAAGAGGTAAAAGGACAAAAAACATAAAAGAGTGCAAGACTATTTCGCCGAAACGTTATCAAGAGGTCGTCGATGGCTAGATCTCGCATTGTTCCGAAGTATCATCACGGAGATTACACTGGCAAGCGGCCGTGGCTTCCTTGAGCTTCACGGCGAAACACTCCGAGGTATGAAGTCAAATCTAGCCACCGCGAAAGGATGAATTCAGATCCGGATTACTAGGAATGAGACAGTTTTTGAAGATGTCTACAGCGACAAAGCCGATGGGTTTAACAATCCAGATGCCCACATGGATAGTCAGATAGGTTGTGCTGTTGCTAACGACCACGGTGGAAACGATTCTGTTGATTACGAATATTTGACTAAAGATAGTTTTGACTGCGTTTAGTTCGTTTAACTTTAAAGTTTGCTCCGTGTGGTCTACTTTCGCTGGCGCAGACGGCTGCGGTGTAAGTCGCACTGAGGGTCATTGTGTTGCGAATCATATTGGAGGTGTCTTTTGGCACTGAATTTCGTCGTCAGAGGCCCGCGGTGATTGCCTGACTCACCTATTTAATGATTTTCTCTTATGCAAACACTCGCATTGGGGGAAGTTGGAGGGGGTATACGGCAGCAGCATCCTTGGTAATCCCACAAACAACTCGTCAACGCACACAAAAAACTCGCGATTAAGCCGAGCACTAGCGGACTAGTAACGCAGTGCATTCAAAGGAAGAAGAAGAAACAGTCCTGACTGCAAGATGTAATAGATGGAGATACTTGCCAATACTTAACATCATCCGCCGACCTATAACTATACTTAAGAACTGCTTGAATTACAATGTTCAATGATCTTGTTGCTCCTGTCTCAGTCAGCGGCAGAGAGCCTCCATCTAATAACAGGGCCTGTCGAACTGGGCACGCAACTTGCCAAAAGAGTTAACGACATGGCCATGGGAAATGTAAACTCCAATGCCTCGCGTTTTATGAAATGAAATACTTTTGGAGGTTTTGACAAACCGGCTATTCCTTAACTCAAACACTCCTTTTATACCTGAACTTTGAGTTGCGTTAACCTAACGACTGTCAAGATCATAACCTATCGAGTGACCTTCGGCTGTGAGCCGATGTTGTTGCCTCCCAGGCACTGGATCTAACGCATTATGGTAGTTCGTGAGCCAATGTCGGGCATCTGCTATATCGTACTCAATGATCGTCCTACACATGAGACGGCTGTTTGGCTTTTAACTTGTGCGTTCGCTGTAGTGGAGAATATCGCCAATTGATATGTAAGATACAGTGCCATGTCCTATCATCTATGGACAGCGAATCCGTCTGGTTCTCGTCCGTATGTCAGCCTCGCCGAGTCCGGTCATGATTGCACGGTGACTATTACCTAACGTGTGCAGTTCAGGTCCGGGGGTGGGTGTGAGGCCGTCGAAAAATATGACTTCGCCTTCGGGATACCTATCCATCATTCATGTGACTATCATGCGATGTCTGTAATGGCAAAAAACATACAACACCAGGTATTCGCTGGTCGTCACCGACCCAACTACTAATCCGGCCCTCACTGGCTTATCTATGGGAGAGCGGACGGGATCCCGAGTTCTCCAGTGGGTATGGTCGTATGTGGTGGTTCAACAAGT
This sequence comes from Colletotrichum truncatum, assembly GCF_014235925.2. Lineage (NCBI taxonomy): Eukaryota > Fungi > Ascomycota > Sordariomycetes > Glomerellales > Glomerellaceae > Colletotrichum > Colletotrichum truncatum. The sequence continues at coordinate 439,848 of NW_027222410.1, read as the reverse complement.
AATTGTTGAATATAAATCAATAAACGAGTCTAGCAAGGCCCTGTGAGGAACCGCTAGCAGGTAAAGGCATAGAGTATATCAAGCTATCTATATATAAAGCAGCCAGGAAATACGATTTAGTAAGAATTATAGCTTACCTTTAGTTTGAATAGTATATAAAGCTTCTTAGAAATAATTAAATCCTTTGTTTTCTTTGTTAAGCTTAAGATGTCTGTAGTCTATATGGAGCAGGTCAGAATTTTGGAGGACTGTTTCTGATCTCATCCCAGAATGAGTGGAGACTGAAGTGAGTGGGGCGGCCCGTCCTTTCCTGGCTCCCTCCTGTGGAGCTACTCAAAAGCGTCCACTGCATGTATCATCTACAGAAGTTGGTAGTGTTACGAAGGCTTAGTTCTTCTGTGCCAAATAGTTAGTGCTAAGTACACTTGCTGGGCCATCCAGGTGCTCTTAGCTCCGTCAAGTACTGCCACCTGCCCACCTGCCTGGTGACCTACGTTTATCTAAGCAATCCCACCCATTATGCTACTGAGCCTTGCCACCACCCATCGAAGCCGTCTGATGGGGAGCGGACTACTTTTTAATCACAACATCCATATTCATCAGCCCTAGACACATATTATCATGCCGCCTATAGTACGCTAGAAACTTTGCGTTAATATAGATTTCATACTCAGACGTCAGTTCAACAAGTCGATATTCAGGTGAAGAAGATATTGATGCCTGCGCCCACATCTACAATCACATCCGCACACACTGATCGCTTCGGGATTGCACCACACCAAAAGACCAAAAAGAAAAAAAAAAAAAAAAAACTCAATTAGGCCTCAGCAGCGTCAAATCATCGTTGCAGCTCTTGAGGGTAAAGATGCCTTTGTTCAAGCAGCCACCTCGTTTAGCAAGAGCCTCTGCTTCCAGCTCCCTGCCTGCCATGGAACATCTGGCGCGACGCACCTACCGTAAAAGTTGGCCTGATTTATGCATTTTATGACCATCACAATTGTAGCACAACCACAAAATTTCAGGGAGAGTGCCGCCCCTGCTACTTTGTTTATTACTTTATCAATTTATTCAGCTCTGCATTCCTCTCATCTTCTTTTCCAATCACTTTCCCGATTGCAAGCGTCAGGTTTGCCGCAGACCTCGCGTTCATCTTCTCCGAACGATTTGGACTAGCGTCGTCGAACCTTATTTCAAGTTATTAAATCCAGCGACGTTCTATCAAATCGGCCCGGCCACATATCCGTTTAACTGCAGATTTTCGTCGTGAGTATCGAACTTACCCAGTTTCGCCGTAACAAACCATCGCTTCCTAAAAAATCTTGAAGATGCTGTTCTGCGGGCAACACTCATCATTGAATCAGTCCCACTCGATCCTGTGACCTCCACACTTGAAGCCTGAATATTACAGGCTCGCCAACATCACCTTTGTTCCACGAATACTACTCACCCATCATCAGTTCCGAACATAGCACGGCTGGGGCCCACGACAGGCATTAGAAGAGTTGGTTTCTGAGACAGATGGTCGTTACATTTAGAATGTCTCAGCAGGTAAATTCTTTGTCTCCAAGTTGAACTAACCATAACAGGACCTTAGCAGGTTGATTCTTCGTGGTTCGGCTTCGAGGCTGACTGGCATACGGGTTCTGCATTTGATCCGGCATAGCCACAACGTTGGTACCCAATTCTGCTGCATTGGCTGCAATGGCAGCCAAATCAACCACCTGCTGAATATTAAAGCCTGGTTTTATGGCCAAACGCTTTTTGTTTTCTTTTTCCCGGGCTACTTTGGTCCACACTTCACAGTAAGTTAGTACAGCACCCATGTAATTCAACGCAATCTGAAGATGACCTTTTGACGCTGCAGTGGCTTAGACAAATGGCGTCCATATTCCCCGAACATCACATAGAATGAGCCAGTAGACGTGGTCGATCAAGCGAAAACAAACCCGCTGCGCCACCCTGGTTGCACCCTCATGCAAAGCGTCTGCCCCACGAAATCTACATGTTCCAAAGATGACCCAAAAGCCGATTCGCTAAAGCCACATTGGCCCTTAGTGTCGACAGTTGCCAGCACCTAGTTCTCAGGTTTCGAAAGGCGGCAAGGTGATGCTCTAGAATCGACAACGTCTCCTATAGCCAGTTGTCGACGACCAGGCTTAACACAGAGATTGTATACAAAATCAATACGCAATTCGGCGAGTTCGTTGCGTTCACAACTACATCTCCTCTCACTTCTACTTATCACCATACCTGATAAGGCGAACCTATTCTTTCCTTCGCCTAAAACAAGATGCCTGCCTAGCTGTACACACTTGTCCAAATCAATTCCCGATATGACGGTGAGGACAAAATGGGGGATGAACGAGATATGTAGTAAATATTTGTCTTCCAAGCTGCTGTTTGCTTTACTGCAGTCGTCCGCCGCTAATTATTAGCTCAAGGCTACATCTTAATTATGACCCCTGTCTAGGACTCGACTTCCGCCGAACATTACGACAACGATCTATACTACAGCTCTCGTTGCTTCCTGTTAGTGTATGGGCTTCAAAAAGACTACATGCTGTCGCCACTGCGTATTAAGCTGGCAACATCCATCCTAAGTCCCAACAAGAATGTCTCCTTTGACCCAGCTGCTGCAGCCAACCCTACCGGCTTCCCTTCTCGTCCTCCCAACCGTCTTCGTCTTCACGCCGTCGACCTCACCCTCCTCCGCATCCCCCTTTATGCCACTGGAATCTAATCTCACGAGTAGCGGAATGTCATCTCATCACTGCTCTTTTACCTCGACAAACTCCCAACAGATTTTGAGAAAGTTGTAACTAATTTCGCTGGCCATGAAGGCTAGTATTTGTACTATATTAATCATAGTACATGACCTTCTTAACCTTCTTAGAAACGCAGAGTAGCTACTGCCTCTTGTCAGCTGGTTGCATGTAACTACTTTTGTTTAGGAGCATCGAGGTGCAGACCGACAAAACCCGATGCTTGCCTGGAAACACAATATTGAAATAACTTGGATTGTGGGGTCCATCACCAATCAATCATGCATTGCCAAGGCTGTATCTAACGCTCGTCAGGGGATACTCATGGGCTTGAACGTTGCTAGCACGGAGTCCGTTACCATCTTGCGCAAGCTTAAGTCTCATGATCACGTTAGCTGGCCGATGATGGTGGTTCATCTCAGGGGCTGACCGCAGTGGTGAGGCTGAGCTACCTAGTCAAGGTTGACGTTGACAACTTCGCTTGAAAGAGTCTCATTAGCTCATCCGAGCTCCGCAGCGTTTCCAGAATTCCCAATTCTTGTTTTATAAGTGCACCATGGAACTGAATATCAGTCATTCAATGAGAAAGATTGGAGTTATCACCTAGAGGAACTACCGGATCACGTTTCCAATCTATGCAGTGCACGTATCTCTAAAGCCTGATATGCTATAACTTAGGATACAGGCTGGCGGAAACCCAGGACTTGAAGCTGTCTTGCTAAGATGTTAACGCTTTTCTAGTCGTTCATTGCCCACCGCTGTCAGACGCGTGTGTCAATTATCATTTCAATAAACACCCCTATGGTTTGCTGTTCTTTTGGGTGCTAGATCGCAGAAATCTTATTGTTGAGGGCACGCTGAGTGAGGCCTTGACCCCAATACAGAAAACATTCAGTATGTTTCTCTACAACGCACGATAGGAGAATTACGCCAAGATACGCAATCACATCAATGCAGACCGTATGCAAATACATGGGATCATGAGCTTCCGCGTTATCAGTCCACATGTGTGTTTTCAATCCAAACAGAGCACATCAAATGTCATTAAAGCAGAACATCTCATCAAGTCGGACTGCTAAAACAAAACCACATTTACGAAAATAGCCAGGACTCTTACATAGAGGCTTTTACCTCATGTTTGTTGAAGTAATGAAGGCTGGTCATGCGATACCTATGAGCCGCAGTATCCCTGCGTTGGCTACAGTAAATTCCATTGATAATATCTGAAGGTCAAATCTCCCTACAATGCCGGGTCTTAAATGAGTAATACGTTCGTGTCATGCGGACTCGCAAGACTCCTGATGATACGATCGTTCAAGACACTGGTTAAGGACAATAATACATTCAATACTACAAACTCAACTATAGGTTTGACGGAAGCATGAATCCAAGTATAGGCATTGAGATCAGTAATAGCAGAATCGAAATGTGAAATTCTTCTGTAGGAGCCTCCGGCTTTAAGTCCTAATCCTCAGAGGCCACGCACACTGAGGGCTCGCTCACAGGACGAGGGTGTGATTGAACCTGGCACAGCGCAATAATGTAAAGTTAATTGACAAGTTCATCGTTGGGACCTGAACCCAGAGTTTTTGACTGCGCTATGAAACTCGTGGGCCTTCTCTTGAGATGTTTAGCATGCAGATGGTGACTGCGTGTTTGGCATGGGCTTTCAACCTCTCCCGAACGGCGATTCTTGATTGCGGGCTAGCTCAGCTTAAACATAGAGAGACTGTTCAATAGCTCTATCGTAGTGACAAATGAGAGCTATTGGCTTCACTTATCAATAGGCGGAAGAGTCTTGTTTGATTAGACAATAGGAGAGTCAGGATTCGAAAAGATTCGTAGTTAACATAAGCTTGTATTGAAAATCCACTAAAGGACACAGCAAGCCGCAAGATTGCAAACTACTACTCCAAGCAAGCAGAATGACTAGAACTGGCAAGCTGTCTGGCATATGAAAGATGATCAAAAGCGTTTTCTTGTTGATTTAGAATTTGAAGGGTTGCTCCCTGATGCTGAGCTCTGGATAGATCCATCCAACAACTGGGAAAGCCACTCTTTTATCCATAACGCCTGGGTTAAGCTACCTCTTCAGGTGTTAAAGAATGTAGAACAAACGTTTCAATCGTGTGAGAGCGGGCAGTAATGATTGCTTCCGTTAGAAGCACGCCAAATCTGCTCAACTGTTCTCCTCTACCACACCTACCGTCACCTCTCGTATATAAAGCATACTCTTTGAGTCCTCATCCTGCCCATATGTTCTGTCTGGTCGTTCTTAAGCTTTTCCGTTCAATTCTAACGGCCGCCGCGTTCAGATGCGTCATATCTCTGTTTTTGGTTGGGTTTACTTAACTATTGTTGGCGGCATTGGGCCTGAAAAGCACCAACAACATAGAAGTAGTAGGTATTAGATGATGAGATCTAGTCACGAGACTGGAGGAGTTTCTTATAACGGAAAGTTTTTAAATGCTTCAAGCTCTTCACGCTGAGTATTATGTGGCTAAATGGGACTTTGTGACTTCGCAGTCAAAACATATCTTAATTTTTGAGAGCCAAAATGTTGCTGACTTATGCTCTGTACTAGAGTTGTCAGATCTGCGGAGGAAATGACGATCGAGTACCGCTAGCCGCAATTATGCTTAATCACTGGCGATGATGAGAAGCTTGACGAGACGGGTTTGCACGATCATGCCAACGCATTCTTTCATGGGAGGCAAATTCAAGTTCCTAGTCAATTCTGTAGGTTTTTGGAAATTGATGGGAATGCTCGGTTGTAGTTTAATAGTTTCTTAGGTATTGGTGATTTATTCTCAAAGCATTGCCAGTGAAACTCTCAATTTTGAATAGTAACAAGTCTCTTCTCATCAGCCAAGTGGACAAGCAAGGCGAGAATGTTCTGCCAAGCAAGCTGCAAACCGTATTACCTGGGAACAGTTCTGGGAAGAAATGTTCCCAAAGTGTGTGGAAACTTCACAAACTGAACTCGCCATAGATCGTCAAATCACCACAGAAACTCTCTCGAGATCTCGAGATCTTGGGATAGGCAGGTATGAGGGATGCTTGCCTGATGTTTGGTAGTTTGCTTATATCTGTCGCGAACTCGTTGTCTATGAGAGATGAATCGGAAAAAAGCGGTCTAAGCTAGAAGATCATTAACAGAAGTAGATTCTATTTTAGCCCATTCTAAGCCAGATTTCCAGTATGATATGACCCTTAATGTGAATCTGGGTATCTATACAGGCAGCGCAGATCTAAAGCATGCATGATACTAAGTGTGTCATGATCCGAGCCGTGAGTTTCATTATCTTGTCCATCCAGGCAGGCTTTCTAAGTAGTGTAATCCCGAGAGATTCTGGTGAAAGCCAGTGGAGAATTAAGCCATGGACCTTATTTCAGTACCTTGGAATGCGTCCATGTTACTCGCATCTACGAAATCCGTCCAAGAGCTATAAACAACTCCAAAGCAAACATTGTCACCCTGGCTTTCGTGTACGATTCCACCTCAGCTCAGCAAAACAAGACGGTTTGCATTGTAATTGTCTCATAGGAGCCTAAATAAGACTGGCAGTAGAAGCGTAGATGACTACTTTGCAGCGTAGGGAATGTCTTAGAGTAGCTGTCGAGCATTTATTACTGCCACGCTGCAAATTCTACCTGCATTTCTCCTCCTTCTCGTTAACTGTGAATCGATGCAGTACGTAGCGCATTGAATATGTTACTGCGCCACTACAACTGTTTTCTCCCCTCTTCTATCTTTCAAAGTCAGAGCACATATGTGAATTGAGTTGGCCATAAACCTGACCGCCTCCTTCTCACACTTAAACACCTACACCATGTGGGTGGTCTATTCACCGGCCCCAAAGCGTAACATGGTCTGCAACTCACTGCAACATTTCAGTTCGCATGGCAGTATCGCCAATCCCAACCGCCGCCTTGACTCTAGTCATAGTCAAGGCTATGTCGGCCTCTATTTTTATGTGAGAAATATCTTGCATCCGTTTTCCCGGCCGTCTACAAACTCCTGTAACTCCTATGGTACTACTGTCTCCTCTTGTGTATGCAATCCAGGCTACGGCTGTATAATGGTATATCTAGCAAAGAAAGCAGTGGGCAGGCTGGAAGCGGCAGAAGGCCCAAGTGGTGCCCCACCAACACCTGTCAACAACACTTTTCTACTTAATATAAATATGTGTTCCCAAGCAGTCTGTAGACCATTCGCAACTTTGGTGCTTCTCTGAGGGTTGCAAACACTGATGTCGAAAGAATTGCCATATATCTTGCATGACTCGAATGAAAAGACTGAATAGCACTGCTTTTCCACTATGTAGCTGCTTTCAAGAAGTTGAGGCTCTACATTTCTCTCTGCTCCGCCGTCTATCACAAAAAATAACATCAAGAAGCTACCCGCGAGTAGGAACAAGCGAGAATTCTGGTTGGGCTTCTATATTCCAGCTCAGGTATGGAAGAAAAAAAAAACTTCATACACCTTGAAACCGAACAATTTAACCCCCTCTGATAATTTTAAGGCCCCTTATCTTCCTACATCAACGAAGCCCTCCTCGATCCAGAGCGTCATTATTATGGCGAGCTTTGATGTATCTATAAGTTTCGCAGCGCCAGCCATGTGCCTCGACGAACCGTACAGCCTGTCCAGCACTCAAGCATCTAATAGTACCTAGGTATGGTCGATGCGCCACCCTGTGATGCCTAAGTCTTATCACAGTGCAAAATCCGAGACGTTCAGTCGAAGCTCCTCTTGAAGAGCATACTACGTACAACGCTATTCTAGATCTTACAAATCAGGTCACCCCCAAACTACACATTTCTTACGGTCTGCCCAAGACCTCTCTGAATACTTGAGCTAGAAGACATTAGCCTCTTTTACATTTCTAAATTTCACTCTCCCGTCAAAGCCGAGCAAGCCTCTCAGGTTATGGTGCATTCTCTTCGTTACTTTAATCCACTCTACTAAACCTTCATAGATCAACTATTATGCTGTAAGGTTGCTCAAGTGCCCTGTTACCTTTGTGAAGATCTCCTTTCCAGTATATAAAGGTTTTCGGCTATTATAAATCTCAAAGCATCACCGGCTCACATAGGGACGGCTACTTCACATGACAGTATGCCAGCGTGCGTGCCAAAAGCTATTCAGGAAGAGATCACCTTTGCCTACCTTCATCGCGTGACACTATGACCTAATAGCCAGCCGTGAAAGAAGTACTTAACGGTCCGGTTCCTTGCCCGTTTTCCATTTGTTGACATTAACTGAGCCTTCTGCCAGTTGAAGTCGAGATTTTGATACTTTATCTGATAAAACCAACAGCTCCCAGTGTCACTCATGGCCAACCTTTCTGACCTGCGTGTTTGACTCATTCCGTGGCGCAACCATGTAAACATAGAGCAATTCTGCAAAACAATAAGGACAGCTGTCCATATATTACAGTATTATTATCTATAGTAACGTGAGTGCCAGACTTAAAGCTAAAGTAGCAGCTGTTAAGGCGCTAAAAGTGCAGAAAGATGCCCAACGCAGTGCTCAATATGTGATTCCAATTTATAAACGTAGCTTAGACAACGCGAATTACTCCTCTAGCGGATACCACATATAGAGCTAAAAGAATTATCTAATAGCTTTTGACTTATACCAGCGCTAGAGTCTTGATGAGGTGAAGGTAGTTAACAGGCTGCAATTCACTCACCATGTCGACGATCGCATGCAAAACGTCCACTTGGATAGAGCTTTAATTAGTCATTTCAGATCGAATAGAATGCATTGAAAGGAGCAAATCTTGCGATATATTAAGTTGTCTACAAAGAATAGTATTGCAATCTGACCCTTTGGGTTCCATCCTGAGACTCGAGGTTAGGGCGGTGGAGCAGCTTCAAAGAATATGTCGAGACTATGCTCAGGAGTTTGGGTAGTAAGGTACCGAGACAAAAGCTTAATACCACTAGACTTCAAGGCTAACGATTTCCCAGGACATCTCGATACATAGAAGGGTCGAATAAATCTATCACGCATCCTCACATTGTCTAAGATTACGGCTAAGTTGAATGTCTTTAATATTCCAACTTCAAGGACGCAGGGTGTTTGCCTAAAATTAGGGCTTCGACTCTACTATACAGTTTGCATTCATGACTACCTCTTGCTAGTAGTAGAGAACCTTAACATAGTTCGAACATCTGGGGTCATGACATGGTTCAAGATGTGATAGAGCCTCTCGCATCGATAGAACCCTTCGTTTCTGATCATGTTCGCGCTGCCATCCTTCGCGTCTAGCAGACTTTTCCCCATCATTATTGTTATTCATCCATATTTCGCTACTAGGCAGTTTTTGATGTCTTGTGCTGAAGGACTATGTATGGCATTTATGTTCCATGGAAGCATGACGGCTGGTGGTTGTCAGCAACGTTGATCGACTTCTCGCGTCCTTATCGGAGAGTTCAAGTAGACATTCAGTTAGATTCAGGCCTCTACTATTGCTTAATTGCATCACGACAGCTCAAAACGGAAGAACCCTGTCTATGTTAGTATATACGTTATAGATAGAAAGGAAAAGAATGGACACTGATGGAGTTCCGGATGTCTCACTGGATCCAGCTGCGGTTGAGACGACCATTGTGTTTGCTTAAGAAATTTTCTGAGTAGAAGGCTTTGTGTATGTTTGCGCTGCGATGCATAGACTGGCATTGAAATGTGTTGACGAGGAAAAAAGCCGACAGTCTTACAATGCTTCGTGAGGTGGTGAGACAGACATAACGTCGCACACCCACTTCTCGCACACCCCCACATTTCGCACACCCATAAATTGGGTCATCATGAGGTATTCATCAACTTCATAACTATAAGTCTGATTCGTCTCCTGCAACTGTGATACTATCGCCAGTTTTAATAGGTAATTCAGGCTCGCTAGATTCATCTGAGCTATCCTCAATTTCGCCAGCCTCAATTTGGGCTTTGTGAATTGCCTCAATGTTGGCAAACTTCGAATTTGGGCTCATTTGGACCTTACGCCGCTTCCGTACCATTCCAGCCTCAACTTCTGCTTCCAACATTGCAATCTTCTTCTCTGCTGTAGCCAATTGATAGTCCTTTTCATCAAATCCCTTTTGAACCTTCCGAAACAACAGTCGCTGCGTTTGCTGATCTTTATCCAACTTGCTGAATAAGCTAAGTTGATCATATAGATCAACTGTCTTCTTGGGCGTTGACCAGGCTACTATGGATGTAGCAGATGCCCAGTTTTCGTCTTTTCCACCATCAGAGGCCCTCATAGGCGTAGAATAGCCTGGCTTTGAGGGCTTGGAAGCATTCTCAAGCAGTAGAGGGCTCATGAGCGGTCGAGCTATCGAAATGGGCCATAGTCCTGTTGCTTTCCAGCCGCTTCTGATATTCTTGCTTGAAAATGCCATCTGGCGTGCTTTTCCATAGCAGGTAAGAAAGTTCCGTTTGCCTACAACTGTAGAATCGTTGTGTTGAATGAGGTATCCAAGCTCTTTTCGATAGGTCGCCTTGAGAGGCCCAAAGACTGCTTGGTCTAGAGGTTGGAGAACGTGGGATGTATGTGGCGGTAGGAAAAGGAGATATATCTTGTGTTTATAACAGAGATACATAAATTCTGTTGTTTCATGACTGCCATGACCGTCTAGGATCAATAGTCTCTGCTCAGAGGGATGATCAGGCTTAGTCAGAGGGATAAAGATGTTCTCAAGCCATTCCACAGCTGTAGAGTCTGAAGTCCAGCCATTCTCAGTTGCTGTGAACTTCCAACCACTGTAAATATCACGTTTATGGATATCAAGAGGAAACCATTGTTGTTGAACCGATTTCCCTCGATAAATAACAAGTGGAGGAAGCGCCTGACCAGTTGCAGAGACACACTCAAGCATAGTTGTCCAAGCCCGAGACCCAGGCTGTTTTTTTCGCATTGATGAGCTTTCTGATGATCCCAGTACTAAGCCATTTGATCCTCTGCCTTCTAGGATACCAGTTTCATCCATGTTATAGCGATGATGTGGTTTGATCGCCTTGATCTCTGGAAGGGCGAGTTGTTGAAACCATTGCCTGATTACATTAGTTGAGGCCCCATTGACACGCTTAGAATCGATGGCTCTAGCTCTATGAACCTTGATTGATGGATTTCTCTTAATAAAGAACTGAATCCAGTTTCTCCCAAGTGGCTGGGTAGTGCCTCTGATGTCTAGGATTCGCTGGGCAAATTCCTTGAGTTGTTGATGTGTTGGCGGCAGCCCTAACGCCGCCTGGATACGCACCCATTCAGCTAAGTGACTTTCCTGTGCTGGAGATAGCTTCTGGAAGCTAGAGAAAGCTACATTTCTTGCCTGTGAACCCTTTAATCGAGACTGGAGGGTTGATGGTGGAATTCCAGCATCATGAGCTGCCTTTCGGACACTCTGCCCACTTGCAACTGCATTGAGAGCTTGATTGACTTCTGTTTCCGTATACTGGCCCATTAAGCGTATAAGAGTAACTATTCAAAGAATTATAATAATCGCTGTAAAAGTGGTGAAGATATTAAAGAATGTTGAAGAGGGTAAAATTCTACATGAGCGATTTATGGGTGTGCGAAATGTGGGGGTGTGCGAGAAGTGGGTGTGCGACGTTATATGCTGACTAGTGAGGTAGCATATGCCCATGCACAGAAAGGAAACGGAACGGAGGGTGCCCTATGCCGTTGTGCTCGCTGTTATCCGACCCAAGTTGGTAATATCCTGAGCAATATTTCGAAAGCACCATGAACCTCAAGTCCGGGCAATTCTAATGGCCTCTTTGATAATTAAGCGACCTCAAGGATTCCATATGATATTACTCTCTCTTAAAGAAAGATATGTAGAGTACATTCAATATTTCTTTGTCTTGGGAAAGTCTCTTTCTAGTTTCTTAAGTCCAGTATGAGCTGCCTACATGTCCGCGTAGGTCACCTAGTAGTTCTTCAGTAACCATGGTAGTAGTTTGCATGTAGGCATTAATTTGTCTTGGGGAATTGCCCCATATAATATGAACAATAATCTTAGAACCAAGTCGTCCAATATTTTAGCAATTCTCAATATCGCATCATGGTGCATGTGTGACTGTTCGCAAAGACAGACATCTGGATGAATGGTACTGGCTGTTTTATTCCGGCAATTCTGTATTCTGATACCTGCTTGAGTCTTCAGGTAATTCTTCAAAGCGGTGTGCTCTAGCGTCTACTTTTGCGTGTGCGATGAACAAGTCTGTTGTCTTATTCAACTGCTGCTACCAGACAAACTGTCCAGTAGTTTACCCAAGAAAACAGAAATGAAAACCTCACTTCCAGATAACAATGATATAAGGAGACGATGGTTAACTGACGCAATCTAGGCGAAGCAGTAGGCCTCCCATGCCGGGCAATGTCATGGAGCGAAGCGTTCTTAGCTGCAACCACCAGAAGTAGTGAAACTCCGTAGTTCCGCCAATCATAGTTCCATCAATCACAACGGCGGGACTGATGGGTGTCATCAGAATGACGGCAAAGTCAGGGAAAGCGGCAAGAATCAAGTTTCAAACACAGGACAGTAGACTCAGGGCATTTTTATGACAACAGAACAAGCTTAGAGTAGAAGAGCGACGGATGAGGCAGATTGCATTGCGCAGCTCAGTATGTCATGTTGAACAAATTCATGCCTGAATGAATACAACAAGTATCTATGGAACGCATCTACCAACCGCGCATGTTTGAGGCGTCAGGACTGGTCACTGAAACATTGAGAGGCCACGGGTTATCTGACGCGAGGGCCTGCTGAGAGGACGATTCACACGGGATGTGAAACCTGCGAGAATGCGATTAGTCAATGTTTTGTATTGGGGCAATTTTGAAGAGAGACTCGCCTGAAATCTATTGATTGTTATTTAAGTAATTAGCGCGTGTCTCTTCAGATGGCAAAAGAGGTGGGATGGATATTTGCTTATTGTTAACGAATAGATGAATGCCTGGGTCGTTTCTACGGGAGGTGAAAAGAGTAGAAGACTGACCAATGATAAAGAACTGTCTGTGGGCACGAAAGAGACTCTGGGCCTCCGGCGACCTTTGAACGGTCTTTGCGGGGGATTAATGAATTCATCTGGGGAACTGCGGATGTTATTGGATTGTCCTACTTGACATTAAACATTTACTGCATCAGATGTTACTCTCGATGGCGATGTCTTCAGACGCTTGATAGATCAGCTCGAGGCTCTTGATGTGTTCAATTTGTATGTACTAAAATACATCCCGTGCTAATCCAAGCTTCTGTCATAATGGATTTGTGAACTAGCGAAACAAAGGCTTTTGATTACGAACACAGATGGATGCGGATCACCGGTTTGAGACCAACCTAAATGACCTTCCTCATGGACATTGCTATAATATAAGCAGTCAGTTTCTGGAAGGATTGCTTGTCTATTATGGACGTGCTGATTCACGGCACGTTCTCTGGGGCTGGCATGGAAACCCCGTCCCAACGGATTTAGAACTTTGGAACTCGTGAAACCAGTAGATATACTGCACATAAAGGCGTAGATGTCATGTGTTACACCATATGCGGCGCCAACGAGGACTTACTATATCGCTGTGGTTCCCTAGTCTCTGAGCAACGAGACAGAGACGATCGAGAGGAGGTTGGGTGGCGTGTCGTTAGGCCACAGAGCATTTTGACCCCACTGTGCTCCACCAAAGGTTTTCAATTGTGCAATTGCAAAAACAGACATTTTTGTTAATGGTTTGGGTTCTTGGAATCATAGAGAGGCGAGGTTGGACACGCTATGTCAGACCAAAGGTCAAGCTGTAGCGCCCTGAACTCAAAGGAAAGACTAGGACGCATAGTCAAAGAAATTGTCAAAGACGTTTAAGTGTATCTGAGGTCTTCACGGCGATGGTCGAGGCCGAAGGTGGCTCTTCTGATGTATGAGATGGAGCGGATCTCTCTAAACATTGCCACCATCTGCTTCAACAGTTTTTATTGTGACGCATGCAGAAGATCCTTGTGGTTAGCTGATGATAAGCTCGGGAAAGGAGCTGGTAGAGACAATATGGAATGAAATGATCGGGTTCTTACTGATAATAATATCCATTTTAGCCAAGAGTAACTCTAATCCTCAAAGGCAGCGAACCTGATACTGATAGTAAGACTGAACTGATAATAATGTGGTAAATCATAGTATTCTTGGTGTAATATGTTGATTCGAGGCGTTGAAAAGTTGAAGTGCTGGGCATATTATGTCAACGAGTGAATACTAGACTTTGCATTTGAACAGGAAGCTCACGTACAAGGGAATTGGTGACACTGCGACGTATGGTAAGAGGAGAGGACAGAATTGAGGATAACGCCTACTTTGATGTTTGTAGGTCGGAGTATTTCGCCACGGGTGTTTGTGTTCTTCCGACGTCGGAGAGGGCAGCGAATGTTGTGAAAACAGCTCTAGGACTTCCATGACCATTTCAAACCCACGTCGAGGTTTCCAGCTTCAGAGGGAGGATTCATAGGCTCCTTCGTACTTCATTCTTAGAAGATATGTCACCACCCCTGCAGAAAACTGTGAGAGTCACAGGTTGTGATATGGCCCAGTGGATGTGATAAACAATCTGCTCTCCGCAGAAGAACTGAGGAATCCCTATTGCTTGGCGCGGCTACGTCACGATCGAGGAAACAACCGAATAACTTCTGCACAAACAGAGGCCGCGTCTCAGACCTTTGGCAGCGAGGGAAATCTTCGGATTATCCTGCTCTACGCGTGTTCAGAGACATCATAAGGGGGGGACCCAATCGATGAGGCCATAACTGTAGCCGGTGAAAGCGGGAGAGGTCACTTGGGCATGTACATATGGAGCCAGAGCTGGGAGTTGATCCGCATTGTAGTCAAGGCGACAGCGGTTACGTTCGCGATAAAAGTGCATAGAGGTTCTAGACGAGTGGTGGGACGCATTGTAGCAGCCGTATATACTGCTCGTGCCGCAACGGATCGGTAATGGTAGGTTGTTTCCGTAGGGTGACACCGTAGCTAACGCAAGGCGCTCGCTGCAGCCAGGCGGAAGTCCTCCAAACAGATAGTTAAACCTTAGCAAAAGGAACATATCTCGGTTTCGAGCGAGGCAGGTCGGGAAACGATCGAGGATTGATGGTGTTGGTTGCATGCAGTCAATGTATTTTTCGATAGGGAGTGTTCGTTCGGGGAGCTCTTTGAGGGAAAGGAAGTTCGCCTAGGGTTTTTCTTTTTTTGAAAAAGGTTGCGAAGATTGGTATAGAGAAATACCGGCTGTGATGATGGTGTCAGTTAGCCTGATGATTGACGGTTGATGGGATGCTTCGACGTGGATGCTGTTGATGCCCGCGTGGGGCAGTGTTCTAGGGGTAGCAGACACGAGAAGCATCCAGGTAATGAAACCAGTTGAGAATGATGCAAGTCATATGGAAGTGCTGTACAAATCTTTTGCCGGGACGGCAGTGCCCTCAGGACCCGGTGGTAGCAGCTGATGTCCCTGTGCAGCAGCGGCCAGAGTCATTGGTGGTGAGCCAGGTGCTGTGCAGATGCATTTTTAACTCGAGTGGTACAAAAATGAGCGGATGTGCGGCCAGCACACTGAATGGCTGCCAAGTTAGACGGCTGGACCTGTCTGGGTTTCTGGTGAGGAGCATGATGCATGATATCCATTGCCCGTTGCATAGCTGAGTCATTGTGACCCAGCCCCAAGTTCTCGCCATTCTCACAGCCTAGGTAACTCAATAAATGCCTTTCGACTGTATCCATGGACCAATTAAATCGTGATACTTTGGAACTTCAAACTATTGTTCTGGCAAATTTCGGCGTTGCTGCGTAGAGCGAGTTGGGAAAGATGCAGGCGTGGAGACGTCGATAGAATGGGGGCCTCGACGAAGTCGTGATAACCGTAAGTGCTCTGTGCTGCCAAGTCTGAAGAGACTGGTGGATTTGGCGTTGCGATGCGGTGGCCAGAATAGCTGTTCTCTTTGTTTCTGGTATCATCTACTTATCGGTTTCGACGATGTGCGTAGGGTGTAGATGGCCTTTGATACCAACTTCAATCCGACATTTAGCGATGTCCATGGTGTTTTCCGTGGTTTTAACGACGATGCCAGCGCAAAGCTTGATGGGAAAATGCAAAAGTTGGGATCTGAATGTGCTTGCGACGGCCGATGCTGCTGTGTAGGTCGCTGCACAACTCGGAGCGTTCGGAGAAGTAGCGTGATGGATGAAATTGCGACAGAAAGGTATGCTGGGGCACACAAGAATCAGCTTCCAGTAAGGTTTTCGGTCGGGAGTACGCAGTTAGACAACTTAATAAGTAGAGCCCAGCATCACCAGTGGAAGAAGCGGTCAGCAGGGTTGGAAGCCTTGCACCGTGTCAAGAAATAACTTCCGCCTGCAACATGTCAAAGGGGAGGAGAGCTCGGAAGAATCAAGGGCGATAATATTCGTAAAGGTTTAGGATCGCCGACAACTTGGCTGGCGTTGGTGTTGTTGCTGATGCTTCTGTTTGTGCTGCCGCTGGTGATGTGAAATGCGACTCCGGATGGCTGTGGTTGGGGCGAGATGGGTTTGCGTCGGAAAGAAAGGTAACGTCGATCGCACCAGGTAGTCTGTCTCGTGTGCAACTGCAGACTCAAGTTCCCTTCCCAATGTGGAAAGACTATTGGTTGGGACGGGTCAGAGGTCAGAGGTCAGAGTTTAGACGACTAATTTTCTGACCAGAAGGTGTAACTCTGATCCTTCCCCTAAACGAAAGTGGATAGGACAAAGTACATATGTACCCTTGCTTAGTGGTCGGCAAGGCGACTGGGATAAGTCCAGATTTACTGGAAATTCTTAGACGAAGACACTCCATGTGGTCTTTCCCATTGTGTTGCGCCGTAGAATGATGCTGCTGATACAGAAAGAATCGTTGGCACACCTGCCTGACAGTAAAGCTAGGTGCCCACTTGAGTTCAGGTGCAGCCAATTGGGCTGAATTTGGCTAATTCTCGGCAGGGATTATGTCACCAAGCTTTTCTGATTGGATCAAAAAGGGTGCTGTGCCACGGAGTGACCTCTGTGCTTGAGAACCATCTTGCGCTACTGTCGTACTTTGCTGCGTCGCAACATGAGTTGGCCCTGCTTACTGACTACTCGACTCTTCCTGCCTCCTCACACCAAAGGTCAAACCCGGCCCAACTTTCTGACCTTAGATGATGCACATTTTTGACCCTTACCTTCAGCACCCATATCGCTCATTTGAATTATGAGGTGCGCTTGGGCACGGACCGGAGCGCCATATGGAGCCTCTGGTCCGATGCTTATCTCCACCGCTCTGCAGCCAGTCGATATCTTCCTTATTTGCTAATTATTTGATTGTTTGACTTCAACTTTGTACATTGTCTCTGGTATTGAACCGCCTTGAGCGGTTCATCACCGTTCTCTTCGATATGTTCGCCTTTGCACCTCACACATATCGATGCACTCATTGTAGCTGTCAAGTCGCTACAACTTTTCATCTTAATGACCAGATGTAACGTCTTTAGCGAGACCACGTTTCGTGTCCACGTCAACGAGGCTCTCCAGGTCGGTTTCGGGATGCAGGAACTTTTCACCTCTGGGGGTAGGCGAGCCACCCTAATATCGACACCACGCGTTTCCGTCACTAATTTATCCCTTCACAGTCACACCCCCATTGAAGGCGCTCCTCCAGAGCCTCGATGTCACCATTTTTCCCCACGACGTCACCAGCACTGGCAAGACGCCCACCATTTGAGGCGGCTTCAACATCGTCAGCGACGCAAAGTTTGACTCTCTCTTCAATAAGCCCCTCTCCTCCCCAAGTGCTAGTGTGGAGAAGGGCATCTTCGAGCACCTACCAAATGGCAATGCGTCCACTCTTCATCTGTCAGGCATGCGAACATGTCTGATTCCCATTCTAGGCCCAATCCTCCATTTCAATGTTGCCACCCAGGCCTCAGGCACGGCCATGGATAACAAAATCCTTCAAGAGGTTATTAGCCGTCCAACTTACATCACGTCTTGCTCTTTATTACGTTCCCAACCCGGCTTGGGCTGGTCGATGGGATATTTCTCTTCCGATGGAACCCGGCTTGCCAAGAAGAGCCCCAAGAAACAGGAGAAGAAGATCGAGAAGAAGGACGTCGAGAGATTGAAAGACGAAAAGAAGCTTGCTGCCCCCAAGGAGGCTTCCATTCAGAAGAAAGAGACCAAGAACCTTGCGGCTAAGAAGACGATACATCTCATGCGGCCCGTTATGTAGATGCGCCCTCTGAAATGTCAACAGGAGAAGCCCGCCGCTCCGTCCATGGCTAAGATTGATCCGGTCACGAACCTGGTCTATGGCTGCAATGGTTTCTCAAAGGCATATGTTCCGTCCTGGGGCTTCTGGACCGTCCGTGCTATTTGGGTGCTACGACTTGTACATCATCGGACCAGTGCAATAATAAAACGGGGACTAATGGTGTTGGATTTGCCTTCATGCATGCTGTGATGATTCCCACTGTTACCTTATTCAATTAAACTTCACTACAGCACTGCGGGTCATCAGCTCCTGCTAAAAGCTTCGACGCACAATGACAACATGTTCCTATCTGTTACAGCCAAGAAACTTGTAGACAGCCGCTATAATTCTCCACTAGCTGATGTCCATTTCTGCAACCTGTCTTGTGTCCCCAAGTTCTTTGCCTTCATCTTCTAACGTAGACAATCTCAGTCCCTACCACCCAGGTTTGAGCGAGCCTACTGCCTTGTCTCGCCGTCGGCAGCTTTTAATTAGCTATTGTCGCCGACAAACTGTGGACAGAAAAGGTTCGTGTGCCAAGCGTAAATGGGCTTTCATTGCAAGATCACCACAATAGTGCAAGAGAGGGTTCTGAGCATATGAGCCCCATTTAGAACCATTAAGCGATCTATAGGGACTTTTTTGTCTCAATCTGATAATGAGATGGCGATTGTTGAAAGGATGGGTTGGGGAAGGTATGCTGAAGCCAATAAGTCTTTGTGCGGAGCCTGACACTTCGTGTGCAGGAGTCTCCCAAGTCTTCAATCAACAGCCTAAAAGTATCGGAAACCGTAGAGGACGCCATCCGCGCGCAGTGTTCAGAGTCTGCCATTACCAAGCCAGGTGTCTTAATTTCCATCTCGTGGCTCAATTTACATCTTTGAAGAACGTCCACTCTCATCTTATCTTGTAGGCCACTCTCTACTAAAGTGATTACCATATTTATATATATGCATGCTTATCCATCCGATACACCCATCCATCCGCCACAACCCTACCCACTACATCCATCCGACACACTTATCTATCCGCCATGCTTATCCGTCCGACATACTAATCCATCCGACATTCTCATCCGTCCGACATGTTCATCCGTCCGACATGCTCATCCGTCCGACATGCTCATCCGTCCGACATACTCATTCATCCGCTATACTCATCCATCCGCCACAACCCTACCCACCACATCCATCCGACACACTAATCTATCCGACATACTCATCCATCCGCCCACCCGGGTGACAGGAAAAACGACCGTCTTCCCTATGGCCAGCACCAAAACTGTGCTAATTTGTTTGATACCCGGGTGCCGCCATACCCACCCGCCACATATCCACCCGCCACATCCATCCACCTGCATTCACATGTTTGGCGAACTCTCGCGTGTAAATGTCCAGGCTTGGACAACAGTTGACCCCTTTGCCAGCAGTTTTCTATCTCGCGACATGATCTAGAGGGAGCTGTCTTCGTTTTCACCTGCTATCCGCCTAACGATCCCTCCACCTCCTTCTGCCTTCCTTACCATTCTCCACCCTGCTGTTACTCGTCACCTCAACCAACCGACTTCATCAACATACTAGTAAATGCGTTGAACCTCGCCCTTGTGGACAACCTCCGGCCGCGCCTCACATATCAGTCAACTTACGAATTTTATGTCCTTTCTATGCCTTCGTCAGCAGCACAAACTCTCCTCCACACTTCCGCATCAGCAATTAACCTTGAAGACGTCATTTGTCGGTTGTCGCAGCTCGCTACCAACGGGGCAAACTCGCTCGAGAACCTCCTGTCATCCTTCAACACCGTCTCTAGCGTCCACGGTCGAGAAGCTGTTCTCCAACGTCTTCCTGTCGAAGTCACAGCAATTGTTTCCCCCGCTGGAGAGATCTCTCGCTTGCTTCCGGGGAAGTCTCTGACGAAGCGCGCACTCGCCAAAGTCAAAAAAGCTACTGCCCGTTGGGCATTCAACCGGGCCACATTATCGGTTTCTTCGAGAACGTCTCTCAGCCTTTCATCACCCTACTCGACCGACTGTCTAAGATCGCCCCCTGCGACCCAGCGGTGAGCTCTTTGAACCATGCCAGAGCACCCCGAGCCCAGACCCGCACCCGAGGCATCTCCGACGATATTAAGTGGCTGCCATGCGACTTGGAGACTGCGATCAAGTCTTGTATAATCTCGGGAGGGAAACCCGAGGAAGCGGCGGCCAAAAAGGACTGCCACTGCAATCGTGAGGACGGCTACGCGTCATCCAAGCGTGGTAAGTTAACCAGCCTTCTTCTCGCCTTTTCCATTTTCTGTCGTCTTAATACACACAGATTACAGTTTTCGGAATAGTCAAACAATCCTACTCCCGCGACAAACTCGATCTCTACACAAGCTACACCTGCCACCGAGGGTGTTCAATTTGACGATTCCGACCCTGAAGACTCACATCTTGACAACATTTACTCCGACCAAGGCCACAACAACCAACCTATCACGGACGGAAACGAAGACTCTGGCTACATGTTAAGCCCCTCGACGGAAGGGACACCTAAGTCTTTGTCTTAGGACACGAACATGGACACTCCCTCGAAAAACACAGAAAAGCGATATGCTGTAGAATCACCCACTAGATCTTCCAAACAGCCAAAGGCCGTACCATCCGAAAGCCAAGATCCACAGGGTTCAGAGGTATCCCTTCCTGCGCCCATCACTGCTGTCCCATCCATCGCTGTTATTCCTGTCGACGCTACTCCTTCCGATGCTGCCCATACATCTAGTACTCTTCCGACGTGCGCTGCGTCTCGCCCGGTCACAGGTACTGATGCCTCTCCTACTTCTGGTGCTAGTGAGCTTGCATTGCTTGAAGGCCTATTGGATCTGAGATGGGGCGGGAGCAAGATTATTCACGATTCTCCGCGATCAATCATCTCAATGCAACAACCAGACGTATTTTATTGCTACTGGTCCCTTCATTATTGGGACCGCGCAAAATGATTCGACTTGGAACTCCCCGCCCACAATAAACACAGAACACAGAACTATGGAACAACCCTGTTCAGTTCGATGCAAAAACTCGCATTGGATCCTTGTTCAGGTGCATGTCCATCATCAAGCGGCCTCAATCTACGAACCCCGTGAAGATTCCCAGGAGGTACAATCTGCGGTTAACAACTGGTCAATCCCTGCGACGACGGTATCGCGGTGATCTCGAACGCTTTCTCCACCATGGCAGAATCAGCTCTCCAAGCCACTCTGAACTCGCGTGCTTCTGGGCTCTTTGAACGACAAATACGTCGCGAACCAGTTTGACCGACAAATGAATGATTTGACGTTGCGGAGCACGATGGAGGTGGAGGACATGCAATGCTTCACATCGAGAGCACGGTAATAATATTATTCATTTGCAGGCATGTTAAGTATTTATGCAGCTGTTGCTTTGTCTATTACTATCGACAGACTTGGACGTATAAGTATTTGAGTTGAACCATTTCATCCCCATGCATCATGACAGCATTAACAGTAACTAGCCGACAGACTGTGCACGCGTTCAGTTCTTCTCCCGTAGGAACAAAAAGGAACTGATCACAGGGGCTGAGTTAGTACTATTCAATCAAGGTGTTTCCGGGAACATCTGGAGTTCTGTGTGACCTTTAGCTATGTCCTGTTTTATCAAATTTCTCACTTGTGGACTACTGTCCTAGGGAAGCTGAAATGCCGTCGTGGAAAGCCGTTGTGAGACTGGGCCTGGAAGAGAGATTATGTCGTGGAAAGAATAAGAGAGACAGGGAGGAGAACTGGACGAGGCATGAATAACGAACGGGTAGAATTTAAGGTAGATCACCTTGCGAGGACGCTGAGACTTCATCAGACGTCAGACGGTAAACAATAAATGGTCCACTGAAATAGTGCTTTAACTGTCTCTTCTTCTCCTATTACTTTCAAGTCCGAGAAGCACAAACTCTCTAGCTTTTACATGATAAGTCGCTTCCGCTCCCCTTCCTTCGCGGTATTGCCCCTAGTCCCCTGGCCAAACTTCCTTGCCAGCCCGTCGGCACCGGTTTTGTACATTTGAGGACTAATTTTATACAGAGACAATGCTCTCACTTCATCGTTCTCAATGTCGCGGAAAAAAGAGCCATAGTCTCAACAATTCAACTCACATCTCTCCGTGGATTCAACATGATCATTCCTCAACCCGGTCTCTGTAAGAAACAGCTCGTAAGACTGGATACAACCGTTTAAAACAGCTGTATTTTGCTATGCGAACAGCCCTTCTATTTCGTAGTCCGTTTTTAGTGCAGCGAATAATGCAAATTAACTCGGTGGAACTTGACCAGTAGATGAGACGCCCAATTGACAGTACTTTTACGGGACTTTGAGCGATCCAGAGAGATTCCAGAGCTTGTTTCACGACTGTTGGCTGGGTACTGGTGTACGTTGACCTCTCATGAGGTGAGAGTGGCAAAACATCATTTGAGATCTCGCTGTGTCATGCTCGGCCAATAACGACCCTGTTACGCAAGAAGGCTTCTGCGAGAGTTGAAGGTGTTGCATATATATAATGCAATTACGAAAAGATTCCAAGGTGCTGCTGACGGATGTTATTACCAGATGAAAGATTGGATCCGCATGAATGTTCATCTCTTTTTGAAGAACCCTCTCAGTCCGCTGACAAACGGAAAGAAACAGTCAGGTGTGTAGTCTAAAATCCGCATCAGGCAGTGTCGGCATGGCTTTTGTGTTGTGCTACATTGGCAAATGATCGCGCTCTCACTTAACTAGAGAATTCACACCCCCAAATAAAAATATTCACTCGGTATATTCAGAGAAACGTACGGAGCGCCGAGATATATTAGTTCTTGGACTTTTGCCGCCTACTAAGAACAGTATCACATTAGTCTTGAAACCACTCATGAGAAAAACAGCCCATCCTCGCATAAACAAACCACAATACAAATAGACAATTTATGCAAGCTGAACAAAGAATCTGTCCTTCTGAACGGGCACAAGCATTGCGTCCTAGGATAACAAGCACATAGCACTACGATCATATTCGGCCTGGTAGCCCCTCTATGAACACATTATTCGTCACTATGATACCTTTCAATAGGAGAGCAGGGCAAGTCCCTCTTGCTAGGCGTTTCCCTAGGCTTACCAATATCAGCCCCCAATGTCAACCTGCATTTTGAGGCCTTATTAATATATTATCCTGTCCCAAATCCCTGAATATCTCTACAGCCGAATGCTATGTGCCTTCTAACTTTGGCACAGACTCAGACTTCATGATTGCAGTCTTACTTGTTCTAGCGTATTGTGTATGCCAGTGAAAATAGCTACGGAGCTGACCCCAGGATGGCTATCTTCTCCTGTTCTCCATGACCCAATGAGATTGTTTAGCTTCTTGTCGATCACTGGTATGCTCGCATTAATTATTATTGTCACCATATATATCAGATTCATCTTCGGCCTAATACGTAAAAGCTTGAGCACTCAATTAGGAACTTGACATGAAAGCGTCCGCAAGGTATGGAGATTTGTCCAACCACAAAGCATTGAGTTGCTCCCAAATCGGTGTCTTGCCAGATTAGGCCGAGGGTTTCTGGAATGCTACAGAGCTCAGAAATGCTATGCTCGCCTTGACTTAATCCTCTGGTTGTTCTAGCTAGGTACTTCCCGGCTTGAGGCCGAGTCTTTGATGCTACGTAACGCTTGTGTGCTACAGCCACAATGTGCTCCCGTGGCGGTGCGACGGGAGCCACATAGATAGGTAAGAGGGATTAATGTGCTCACTTTTGGCACGGTACATGGCTGGTGGTGCTGCCAGGAGGGGGAAGGAGACACTCTAAGCTCTTATTAGGTAGTCCTATTCCAGGCTTAGCTCAGCTGTGTTGTAAAGTACTTCCCTAATTAAGAAAACGTCCCTAACTTTGAAACTTCGCTGTTGCGACTGCTTGTTCCCTCGTTAGGCCCTACATAAACACCTTTATTCTCTCAGCAGCCCAGAATTCCTTTTTCCTTCTTTACCCTGTTCAACCCGGTAAGGTTTTTCTCATAAGGTCTCATGAGGCCTTACGAGGAGGACCATCCTCATAATGCCCCATTATAACTTGTATCAGTTAATATGGGTTCGAAGAAAACCATTCCTCTCCTCAAGGATTCTCGGGTTCTGCCTTCGCTACTACTACGCCATTGCTGACCGAGGAGACACTGAGGAGATATGCTGTATCACCCGTCGTAAGTTCCCCTGAGGAATTGCCCCCTCTCACGATTCCTGCTAACCGCTTACAGAGACTGGAACACGCATCGTCAAGCGCTGTACTAATTGTGCCCAACAAAAACTTTGAACTAAGAACATGCGTCAATAACACAGCTTGCAAACCTTCCTTGTATGAATTAGTCATGACGCCGTACGTCCGAATTTCGACGCTTCACAACCCTCTCAGTGGGTTTAGTTATTAATACTGTATTGCAGAGGCGTAATTGAGATCAAAATTCTTAGCTGTCTCGTGGGACAATTAACTTTCCACCATTACTTTCAGCCGCCAACTGTTAACAGTGTCTATTGCTATCAATTTTTCTCTCGTACGCCTCTCCTAGGTAGGGTCGGGATGCTGTCCAAGTATGGTTCAATAATTAGTTACCAAGCAGCAAGTCTTTGATTGCCTCCACGAGGGCAAACACCATCTGATCGACACACCGCACCAAAACTCGAAATTTTTCATCGTCCTGGAGCTCACCTTCCCTGAGTAATAGTATTAGATACCAGCGCAAAAGTGTTTTCTTACTTACATCAAATTTATGAGCAATGATAATCAAGGAAGTGCCGTTGTTGCTAGTATTCTCGGTAGCTGCTTTGAGGGATTGCATTTTACTAATGCAAGCGGGGAGTCATTCAAATCGCGTTCAAACCGTTCGGGGTCTTCCTCATTTACTTCTTAGGTCTCAGCAGCCTCTATTAGAGACAGTCTGTCTACTTTGACATTGTCAGCTACTTTTGGGCACTATTGATGCTATTATTCCAACTAATCTCAGTGCAGGTCATTGAGGTGAGGCTACCAAACTGCCAATCATTGTCTGTTGATTTCGGTTTGCCTCGCTGCTTTGCGGACTGTCACTTCTTCTTGTTGGGTCAAGTGGCCGGCCGGGCGGTCACACGGCCAGACGCCCAGCACGTTGAATATAGAGGAGCCACCGCTTCTTTCCCACACGTGACAGTCTGGAAGTCCATA
This sequence comes from Colletotrichum truncatum, assembly GCF_014235925.2. Taxonomy (NCBI): domain Eukaryota; kingdom Fungi; phylum Ascomycota; class Sordariomycetes; order Glomerellales; family Glomerellaceae; genus Colletotrichum; species Colletotrichum truncatum. The sequence goes on along the minus strand of NW_027222410.1, from coordinate 414,582 downwards.
CTTTCCAGTTTCACTGCTAGCCCACAACCACTTTACTTCATGCAGCACATCACACTCATTAGGAATTTACTGTTTTACGGTCTTTACCAGTAAGGTACCCTTTTCAAGCCTGTGAAACCTCCAGTGATCCTTAACTTCATAGTTACCACTCTGCAACGAACAAACCGGAGATCAGCAACGTCAATCAGAAGTGACGATATCACCAGTAAGCTAGGCTATCCCGAACCAAGGCTGATGTAAGGACGTCCTGCTAACGAGAGTGGAAAGACAGGCATCTGGGATCTATAGATTCCAGCAGAAGTAATGTCTATCCCTCCCCAATCTGCCAGCTGGACGAATTGTTCGAGTAGCCTGAGCGCTGACGACCTCAAGAAGAGAAACCATACTGGATCCAGCCCACCTGCCAGGAGAGCGTCTAATAAGCACTGAAAATACCATAGAAGAAGAGACTTGCTCAGCGATGGTCTTCCAACTTCTTCACATCACGCAAACATCGCACGCCCACGAGAAGATGGCGGCAACCTTCTCGGCTGCAACAACAATAAGACTCCAGACGAGGTGCTCACCGACAGACGCCTGCTAGCTTCCTCCGGAATTAATCGCTCCCTTCATACTACTACCGGAAATCCCACTAATCCGCACGCCATGTGCCTGCCTCCGGGCACCCGCACGGAAGAACCCCCTGAAGGCCAGCGTGTTCAGCCAACCGATACCCCTTCTGACAGCCACAACGGAGAGTTCACGATTAACGGTAACATTTTTCACTTCAGCTCTACGAAGAGAAAACGGGAGACTAGAAGCGTGGTGGTCTTAGAAGTCTACGGTATGTGGAGATTGGAAAAATAAGGGGATATTAGGAGGAGACAACGGAAGAGAGAACCGCTGCCTCACTAGAGGTCAATCAGAGCTATGAAGGGAGTCTCTCAATCAGGGTTGAGAGGCCAGAGACTAACGCAGTTACCCCTAGAACCCCTATCCCCTGACCCCTTCACTCCGTCCCACAAATCCTCTAACACACTCTGTCCCTTGTGACTCTCCTATCGAGTTTTTACCGCTCCTGCAGCAACAGACCTGGCCAGACTACAATGAAACGCATTAAGAGTGGGCTTAGAGAAGCCTCACTAGATCATACATATGCAGCAGGGGGTGTCAATGTGCCTCATTTTAACAGTGCTAGGATTATTATGCTGAAAGGTGACTAGAACTGCAATGAGGAGTAAAAGACGCTGGCTATGAGTTGCGCCCTTGTCTGATGAGATATGCATCTCGGAACAAGAACCATAGTCACTGCCATAGCTCAGCCGCCTAAGACTTGCCGTCAGTGTATTGATCAGGATGAGGCCTCTCCTTCAAAGTTAGAAGGGAGTCTAGATGCGGAACAGCTGCGGGAAAATTGCACCATATTGCACCAAATTGCACCACAGGCTACCCCGTTGTGTCGAGTATCGCCGCCCGCTTCATCTTGCTCGAGTTGAAAAGGGTTTCCCACTATCGAGACAAAAGGGGCGCCAAGGCAAGTTTCAATCTATGAGCAAAATGCGGCACCATGACGACTTCCAATAGCACGTTTTGGTCAAGACAAGTCTCATTTGAACACTTCATTCATAATAATTCAAGGCTGGCTTACCAAAGACCAGACGACGACGGGAGGTAGGATGTATACTTGGATAAGAACTCGGACGAACATTGGTGCAGTATGCAGTAGTAATACCTTGGGCTCACGTCTCCATACGATGCCTCAAACCAACACACCACACCGACCTCCCCTGCGCAGGTAACAAACACAACACCACCGTTCCACCTGAGCATTAGTAGCCCGACAATCATAACCCCTTCGCCTACATCTTCCAAGTCTGCACGAGAGATTATAATAGACTTAGGTCTAAGAATGCCTCGGATAGTGGATCTGCTTGCTGATGGCTGGGTTCGCGCGAAGGCCGGCGAAAAAAGCCAAGGACGACCTTGAAACAGATCAACGACCTGACTATAGGGTACCCGGACTCATCCATGCCTTATCTGTCATGGGGGTAACGTCAATATCCCGACGCGACAAGATTGAGTGCCTTGCTTCTACGCACCATGTCGTTTATCACGACGTCCAAGTCTGGTCAGAATTTCCAACCCAAAAATTCTGACCCAAATCTCTGACCCAAACTCCTGATCCAAAATTCTGGCCTAAAATTCTGACCTAAGATTCTGACCTGAAATTCCGACCCTAGTCGTCCATCCTCGCTGCTCTCACGAACGCTATTCTCGCATTTGGCTTATGAATCATGAAGGTTGGCTGACCGGCTCGGTCCGTCCCATGAGCTAAGGCGTAGTGCCAAACGCTATGTGGCCGCTGGGTCTTTGGTGTGGGTTACGGGGATGCCTGTGGCGGTCAGTACGGACAGGTGGTGACATCTGGCGGGCTATGAGGACCCTGAGGGTCAAGCGCATCAAGTACTGAGTAGTAGGGCCTGGCCAGCCTGTCACGTAGGTTGCCGACTGCCACCACTGGTCTTAGCCAGCCTCCACAGTCCTGCAGTTGGCTCCTTCCACAGACACATCACTTCACTGCCATATTCTGAGCGTTTCGTGCCGCTTTTCCCCCCACAAGAACGTCGCAGAAACACGCCACTTTTGGCAATTGATCTTTTCTTTGCTTGTTGGTGCTGTTGGACTTCCCTTTCCATGGTCTTCTTTTTCTCCTTGTCCTTCTCCCTATTACCGTCGCGGCCTGTTCCCGGTCTCGACCACAATCACAATCTCTGGACTTCGTGTTGCTGCGGGGCAGCATTGAATTTCTGAGAGATCTCTGACTTAGGCCCCGTTGGAGTAGGCTTTGAAGACGCTTTAAATGCAAAGCTGAACTTGGACAACGATGATGACGACTGAGCAGCCGGGCCAGCAGGAGGAGCTCTACGATTTCGTTAAGTGTCGCTCTCAGCTGTCAGAGCCGTCTCTTGTATTACGTAAGCATGCCCCAAGCCTCCTTTCCCCTATATGCCCCAGAGAAGGGATCAAACAAGGTGCCGGCAACCAAACTTAGGTAGCTACTGCCTAAGCACCGCTCTCGTTAACACCCTCGTGTAGGCAAGGGCCACAGACGGGTGAAATCGGAGAACAGATAGAGCCAGGGCCAAAGACTAACAGTGCTTCCATTTGCAGCACTTACTGGTCTCCACAGAGACCTGGACGGCAGCAGACAGCAACAGCCATTTTCCCTGCCATCAGTGCCCTCTGCGGAGACAGAAACACGAGCATAGGGCATAGGCCCCCGACTCTCCCATCAGCACCAGAGACTCGCCGGCAAAGGCCAGCAAATCTCCCCCAGGGACCGGTTCAGCAGCAAAGGCCACCAACGCAGACCCAACAGCATAAGCCATCGACTCTTTCAGTACTCTCTCCCTCGGAGAAAGACCCAACGGCAAAGGCCATCAGCTCCTCCAATGTTTCCCTTACAGACAGACCCAACAGCAAAAGCCACCAACTCTGCTGTCAAGTCTACACAAAACCAGAGCCGACAGCTCCGCATAGGCAGACGTCGACTCAGGACAGAATATGCCTGCAGCATGAAGACACAAGTGAAGCAGAAGAGGAACACAGGCGGATGAGTCTATCTTATGAAGAGCTTTTGTGGCCTGGCCTAGTCTGGGGGGAAAGCCTCTAGATGTCCCACCCAACGGCTACCATCTTGTCTTCTTTGCCTTCACGCCTACCTACAGGTTGCAGATGCGGTTGACAGCACAAACAACAGCCAAGGAGGTCATCCATAACCCACCGAATTCCACATGCAAGTTGCAGAGCGGTTCCTGCAGACTGAGGTGTTCATGCGATGCGTATCCCACCGGCCTCGTGCATACTTACAGATATGGATGACGCGGACGCAAACATTCACGAGCTGCCTACCCAGCCAGCGGAATCCCACCGCAAACCAGTTCGCCGCTTCCCCGCAGGATGGGCTGTTACTACGGAAGCCAGCAGCATCTCATTCCCACTGATAACAATCATCACTCGTCACCGCTCAGCCTTCTCAGAGACATTCGAACTAGCGGTGACGATAAGAAGCTGGATACGTCTGTGAACATCCTCCTGACGTACGATTTAACTACATCGTCGTGCGCACCACCATCAATTCAACTTTCCACCATAGTAACCCATCGTGCACCCTTTTAATTACCATGTGTCTTACCAACAGCTCCGCTGTATGTTGCAATCCCCGTCTTCCGCACATTGACTAACCTTGTTGAATCTAGCGACTCTGCGGTGACGCCCTCTCGTACTACGCAGCCAAGCCGAACAAGCAACGCGGCTTCCGCTGGTGTGTCCGCACGCGTGCTACTATTCTCTTCCACCTCTACTGCCGCCGCATTCTTCCGTCCGACCTTGACCGCATCTTCTACTCCGACTTGATCCCATGCCTCCGCGCCGAGTGCCACATTTTGGATCAAGACCCGGCCTGGGCCTTTGTTCTTCCCCATTTCGACAACCTCGTGCGGCACTACGCGACCAAATGGGTGACAAGTGCCGCCAATGGGCTGCTCGTTCGCTGGAGCGGATCTGGCTGGCAGTGGGATGAAACCCAGACAGAACCGTGGGCAGCCGGCGGTATTGATGCTGTTGAGGCGTGGATGCGCCAGAGTCTAGGGAAGACAGACTGGTGGCAGAAGGGCAAGACCACAGAAGAGCACCATTTGGAAGTGAACTGACACCTGTGTCTGACCAGAACAACCTGGCACCCTTGTCGACAATTTCAGCACGCTGTCTCTCGAGATGGGTCAGCATCAAGACCATAAGAGCACGTCAAACCCTGAGAACATGTATGTCTTCCTCTCCTTGGCCGCCGCCCCGCGACATGATGTTGACCTCTCGCAAAGCTCACACCCTCGGCAGCCCCTTTGCGTTAATTCCGTCAGACACGCCCACTCCCACTGTCGAGACCCTCTGCGTCGCGGCCAACAACGCGTGGGCAAATCTCGAAGACGTGGCCTTCAACCCGTGGACCGCCGACGGACCGGTCGATCCCCTGCCTACGCCGTCTGCGGACTCCCTGGGGTACGCGTCCTCTTCGGCAAGCCTCGAGATAAACGACACTATCATTACCGTCCCTGAGACTATTTTATGTAACTCAGAGCGACACCCGGCGCGGAGCATCATTGGAAACAGCACTATCATCACTGCCCCCGCGACAGTTGTGTGTAGCCCGCAGCAACGCCAGGCATCGAGCGGCGTCGGTAATGCTAGTAAGACTGTTTTCAGGCTGGGTACACCTGAGCAGCACCCTACTGAGTCGTTCAGGAATGCGCTGGAGTGTCAGCGCGCGGCACAGAGGCTCATGGTGGAGGCAGAGGTGGAGATGAAGTATCATGGTCTGTTCGGGTCTGTGTAGAATCTGCAGTGGCGGGATCGAGATAGATTCAAAAAGTGGGCGTGAATTTGATTCTTTTGAGGACCATGGATCTCCGGGGGCACAGTACAGTTCCCCTTCTCCCCCGGCTCCCCCTTCCTGGGCTTTTGGTGTCTGTGTGCGATAACATGTTTTTGACTATTACAGACTGCTCAGTATCTAGGGATTTCAGAAGCTTCAACGAATCTGTAGGCGGCTAACAACAGCTTGCTTACTTTCATATGGTCTTCAAAAGTGTTCCAGTATCGCTTCGGCCTATCGTCCGTCCATGATCATGAGTTTGCTGGCAATGTGCTTATCTGTCTAGGATAGATGCTCGGTGAATGGATATTGCGTTACCTTGCGTTACCTTGTCTCTTGTCTGACCGGCCCGTCATTTTATGAAACCACCTTTCTCCGAAGTGGCTTGCTTTCAAGGTGTTTCGGATCATGAGAAATATCCAGCACGCCAACTCATGTTTTACGACGGTGGACATCGACCGTTAGCATCATCTGCTTCGCTGCAGAGTTGCCCAGCTCCATCTAGCAGATTGCTTCTAGGCTTTGGCCAAGTGTTTCAGTAAGTACCCAAGTAAGAGATGAGATGCAGTCAGGCATCTATCAGGCGTTTAGACAGCGTCGACATTATTCTATCCAGCAGTGCGAAAGCTCAGACAAGATTAAAATCTGCAAACGGCGAGACTGATCAAGCATCACGCGAGCTAGATTTGCTATCTCGCCCAGAGGTCATAAGACAGCCAAGCCCACTTCAATTCTATGTCATACTGAATACTATTATAGGCTAGTATCGATACTGAACTACCGATGTTACCGCGCAGTTGGGGACTGGATGAGATCCAGACCATGGTTCCCTTCCAGGAGACTTACAGTTGGCGTATGATGCAACGAGAAGCAGAGATACGGCAGGGCAAGTGGGAAGAGAGCAACAGTCTCGAAGGATGAGTGTCAGTTGTGAAGGGACTGGGTTTTCGGCTTTACCCTCTACATCTCGAACAGCCCGAAAGCCTGCTCTGCCCTAATTCTTGAGGTATCCTGCCTACTGTTTTGAACATGTTCTATCACAAATCAAGACCCAAGTTCTCGATCAGGTCTGCTTCTCGCAGTCTGACTGAGACGCCTAGCCATTACCCGTTAACCAAGATGTAATTTCTCGTCAGTAATGAGAACATTATACCCTTCCATACAAGAAGAGGTGGCTTCTCCAAATTGATTGGGAAACGACGTACTCGGATAGCTCAACAGTCTTGAGGGGCAGATAAAGAGCCTCGTCCCTGCGTATTGATGGAGAAAAAGTTATCAAGGAACTTATCAAACTCCAACTCTAAGCCAGAATGAATAGGGGTCTTACGATAGCACATGTTGACACTCGGAAGAGTGGCCTGATACACACGATATTGTCCTGAAATACGCCAAAAGGCGCACATTCCCATATCCTCCTCATTCAAAAGCCATGGTCTTCCCTGAAGAAGACGCCAAACGTCACGAAAACAGTAGACTACCACCTTCACTCCCCAGAACAAGACTAGGCAAATAGATATGTCGCACGTTCGTGCTGTGGAGGCGAGCTCTAAGGGATCAAGCAAACAGCCAACTACTGAGACATGAGGTTGCTCGAGCCTGCGTCTTATCTGACAACTAGCAAAAGGAATGCTTCTCGTGCAGAAAGAAGCAAGTTGTTCGACCAACTGTCGACTACCACGAAATCAATATGTCGACATGATGCTGAGAACTATCTCTACATCCTTCTGCTAATTCACACAGGAGACATCTTTGCCACTCATCGACGAGGAGAACCTCCTGCTTTCCCCTTCCAATACCGATAGATGAGTAGTCATGCATTCCAGACTTTATAACGTCCACAATACGAGTGACTGGGCGTGTTTATCCGCACGAGCTCTGTGTGCCTGCGACATTGGCCATGCACCCTGTCCTCGACGCAGGCGTTCATCGGGATTATGACCCTTCGGCGCTGGTTAGATACTTGGTGGGAGCATTCATGTTGGTAAGGGAACTATCAGGATACTGCAGAAACCAAAAGTTATTGTGAGTAGCGAGTGGAAGAGAAAGAATGAGGGAAAACCTAGAAGCTGGATATCGGTAATGTCTGTAGGCCGCGTCACCACTCTTATTCCGCAGAGGGCGGATGTTTTTGGAGGAGATGGCGTTCTGGGGCTGATTTGGATTTATGACGAGACATATTGTGCAGCAAGACGTAATTGTGTTCATCTTCCTGGCTGGTTGAACATTTTGAAGATCTGGAATCTCTCCAAAACCACACACGAGCCCTTTTCCATCACTGAGTACAGGGACGCCCATCCTCCGTCACCACCAGAAGCGTTGTGTCTTCTCGCGCGCATGCTCACTTTCCCACTCCCTCGCCCTCCGATTCCGCGGCCTTTTCTCTTCCACCTGCTTCCGTGTCATCTCCTCCCGCGCGGCCTCCTCTTCCAATGTAATACCAAGCCTCCTCTGTCTCGCCGAGGCCACTTTGACGCTGTGGTCCAAAACTCCGACGGCGTCCCCAAGACTTCGCAGCAGCATGTCAAAGTCTTCGAATACATATCGCTGTCCCCCGGCCAAAGCCACCCCGCGCCACGCATACAGTGTCGTGTTGAAAATATGCATCCGGCTTGCCGCTTCGTCAAGCAGTCCTGTTGCAGACGTCAGCGTGTGGATCAAGGTATCACGGCGGGCGAGAAGAGAATCGAAGAGGCGATCAAGGGCATAGAGCACGTCTTCGGCCGGGCTAGTAGAAACAGGGGTCAGGGACTGTGGCTAATACATAGGGAGAATATAATACACTCTTGAACACTTACAAGGCATTTCGGTCCGTATTGCTAATGGCCGTTTCAAATGCTGCCAGTAGGCTGCCTTCAAGATTACGGGCCTCGATCAGAGACTTCAGAGCTATTTGCAAAGGCACGGCGAGGGCGTTATGATCTTCCCACCAGTTGGGCACCTGCGATGTCACGGCGGAGAAGACGCCCTCGGCCGTCTTGTTCCATGTGCCGCCGTGACCTACGTTGCTTTCGGGTTGCTCCCGCTGCTGTTGCTGCTGCTTCTTCTGCTGTTCGATGTTCCATGCCATGAGGATGAGGTTGTCTCGCAGCGCGGAGACGGGATTCCCGGGTCCGTGTGTACGAAGGCCGACAAACAGTTTCGTGAGGGGGTAATTCGCTGTATCAAAGAGGTCGACGATGCGATGGCATGGATCGGGTTCAAGGTCGGCTAGCGCATGGGCAGTAATACAGAGCTCAGAGAATTCGCGCTGGATGGCGGGAATGGGGTTGATGGGCTGGCTGAGGAGGCGGACAAGTTGTGCGTAGGGCTGAATGACGACAGTAAGGTTGCGAAGGGTGATGGGACGTGATAGAGAAGGCGATAGAGGGTACGATGAGTAGGGTCGGATGGAGGTGACGAAGAAGGCGAGGCAGCTAACGGCAGCAACGAAGACAATGATAGTGATGCGAAGAAACCAGCTCGAGACGGTGCGCAATTGGACGGCAACGGGGATGGCGATGGGATCATATGTAACGACTGTGAGGGAAGCATGATAATTTTCAGGGTCGGACTCGATGCTGGAAGCATCGCTGGAAGAATCACTGACTGAGTCGACATCTTCAGAGCCATCGTCGAGAAGAACCTCGCTGCGGTCACTGAAATGAATGCGCAAGCGGCAGCGAGTACGCCAGGACGAATGGAAGCAGAGAGAGAGCAGCTGACGATCGAAGGGCGGAGGCAGCACAAGCGGGAGGTTAATCTGAATAGCCTGCCTAGTGGAGGGTTCCTCGTCAGTGTTGTTACTTTTGTTTGTGCTGATGCTGATGTTGCTGCTGATGCTGTTTCTCCGTTGAAGCGGCTGTTTCGAAATGCTTTGAGACGACTGAGACGACTGAGACGATTGAGACGATGCGCGGATGGTCTGGCTACGGGCGATGAGAGGCATCATGACCTTTTGTGTGGGCGAGTGCAGGATGCATAACGATATTGGAATCCGCTTGGAATCAATGATAAGCTCAAGGGAGTGTGGGTATAGTCAAGGCAAGGGAGGTGACTAGGAGAACGTCACAATCTGATTTGGGCATATTGAGAATTGATTATGGTTGACAATTAATAGAGTACAAACGGGACAGACAAAGAAATCCTGTGACTAAAGCAAACAAACGTTGTCAGGTACACAATACTTGAGAAACGCAGGGCATTTAGTGGTGCACAATTCACTAGGCATTGTACATGCATAACATCCGTCCATCCATCTATATACATAAATGTTTAGTGCATAATTCAATCACCTCCTTCCTTCTCCTTCTCCTTCTCCTTTCCCTTCTCCTCCATCGCATGGCGATACCACCACAGCTCCTTGATGCGAACCTCGCACTCAACAGCCGCTAGCAAATGCTGCTTTTGTTGTTCGACGACTTTAAGCAACTCTTCAGTCACCTCTTCCACTGAAGCGAACTCGCCCTGTTGATGCTGGTCATAGGCTTCGTCCTGGTCCTGATCTTGGTGTAACTGTGGCTGCCGCTGTGGTCTGAGAAGCTGGGATCGTGGCTTTTGTCGCCGAGGAGACGACTTCCATGCCTTCTGGTATCGCGAGTCGCTCATTGTCGCGTACAAAAGACGACGATCATCTTCCGATAGGCTTCCCGGATCAGCACGCAGGATTTGGCCGACATGGGTGAGGCCGGAACGCATGATTCGGGAGCTAAGCACTGAGGAGTCGTCCCCATCGCCCCCATCGTTGATGTTTTTCTTGTTGTTGTTATCGTCACCGTTGACGTTAGCGTTGACGTTGTTGCCACCGGCACCAGCACTTTTCTCCTCGTTGCTTCTTGGCTTCGTGGCCCATCTATTGAGAAAGGATCGCTCGCTGCGCGTCGCCTTGTCTCCTCGTTCAATTACGTAGCGCGCCGCCGCCAACGACGAGTCCGCCTGGTCATGCTGTGATTGCGGCATGATGATTTTGCCCAAGTGGTTGATAACCTCGGAATGGGGTAGGAGCAACGAAGGATGAGGAGAAAGCCAGACGTCTATTTGCAGATCCAAGAGACAGGCCATGCCCTTTATCAATTAAAGACACACAACCTTCTGGAAGTACATGGGCCCCTCACACCCCTTATTCCAGTCTCCGAGACAAATTGACTGTCATCGGGCCCATAACAAAGGCTTTCGTCCTACCCGATACACAGCCATCCCGTCATCTTCCAGGAGCTTCACTCATTCCCTCCACAGGCCTCCCAGCATCTGGCCCCAGATCGGGCCCATAGCCGGCGACGCTACCTCTCTATCACGGATCCCCATCTCTCGAGCCGCCGCGCGGTCCAGCGCAGCGTCCAGCAGCCGCAACTCCTCAAGGCACTGCTCTCGGAGTGTCTCCGTCTCCCTCCTGGCTGCTCTGTCACCTTCCACGAGGCCGTGGTCTTGGCAGCTGATTCGCCAACGAAAGTCGACTAGGTTTGCCGCCCCGCACAACATCAGTCCGCGGATGCTGTCGAACGAGAGCCCCTTCATCTCCAACGCGTCATCATCATCATCAGCCTCCTCCAGTACCACTGTCGGCTGAGCCTTTTGCGCGAGCCCTCGTCGTCCGGGTGTCGGCGCCGGTGTCGCTGGTATCATGTTCGACACCGAGTCTTCTGGTCTCACGGTCTCATTGTCATCGTCTTGCGGTCGTCGTTCTTCACTGTCGTTGTGCTCGCCGTCTTTATCTATATCATCACCGTCGTCCCCAGGCGGCGAATCAATGCCCGCTTCGGCACCCCGTAACAACCTCTCTGCGTAGGCCCGGCTGAAGCTCACGCCATCCCATTCTTCTAGCAAAAACGCCTTGCTCCACGCCGCATAGACAACCTGATCTTCGTCAACATACCAGACCTCGTGTTCTCCGAGCTTGCGATACCTTGCCTTGAGCGCGGCAACAAGCCGCGGCCACAAGATACGGTCAAATTCTTCACTCCAACGCTTCCCGTTCGGGCGAACAAGGTACATTTTACGCTCAAGCTCCGACCTCGCCCGAGTCGTGCAAGTACTGAGGGAGGCTTCGTGTCGGATCAGATGCTGGAACATGGCGCGTCTACATCGCGGGCCCCAAACGTGCCGCGTGTTGTCTGTTTTGAGCTTTTCAATGGCACGGCCGCATACTTGCTGTGACATGTCCGTCAATAGGCATTTAGAGCCAGTGTATGGAAGTGATACGAACGTTTTCTGTGTTGGACGAACACATTGGCACGGTAACGCCGGGAGGTAACACCAAGATCGCGGCCCAAGCTGGGGGTAAGATGACGGGTGAATAACCGAGCTGCTGGGAGATTGGGAAATGATAGCCGTTTCACGCTACGGGAGAAAAGCATGGAAGTGTGAACCACGGCACGATGTAACAGGCGGAAAAGAAAAGAGGCACCAAGCTTGTTTCTGATACTGCGATGGGACCACATGACGGCTTCTAGGTATTTCCGCCCCCTTTTTTGGCCTTCTTTCTTTCCTCTCGCCATACCCAGTTTCGAAAGCGGTCCATATCCTGCGACGTAAACTTCTTGCGTCCTATGTCGTGGGGAGAAACGCTGCGGCTTTGATCCCCGCGGCCGTTTGCTGCATCATCCCGAAAGCTGAAATCTGCTAACTTGGGTCTGTCAATCACTAAGGGCGTAGGTGTGTCTTTCGTCTGGCCGAACTGGGGCCACGTATCATTGCCTATTGTCAATCCAAACGAGCTCGGCGTCCATGCGATGTTGGTCAAAGGCGCGGTGCAAGGCGACGGCGCGGCGTAAGAAACTACCGACAAGTTCCTGGGTGAAGGAGGTATTTGCCTTTTCCAAGGACGACGGTCGTCCGGGCTCGTGCTTACGGGTGTCGTTTGTGGGAGCTTGTCGGCCAGGCCCCTAAGCGATAGAGGCTCAGTGTTGTCGGTAGAGACACCCGTCACCTCCCGCGCTTCGCTCCGCTGATCGTCGCCCGTGACGACAGCCGCCTCCTGCGTCCCGTCCAATTGACTCTCGTCATGTCTCTCGCCCTCTAGATAATCCTGGGATGGTTCCTTAGTATTTGTTCCGCTCATTGGCAATAGAACAGACAACTGACCGCTGTTTCATTCTTCCATGGTTGACAGTTTACAAACCCTCTCAGCGAATGGCCGCCCTTTTTTTCCCACTCCGCAGGCCACTGTTCCTCATCAACGTAATCCACATCAGTCTCGGGTTGGAACTGCGGCTGGAGGTACTTTGCTCGCTGTATGTGCTCGTCCGTGATAGTGCCACGATTCGGTAGGGGAGGGTCCGCGTTTGCATAACGCAGGAGCTGGCGTGCGCGGTGGTTGTAATCTATCATCTTGGGGCGGCGAGGTTTCGGCTTCGGTTCCATTGCTGATGCGACTATGTCGTTTACGCAGAAGGCGCTCCGCGGGGACGCCGTGGGCCAGACCGGGTCTGAATGTGCGGTCTGGTCGGCGAGGCGGACAGGGGTGTTTGGGGTCAGTAAGCGGCGGATGTGAGCCATTTGGTGTTGAAGAGAATGAGAGTTGTGGGTGCGAGTTTGAACCTAGATATAGTTCTGTCATTTTTCATGGCAAGACGGATTTCGCCGTGCGAGACAGGCGGCGAGCTGGTTCTGGTCGATGGAGTCTTTTGAGGATGCTCTTTTAAGGACGGTATTGTGGTGATAAAACACTTCGTCCGGCCGCGGACCTTGTTTCCAGCTGATGCTCCTCCTCCCCTTTGTTATCGCCAGCTCGACCCGTCAAAACCCATGGATCATGACTCTCTCCGACCCGCCGTTGCACTTATCTATATATGTTCTCGCAACATATGTCCTCCTTGCCCTCCGCATCGACCGCTCTCACTATTAAAGTAACATCGTCATGGTTCCCATCTGGGCCAGAGCCACCACCATTGTCATCACCATCCTCGCCGTCTTCAACATAAGCCGCGCTGTCCGGCCAGCTCCTCCGTCCTTTGCCGAGACCAAAACCGAAAAGCCCATTAGATCAGAAACAATCTACAAAGGTGAGCCATCTCTTCGAGCAGACAATATCCTTTTTTGCTCTCACAACTTCTCATACTAAAGTACTCATCCAGTCTCCGACAACCTGGCCGCAATCTGCACCGCCTACGCCGCCCTCCTTTCGTTCACCGCCTCCCCGCACCCTCCCTCTCTCTACCAGTACCTCTCCGTCGCCGACTGCGCCCCGCCTAAACGCTGCCCTGCCCACGCCGTATATCTCGCCATCGAGGACAGACTCATCCAGAACTTTCCTCCGGAGCCTGGCCGCTTCTCCCGCGCCACAGCCGTCAACGCGTTGGTCACTGCCGTGCTCCTCGACGAGGAGACAAGAACCGTATACGATAACGTCTTTGAGCCCGCGCTTCGTAGCGCTAGGGACAGGAGTGCCGTTCTAAGGGCGCATTGCGGTGAGACGTGGCGTTTCTGAGGAGGCGGTTCCGCATGGCGACAAGTTCCAACTCGTATAACGCCACAAAGGACAAGATTCGGCAGCGCATGAAACAGCAGAGACTGAACAGCTCCAAGGTTACCTTAGTAGAGGCGAGTCGTCCTTCGGTGAACACAAGTGGTCCATCGGTAGAGACAAGTCGTCTATCGGTAGAGACGAGTCGTCAACGGGATGTCAGTCAGGCCAGCTCAGGGACCACACCGGAAGAAACCAGAAGCCAGCAGGATTCCGGTCAGGTACAAGACAAGACAGCCTGGCTGCAAACATTGTGGAATACGACCTCCTCGTTGATGTTCATGACCCACGGCTTGTTCCCGTACCTGTGCTCACGTACAGTCTTGTACGTTATCATTATTTTCTGCCTTGTACCCCTTGGTGTCGTCTTCATGCGCGAAACAGCCTGTACCTCCCTCCTCAGTGACTCCCCTTCGTTCTCTATTACATCCTTCCTCCTCTTCGTCGCCTCCTACACCCTCTGCAAACGCACGCCGAGAACCCACATAAATGTTTCGCCAGAGATCTCTCGCGCGCCATCCCTCCCACGCTACGGCGAGTCTCTCCCCCAGCTGGCCGCCTGGGCAGCTTATGGCACGGATTTCCCACCGCTGACAGTCTCCGAGACCGCCCCCATCGCCTCCTTCGAGTCGTCCCTCCGTAAGGCCTTCAACTCATTGGCCGGCGTGCAGCGCAACGCCAAGAACCTTCTCCAAGACATCCACACCCGTCCCGCCGGTTCGGTACGGTGGTGGAGCATTTCCAACACGCCCGCCGCTACAGCTCGAGAGCGCGTCTTGCGCCTCATAGTCGTTCTCGAGGGCGGGCTGCGGTCCTTGGAGACGCTCGAATCGAGTCTCGCGGCGAACGTGCTCGAACAGACGTTCAAACCGATGTCGGCCACCTGCGAGTGGGACCGCAAATTGCGCAAGCAGGAACAGGCACTGCGTGGGGAGCTGGTCTACATTGGGGATGACACCGAGCGGGAGGTAACGCTGCACGAGGCGCTGGAGAGCGTGACACCCCACAGCGCCTCAGCGCGTATCGCGTGCCGGGTCACAGAGATATCGACAGAGCAGCTGCGTACGTTGCGGGGGAGGCTGCAGCGGGGAGCGGTGCCAAAGATGGTGGAGCTGGGCAGGTCCGCACAGTTGTTGGCGGCGGAGGGCAGAGCGAAAGGAAGATGGGCAACAGAGGCAGATGTGGCACGATGGGAGGAGGAGGTCGTTCAGCTTGCGGTGGATTTTGAGAAAGTTGTTGCAGAGGCGTGGAAGGGATGGGACGGGGAATTTCGCGGGTCGCTGTAACAAGCTGGCTATCAATGTGACTTGTGGCAAGGTATACATATATATAGCCTCTAGAGAACGGGGGGAACCTCGGAACCAATAGAGAGTGATTGTTACTCTAGTAGCAAATCATGAAGATGAGTCGTGTGGGTGTGTTGTGTCTGGGGAAGAAAGCAGCGGGGAGGCCGGAAGCTGCAGAAGGCCCAAGTGAAGTCCCACCAACCCCTTGCGTTGGCATCTTCCATATTCTCTGCCTTGTGTGCCCAGCTTTGTTGGCACTTGTTACATCATGTAACACATGGCGCATTCGAGGGGTCGATAAGAGTTGTGTGTGCATCAGTGCCGGCAGAAGGCCATTCGCTGCCAGGCATGTTGACCCGCGAGGGCTGCCGTCGGGATGATCGCTACTTTGGAAGGTCGTACTTTTGCAGGGTATGCTTAAAGGTGCTTTTGGAAGCTTGGATATGGGATCGAGCAATAATGGTCCTCTATTTCATACGAGGAAAACGAAGGCAGAGCTGGAAGAAACTACTGCTCTTCCGCAGTAAAGAGGCGAGGAGACTAGCCGGCGCGAGAGCGTCTACTGCGGTCCTGAAAACCCATGGCATCCATCAACAACAAACAATGATAATATGAGCAGGCTATATCGTCTGAGAAATGCCGTCACAGGCCGGGAGGGGTTTACTTTTGGGCAAATGTCTTGGGTTTCGGTTGTAAAGCACGCAGCAAACAAATCGGACGCCGCGAGAAGTCTTCCGCACAGCGCACTACAACCAACAAATATGAGTCAGTAGAGGGCATTAATGGGAAGGAAGATGACTTGGGAAAAGAAAGGATGGTGATGTGGACATGAGGAAGCAAGAACCTTCTGCAGCACCACCAGCTGTACGACGTCGAAAACTCAGACGTCATTTAGACAAGCCATTGTTGAGACCTCTGGGAGGACTCGAGAATAATGATGAGCAGAATCTGCTGAAAATTTTTGTCGAGACCAGGACGTCGCCGAGCGCCAGTGTTCGTGTGCTACGCAATTCAGATCGAGTTAAGCAACCTGTAAACTCTCGGTCTCGAAGCGTAGGCGAGGTAGAAGTTTTCTGCCCTGGTCGGCGCTGCTTTTGTGAATCGAGGCATAACGAAATTTTGGTGCCCAACGAAGAACGAAGCGGATGGTTACTGCAACATTCAGGTGTTGAGAGAGAGAGAAAGGGGGGGGTGTATCTGGCTAGAGATGAAGAGTTGGTGTTAGCTGGCAGGAGCTCCAACGTGTCAAGCGACAGAAAAGGCAGATATCCCGGGATGCGCAAGGTTAAGAAAAGTGAGGGTCCAAACAAGCTAGGTCGGATGAGATCAGGTCAGGTCAGGTCAGGTAAGTAGGCGAAGGATGGGCTTAAGAAAAAGGACAAATTGGGGGTGTGGGTGTATAATGAATCATCTTAAGCTAACTTGATGTGCAGTAGCCCCATTTGGACTGGTACTGCTGACTAGTCCGTGTTGTGGGCCAGATGCTGGTTAGCACGCTGATCCACATCCCTTTTTCGCAAGTTGAAAGTGTGGGTGGCTAACGCACTTACGCTAAGTGGTTAGCACATAGACTGGCCCACACATTAAATCGGCCGCTTATCGATTAGCTCAATGCTGACATAAGGCATCCGTAGTTTAGCTCCTCCACGTCCACTGCGGCTCCCAAAGGATGTCTAACGACATGCCACCCGGTCAATATGGGAGCTTGGGATTTCCTAATGTCATCTCCTTTATCAGCCTCAGCAACGGCTCCGATCATTTCCGTACGATTGTCTGGCGCCATGTCCTTATTCCGCGAGACTGCGGTCAGCGCACGCCTAGATATACGCCTACCTCTACGTCAACGCTCAGTGGGAAACTCGCAGATCTGACTGTCGGCAAGATGACTCGTCATTAAGCGCACACCAGTCAAATATGCAGCATCAATAGGGTCAGTATAGAGTTTAGGGGAGAACATCCAGGGCTACTTGTAGCCAACAACTAATTAATGACGAATTGGCTTATGTTCCCAGTCCATGCACCCGTTTGAGATCTACAACCGTCCCCCGTGACTGCGCCACAAAGAACCCGATGGTTCTGTCTAAGTTCACAACCTTCGCTGGCGCCCGTCCAAATACTGTCCACGCTGTACCAGTCGTCTTCGAGCATCTCTAGTCTCTTGAATGCCTGTCGAAGCACTCCACCCGAGTGAACGCCTGATCCTAGTCCTGATCCTAGTTTACAGCTGTTAGTTGCCCTCAACTAGACCTCAACCACGTTTCTTGTTCCTATTGGCCCCAAATTATGTAAGCTCAACTGTGGGTTGGCTCAAAGTCACAACTATTCTCGTGACTATAACTTGCAAGGTCGCCGCCACGCTGGAGATTGGGAGCCTCACCGAAGGAGCATCAGAGAGCTCAGTGATACGCCGGGAGGAGGGTCATACAGAAGATGAGGTTAGAGTACCGCCAAGTCCAGGCCGAATGACCTAGCAGTACGTGTCAAAGTTGCCAAATAGCCAGCGCTCGCACTGCTTGCAGAAGCTCTCGGTCACAGGGCACTGTGTATATCCATCGTCGTCAGTGAAGAAGCGGCTTCTCTCTATCGGACCCGAGATCTCGACATAAGTCGCGATGGGTAACAATAATAAGATGTAACAAAGTCAACAAGGCTTCAGGTTCAATCAAGCTAATAAGCGATAGACAGTAAACGGGGCTGGTAGTGAGCCCTTCCTTTTCCTTAACAAGATAGATCAGAGACACAAAATAAGCTAAATGATTTACGCCAAACCCGTTCCGCTCACTTTTTTTCCTCCTTTCTCCCTCTTCAAGTTCGCTGATATACAATCCGATTGGGAAATTAGGATATAGATGATCCTTCGCATCTTCCCCCCTAGTGCCTCGTTATATCGCTTTGGCAATTGAATGGGCCGCAGCCAAAAAGATATGTCTTGAGATGAACGGATAACTTGATAAGTAGTAAATACATCTATTGAGGTCACTCTGTCATCAGAATCTTCAAGTCGCTACTGACTGCGCTACACGTACATCAGCGCTCAGCAGCCTTTCTTGGAAATCTAGCACACTGGACTGCTCAAATAAGCCCGGCCTGGCCCTGCAGCACAGCCTCGTAGGGTGCTTGCCCGCTGAACGGCTTCTTTCTCGCCTCAAGACAGTTAGCAGTCTCAGGCATTCACAGTCTGACAGCACCAGCCCGCACCCCCCCGCACCTGCCATCCATGGCCCCCTGCTCTCCACTCAGTATCGCTTCTACCCGGGTTCTCGACGTGTTTCCGTTGCTGCACCTCAGTTACTATGGTTCAGGGACTGCCTTATGCCGACCCGCTCGCCCTCACTTTCTTCAATTGCTTCAAAGAATCACGCCCTTCAGTGATACCGCAAGCGAACGCTAAGGACGACCCACCCACATCTTCCAGAAGGCTTTGCACAGGACGCCAGCCCTATCACGTCCTTTTCTTACTTTGGCAAAGCTTGTACGGGGAAAATTTGATTCTAAGGCTACTTCAGCACCCTGCAGCCTATCAAGTGTTCTCCCTTCTAGCTCCCAGTCATCCAAAGACTCGGAGAAAAGTGCCACGGTATGTCTTCGCCCTTCCTCTCGTCTAGAAGCTCAACACTAACCTCGCGTTCCCTCGCACAGAGATCGGCATCTTTTCCAAATTTACAAGGACCCGTTCAGCCTGGAAATCAGCCTCACGACCTTTTGAATCTACCCACCTGGATCTCGACGACTTGGGTCCCTCGAAGAACGCTAGCCACTCAAGCTAGAGGAAAGTAGCTCGGTCATCATGTACGACGAACACTTACAACTCCATTACCCTATATCTCGAGGAAACCAACTTAGCCGTGGCCATAGACGGCTGCGGCCTCGCAGTGATCCACGCTGTGTCTCAAGCATCAACACCATCACGACCGACGAGATTCCGGCTTGTCCTTCAAAGGTGAGAACAGTCTGGCGACAAAACAAACATCAAGGTCACAATCCGTGACGAAAGCAAAGCGGTACGTAAGCGTCTATTTCCGGTTTGGGAGGAAAGTGTGAGTCCTTCAGCTGCCACATCTTTTCCCAAGCGCCACCAGAACGACAGTATTCGACGAACCATGTCGTTCTGGTGGCGCTTGAACGTTCTACCAGGGAGGCGCGGCGATTGCGGAAACTTCAGAGAAAGATCTGCCGGCCATGTTTCGGCCAAAGCCCCGTAACTTTAAAGATGAAAGCCAAACCCGCGGCCAAAGAACTGACCAAAGCACCTACGAGGGTACCAGGTGTCACAGGTGACAAGTTTGTAGAAGAGGTCACATCACACATAGAGGGCCTTGCTTCCCAAGACGCTACTCTGAAAAGTTGCAAGGCCTTCGTCGGCGGATTCAGCATGGCACATGTCATTGAGTCTGAAATTTCCAACATGTGTGACGATAGTGTCAACGCTCACCGAACACACCAAGCGATGTTTGTCTATGTAAGCCACATGAAACGCACACCGGAGACGTATAAGTATGTACTTTCTAACGCACATACCCTCTTCCTAGATCAAGTCACTGTTTTACACCTTTTCTAGCCTCATTACTATGGGCCTAGTTCGTCACAACATGCGTATGGATTTAGATCAGCCGACAGCGCCCCAACCCGACGAACAGCCACCTTTACAAATCCAGCCAACGATACTCCTGAAGCGATTGCGGCAGCTAACTTCTTGTTCAATTATCCTCCTGTGTCTTTGGGAAGCGCGAACCTATCTCCGGCGCGTATATGGTCTCAAACGTGAGATGAAAGCCAAGCCTGCGACCAAAAATCTGACCAAAGCACCTACGAGGGTACAAGGTGTCACAGGTGACATGATTAGGAGAATGATCTGCCGGCCACATTTCGGTCAGAGCCCCATAATGTCAAATGTCGCTGGTTGTGGGCCTGAAAATTGGCATGTTTTGCGAACAACAGTCACTGGACATCGACCCTCGGCACTGTTCGTCAAAAGTTTGCGATCATGGACTTGTACCATTCGATTCGTGTTTACGACGCGAAGACTTTTCCCATCTTGTCTTTTCGCACTAGCTAGTGTCTGAACCCGGGATCGTTTAATCCTGGAACAGAATCATGAACTGTAGGATCGCATCCAAGTCC
Organism: Colletotrichum truncatum; assembly: GCF_014235925.2. Classification (NCBI taxonomy): domain Eukaryota; kingdom Fungi; phylum Ascomycota; class Sordariomycetes; order Glomerellales; family Glomerellaceae; genus Colletotrichum; species Colletotrichum truncatum. The sequence goes on along the minus strand of NW_027222410.1, from coordinate 394,328 downwards.
CCCGCTTTGCAGGATGTTACTAACATTGGCCTTCCCAGTACAACAACTGGTTGATACAAAGACGTACAATCTCGGCATCCCTCCATTGAAGACAACTGGCAGTCACTACAGACATCGGTTATCCAGGTCAGTTTCAAAAGTTCTGTTAAAGAGGCGCTGCAGCCATGTTGTTGGCGGGCCGCGAGGCAACCGCCCACAGCCCGTTAGTTAGGCAGTTAGTTCTTCACCTGCACCGCGACCATTCGCTGCGACCGGAGCCAGGTCCGAACCACCGGTATTTCACTTCACTTTTCCACTTTTCACTTTTGACACCTACGCCCACGCCTGCTGAGCGCCACGCTCTTCTATTTCGATAGAAAAACAGCAACAGGACCAAGCCCCTCACAACATCCCTACCCCACGACCTTTTGCCACGGCTGTTGACCGTCTCAATCATTGCCGGTAGCCACTTCGATGAGAACGGATCCCTCCTCTCAGATAACACCCTTACTTTCACTTTATAATGGCGCGAGAAAACTTCATAACCATCTCAACTGCCCTCCCACGCCTCAAAGGCGAATCAAACTGGATCTCGTGGAAGACTATTATTACTGCCTACCTCCGCAGTCAAGACCTTGAGATGCATATCGATGCTGACGTCCCCTGCCCTCCCAGCCCTGCTGAGGCAAGGGAATGGGGTAGGAACCGTAACATCACGTACAAGCTTCTGGTTACTGCCTGCGAAGCGGTGATTGACAGGCTCTTCAGTGCCGGCTGGGAAGATGATGGCAACCCGTTCATCCTATGGCAAGCGCTCGAGAAATACATTCCTCGAGTCTCTCAAGCCCCTGCTGCCCTCGTTGACGAGTTCGGCAAGACCACTGCCAACGACTACAAGACCCTTCACGAGGCCCTCAGCCGCTGGCACTACCTTCGGAATCTAATCCAGACCCTCTGTGGCCAACTACCCGACTTCTATATCACACTTCTGCTGCTAAACTTCTTCAAAGACCGGCTTCCTGATACATACAAGCATTACACCTCGAAGGGCGTCGAGAAGCCCACATGGAGCGAGGTTGCCGACACTATTTACACCCTTGCCCAGGACGAGGACCAGAAGATGAACTTGGCTGCCATCAAGACTTCCTCTTCCTGCGACCACTGTGACGGCTATCACAAGACCTCGAGATGCTACCTTGCCCATCCCGACCTCATCCCCATAAATCACCGTCGCCGCAGCCGGTTGCTCAAGAAGGCTGCCCGCCACACCTGCACTGCCGCCTGCAGTTGGGACCATAAGACTACTATCACTACCTTTGGCTTTCTGGGCACATCAACCCTGTCTTGAGAAGGGGCTTGGGAGGAGGCTTGCGAGAGCGACAGAACGATCCAGAATGGACACTTTTACGCAGGAATTGACGGCCTGCTATAGGCCTGGTTTACCCGGTATTCAGACTTGGAGGAATTGGTATTGCCTGTAATTACACTGCTTTTCCTATTATTATTATTATTATTTTTTCTGTCTGGCTGAGGAGCCTGAGGGGGCTTTGGCGGGCCGCCTGCCACCAAGGGAGCAGCCACTCGCCATGGGACTTTTCCAGCCTCCACAACCCGTTATGTAGTTAGGCAGTGAGTTCTTCACCTACACATCACTAGATTACCTTGTTCTGGGCGTTCTGTGCCAGTTTCGTCCATACCTGTCGTACCCAAGAGTTTGCAGCAGACAACAGACTGGCAGGCTACCATCATTACCTTGAGGCTAGTCTTGCATCGAGTATGGCTCTGGCGGAATCAAGCATTGAGGTTGAGCGGCATCATTGTTATAGGTCCTCCATAGACTCAGGGGATAGCACTGTCAAGCTCTTTTTCTGAGGACGAAACCAATCACATCTCTTGTCTGTCTCAAATTGCTCAGAAAACCTCATTAAGGGTTGACATCTGAGGGGTACGGCTTCTATCGAGGTCTTGAATAAGGCATCACGGTCTCTCGAGCAGTCGTTCAAGAGCCTGCAATAGAAAAGCAAGCCGCTGTGTAATGGTTGAGGGAAATAGATGGGTTGCTTCTCGTACCGGAGTCGTAGATTTTTGAGGAGTCCTCTGTTTTCTGGAGCTGAGAAGTCAGACACGAACGCCAGACAAGCCGACTCCGCCGTCTGAAGGCTGGGATGAGATGGTAACTCCAGAGGTGGCGCCAGCTGAGGTTAGGAATACTGCTCACGAATATTATGCAAGTTTTCTTTGTGTTAACCTTTAGAAGCTTTGAAATTTGCATGGGCTAAGCCTAAGCGACAAAAGAATAGCAGTGCCCATCCGGGATGCAAGATGTGAACCAGGAGCTTGAATTGGTTTGGACAGCATCTTGGTGACCAAGTCGGGCCGTGCATAACACACTGGCACCATATTCTGCACGACGAGTATCAATGGTGCTGTCATTCTTGGCAAGATGCCTTACCAAGCGCGTACTACCATAGCTACCGTGGTAACCTATCCGCATGTAGATTCCTGTTCACTTGCTCGTACTTTCTTGCAGCGATTGAGGTGCTGTTTGCATCAAGCCACTTACTCACAACAAGGATAATCAATGCTCAGAGTTTTTGAAGCTTTTGCTGGAGCGTTTGTTGTGACGCGAGACCGAATTTGGCTGGAACAGGAAACATCTTCTGACACCTTGCCCTGAGGCTTGATTTGACTCCTGTTGTCACATATTTAATCTGATGACAATGCAATTGTAAGGTATAATAAACAGGCTTTTCATCACCAGGTTTGTTAAATTAGTCAAGTTGGAAGTCAACAATTATCTATGCGTCTGACGTTGAACTCTACCGCTGGGTAGACATAACGTTGCTTTCCTGCTTAACAGTGCTTCGCGGTCTTTTGCGTCTGGAGATGGATTGGTGCAGCTTATCAGCGGAGGGGCTTCTTCACAGGGCAAGTATAAAATCAAAGCTAGCATGAAAACATCCAGCACGATGCAGCTTTTCTTTAAATACTTCACGAATAGCTCTCTGGCCTGACCCTTCGTAGTTTTGGCTGATTTCAAGCAAACATGGTGCGGGAGAATGATATTACCTCCCTCTCGCTACCTGGTTCATTTGTGAAAGACAAAGGTCTAGGAGCTCAGTGAGCAATGGTCGCTCTGGGGGATGTATGGCGAGGCTTGCACTACCTGCAAGAGTGTGGCGCGAGACTTATCTCTGTCTAGGGACAGTTTGAGATGGCAATGCTTGTATCGTGGGGAGGAGCTTGTCGCGTTTTAGACAGTGCAGAAGATGGAGTTTATGGGCATGCTAAGGCGGATTCGAAAGACTGATTGGTGAAGGTTCGCACTTTTAAAGGCCTAGAGAACGTTACTTAGACACGAGCAGAGTCTCGCTGACGAGGGCTCCAAGGAACTGAAGACGAGTCTCTTTTTTTCGAATGAGCCATCTGCAGGCACTGCCACCATTGGGACGAAATGCACATGTGGACAGGGCGTGGAAGAAGACGGGGAAGAATACATATGTCTGCACCTCACCAGCTGACGAAACCCCCTCGTTGGACCAGAATGGCTTGGATTTGGGTCTGTCGGCGGGCTTTGGATTGGTTGGGTGTCTGAGGTGGCTGGAGGCTCTGCACTGGCTGTAATGGTAGTCGGGTTTGCTGACTAAGAAGATTTTTTGAAGGAGTAAAGAAACTGAAGGAGCATGGAATGGTCGAGATCGTCCTTATTCATGGGATTATTCGTCGACGTGGATAGGTGATACTGGGGGTGTCGATGCTTGTACTGGAGGAGGTGTCGATGCTTGTACTGGAGGAGGTGTCGATGCTTGTACTGGAGGTGTCGATGCTTATACTGAAGGGGGTGTCGGCTGGTTACTAGTAGTGGATTTAGGGATTACTCTACTTACTCCGCTCATAATCTACAGGACATTTTCTTGCAGGACATTTTTCTTGCAGGACATTTTTCTTGCAGGACATTTTTCTTGCAGGACATTTTTCTTGCAGGACATTTTTCTTGCAGGACATTTTTCTTGCAGGACATTTTTCTTGCAGGACATTTTTCTTGCAGGACATTTTTCTTGCAGGACATTTTTCTTGCAGGACATTTTTCTTGCAGGACATTTTTCTTGCAGGACATTTTTCTTGCAGGACATTTTTCTTGCAGGACATTTTTCTTGCAGGACATTTTTCTTGCAGGACATTTTTCTTGCAGGACATTTTTCTTGCAGGACATTTTTCTTGCAGGACATTTTTCTTGCAGGACATTTTTCTTGCAGGACATTTTTCTCGCAGGACTCTTTTTTTAGTTCTCATAATAGTCAAATTTTATTAATAGTATAAGTACCCTTGGATTGGATCATAATCCATCGAGTACGGCAAGGCAACAGGCACATCGCACCCAAGCTTTCACCCATTCTTTTCCACTCACGATTGAAATACATGATAGTACGTTAGCAACCCAAATGCTTTCCTAACGGCAAGGAGTACTCATTTAGTAGCTAATACAATATCCAGTGTTTTACTCATGGTAAGAATCTATAGACAAGGAAAAGTATTTCTGTATTGTGTTATTTGGTTGGCTAGAAAATGTCTCATTTAGTTTACCGCACTCGATGTGATCGTTGGTCCCAAGTTAGTGGTTGGTTCCTCTCACAAGGATGTACCTGCGAACTGGGCCTCAATGGGGTAGGATAATTAAGGTCAGTCCTGCTTGTAGGCTGCCGTGGGGGGCCCCTGTTTTTTAGGGCTATGGTGGGGTACGTTCTCATCCTTTACAGTTGGGCTTTCCGTTCTGGTGCCTGGGCTTTCAGCGTACCAAAGGTCAGAACTGTCCATATCAATACTGGCCTCAGTTATGGCGTAATTCCGACCTTATGTAGCAGTTGGCCTCCCATCTTACCCCAGCACCACCTCACTCACCTTGAGCAGCTGGGGCCAAAGCGCCCTACGCACCATAGCACAGAAAGAGACGCCTTCGTCACCTGCTGCCAGACGCGTAGCTGCTCTTCCCACCCAGTAAACCTCCGTTCAACAGCATCATTAACCGCAATCAATCTCCCACGCCGTCCATACGAGAGCACACGCAAAATGTCAGAATCTCCAACACATTTATTATTCCAGTTGTATTCACAGCTGCAGCCGACTTAGTAGAAGCCGTCAAGCGCCCTTCAGGCATTCACTGGAGCACAAGAAGCGAAGCTCCCCGCAGCCTTTACTCAACCTTCACCAACATTCTCCTCAAGACCCTTGATGTCTACACCTCCGACCATCCAATTTCGCTAAAGCACAGGCAACTTATTCAGTACGACCCCTCCTATTCGGCCCACTACGACAGAGACGAAGGAAAGGGAAAATAAAAGGCACTAATTGCAGTCTCTGACAATCCACAACTTCCAGGGAGACTACAGATTCACATTCCCTCCTCCGTCCCTCGTTTACATTATTTGTCTTGCGACCAGACGATGAACCTTGAGCCGCAATTTGCTCGGTGACAATTTACCTCCCAAATCCACTACACCCCCCAGTCGAGAGAAAGTGAACAGATACAACGGGGGGAAAATCCCGTCCTACGCCGCACCTAATTCCCTACCTCGCGAATAGTATCACCCCCCATCCTTTGCGCTGTAACCCACTTTTTTTTCACTTTATCCCGACGCCCCCGCCAATCCGAGCCGCTGGCTGTCCCTGGCCTATGGCCCTACTTCGTTCATTCATCAACACCAAATGGACCTCCCTCTGTGACGATACATCTCGCTGCCTCTCTTCCCGAGCCAGCCGACCCAGATAATCTTTCCCACAAGCTGGCACAAGTAACAGTTATAACGAGTTTCCTACGCAGTTCAAGACAGAGTGAGGGCACGTGGGAGCGCCCGATGGCCCGCCATCATAGCCCGTCTTCTAGAACATTACCAGATACCATTATCTCCCTTCCCAAAGACAAAGCAACAGCAAAGACAGCACCCCTTCCGTAACGATTGGTACATAGGGCTAACTCTACCTCTTCACAGTACTGGTTCAACCCGCACGACTCCAGATGATGTCCTACTCGAGCCGCCCACCAAGCCCCCTAATAATCCTACTATGAACCAATAGCTCGCGTTTTAAGACTTCGTCAGCTAGAGGCATCAAAATGCCAGTCACAGACGCTACATCCACCTCAACGCAAACACAATTACAATTCCCTGCAGCAGGCAGGCGACCCAACTCAAATCCAAGCACCTTGTCCGCCGCGTATCAGCTGAGCTGCGCGTTTCCAAGTCAATCAAAACGACTGAGGAGGACCTGTCAAAGCCCACCTTGGTTACCAAGCCAATGATGCAGATAACGAGACCGCTGTCCAAAGCTGACGACACAGAAAGACGATGGTTGTCACAAACGCGAGCAGGCCACTGGCGAACGACTCTCCGAAAGTCTCACTAGCCATTTGATTCCCAATATCGCTCCCCGGACGGCCTTGGACAATACACAATCTGCTCAGCTGCTTCGTCTCAGAAGGAGTCAGATTCTCGGGTTCATTTCAGCCAGGAGATGAGAGCTAGCTAATCCTAGTGATGTGCGTCGACCTAACGTTGTATATTACGCTTTGGAGCGTTTATATGGTCCAAATTCCCAATGTCTTCTTCGTCGACCACGTTGATTTGCTTAAAATGAGTCATATCGACTATTTGCACTGTTAGGGCACTGCGCAAGCTGTTCAATCTGGCTAGGGCAAAACGCTACACCCAAGTATGACGAGAAATTTCGGATGACAGCCGTAACTAAATACTGTGTTTGTGGAACAGAGCGTCTCTGGGAAGTTGGATTAAGACTAACGGGAGATCGCTAAACATACCACTCACACACAGCATGAGTGGACGGCGTTATGACGAACCGTCACTTACACGTACTTCGGCTAAGGAGTCATCTTACGCATTACGCCATCCCCAAGCAGACAAGAAGCACCAGATGCGGCGCATACATGTCTGCCTCGGAGAGTCCTTGGCTCCTTTTCTCCATGTCAGTCACAATATTCTACATCTAGACAGGAGAAGCATCCCTGTGGCCACAGGATGGGTTAGCACGCTGCCCTCATTATCGGCGCACGTCCTGCACATCCAATCTGCCTTGCCGCAAACGATATGTTACATTGATTCATGTATTGAGAGCCAGTATTATGACTCTTATCTCACCGTGAGCCGGAGGACAGCGGCTGGTATATCAAGTTCGACATGCACAAAATGGCGGAGATCTCGCAGAAGCGCTATTACACGGCAACGCCCTCGATGACTGACACATTCCGCAGTTGAGAGGGTGTCCGAGAACTTGCCCTCGGTCGAGATGACCTTCAGACAGGGCACCAATCACTCGACTTCCAACACCCGTGCCACCAACAAGATGCCTTGAAACGTCATTACAGGTCAGATCATGTACCTCATCGAGACGATATTCGACGTCTTATTGCTTTTTGGAAACGCCCCTAATAACAACGATTTCGTCCTTGTCCATGGCTTGTCGTCCACCACGTCAGCCAGCTCTATCGCCACCATCTTGTCATGTTCTGCGAGCACAGTGTATACGAAAAGGGCTGTCCTTGTGGACAGCCGCGGACAATGACTTGACTTACAGCGGGCGGAAGTACACGAGGATACGTGACAACTTCGAGATCTTCAAGAGCGTGAAGTCGATGCTGTACGAGTCTGATACTATGTTCAGGGGTCTCTCGGCTAATATCGGGAAGAAGCTGCGTAAACACTCGATCTTCGCAGACAGCACGTACGTCTACACGTTCGCCCATAAGACCACCCACCTGCTCAATCGCCGCTCTTTCAAGAGGGTCAACAAATTCGCGATGGACTGCAAGCTTCAACCGACGAGAAACACTCTCTATAGTTCGTGGCAGAGCTCATGATGTACGCCACCGACGAAACAGGTATTGTTAGGTTCTCGACTCACGTTAACGCAGACGACGCCATATGCGATACTAGCTGCATGACTACAAGCCTTCTCGTGATGCTGGAGAACGGTTCTCTTATGACGACGTGAAGACGATTCAACACGATGATCAGGAAGATTTAGGTTTTCAAGAATGTGTTGCGATTGCTGGTTGTCCAGTGTCATCTCAAAGAGCTTCTCGGGCGTGATAACACAGATGAGGTCTATATCGCGGCCATTAAGAAGACGGTGTTGATGGATGGGACCACAAGTTCTGGGGAGAGTTCATGTCAGACATGCCTGAGCGCGCGCTGGTGAGCATCTACAGCTTCACGACCACCGTGACTGTTAAGGATTGGGACATCCAGACCTAGCAGCACTATTATGGTCAAAACGTGGAAGTCCATGAACAACAAGGATAACGAAAAAACAACTAAGGAAGGTTGCGAAGTTGCCAGTCGTTATAAACGAGATCGCCGCCAAGAAAAGAGACCATGTATCGCTGAGCAGGACGAGGCTGCAAGATCTCCTGTAGTTGTGCTAGCACATGTACACGTTTAGCGAATGAGTACCAGACGAGCCTTCTACCTACGCCCTTGGAGGTCACGTACGTCTTCTTGAAGATGATATCGGCTGACTACTGCGCAAGCGATAACGTGATCTCCTGAGAGGATCCGAACCCCAACATATTCATTCACGCCTGGTCGTTCACTGATAGCATCACAGTTTAGGAGAGTGGCATTCTAGGAAAGAAGAGAACGATCTGGGAGGGCGGCCTGTTCAAGCTTACTATCACATTCCCGGAAGGTATGTTGACTTGTGTGAAGACACCGGTATAACCTCACGTGGCAAGCGTTTACTAATAGCATACGTGCTGGATAAGGAGAGTACCCTACGAAGACCTCCCAAGTGTGAGTTGACAAAGATTCAGCTGTCCAAGTCACCAAACTAATAAAAGTTGTGCAGGTTAACTCGTACTACCCCTGTTCTACCCGAACGTACATCCTTCTGGCACCGTTTGCCTGTCGATTCTCAACGAAGGGGAGACCTGGAAGCCCGCCATTATATTGAAACAAATTTCCCTTGGAATTCAGAATCTGCTGGATAACCCTAACCGGAATCGCTAGCTCCGGTGGTGCTCAAGCAGAAGACGATGCGGTAGGCCGTGGGCCGTGGGAGAGAGAACATGCAGCGGCTACCATAGATATGGGGCTGATTGGTCAGATGGCTGAGAATATGTGCTTGCCTGAGATGGAGTTCTCCGAGTTGATCTCGGAACTGGAGAATTACGACGTTCCCCCACGGTTTTCTAGGACGTGAAGATGGATTTCGCGTCGTACCTTGATTTCTGCACCTCGGTACTTATGGAGAGGACGGTGGATATTTTGATGTCTTGGACATCTGCGTGAAGTTGTAGCTGGAGACGTCCAGGAGGCCTTACGACTCACTGTTGAATCGGTCCCATTACTCAACAGCTTATTAGTGTTCTGTTTTTATGCAAGGAAGTTGCGTCGTACCTTAGTGTTAGACCTTAGTCCAGGCATAAGTGGCTCATCGCGGTTACCTGGCTGTCATTCACCTTGGCGTGGTCTTCCTCAAGTGTAGCAAATCTAGTCATCCTCAACTGAGAGGGACTTCGGAGAACAAGCACTGGTCCGGCTTTGTTTATGCTAGAGAGAGACCTCAATAGCACGGAGATCCCGAACGACTAGATGAGGAACAAGGATGAAAAGCGCAACTCAATGACGGTCTGCCGCTACGATAAAAATCATAAGAAGAGCACGGATTAGCTTAATATTTAATAGATTCTTCCTGTACGGCGGGTTATTTTGTGTAGTTCTAGTTTCCCGCTGGGGTTTGATAATAAGGGGACCTACTAGAGATGAGATCGGTCTTTTGATATCAAGTCTCATGTGCTAGAAATTTACTGGCCAAGAACCACAGGCTTCCAACAAAGGAGGACTTCGAAGCCGAAGTGCATGGGAACAGTATGGTAGCTCGGTGATAAGGACTGAGAAAAACGGAGAAACCACCACTATTCACCAAGTTAAAGGTTTCATTAGCACAGAAAGTGTAGTTTGTACAGTCTAGTGCCGAGGTAATCATCAGTGAATGAAACTTTTCAATAGTACGGAGAATTAAGCAGAGGGCGCAGGTACGGTAAGTAGCATGTTGCCATGAATGGAGCCGTCCTTTACGTTCTCTCTGGAATTCAAAGACGCAATGTTGTGGCACTTCCCCGAGATATCTGTATTTCTGGTTATGAGGGTGACAGAATCTCTCAATGAGAACGTTCAAGGCCTGACTCTGAAGCTCAGCGTGCGGTAATATTTTAGTTGAAAGACAATTGGGAGTTGGTAGGGATGTAGGGATTAGAAGCTTTCGACGAGAATGAGGTGATCTATGAGGTAGGTGGGCGAGAATTTGCCCATCCCCCTAGTGTCTTTTCCTCTTCACATGCTGGTCTTCAAGTCTGTGACGTAAACTCGTATTGAAGATGACCGCGGATCCCACGAGCTGAATGCCGAGGTAGTGACATTCAGCATTACCTGCGCAAATACACAGTTGTATGACTGAGTAAGTAGTACAAAATATGGTGGCAGAAACAATGAGACAATTGGGGGAGGATAGTCAATGGGAAGATTGAGGAACCGGTTGAGAAAATAGTATCAACCAATCAAAAGAGATTCCGCTAGAAAACTGTGTGAAAGTAACAAGATTAAGGCTGATTAGCTCGTGGATGTCTCTGTCTGTGCAATTAATAATTCTTTCACGGCGAGCTAAACGTCTCATTCGGAGTGCTGCCAGTCGTCTTCTCAAAGGATTTGGATCTGCATCCTTATAACTAGTCTGACGGTTTCAAAGGTTCGGCCGCATTGGCGGTTGACATTACGTGACGAATTCTCTAAGCTGATATCGGGGTAGGATGACCGAAGCAAGAGGAGAAATTGAGAGAGGTCTTTCTATATTGTGACAGAATACAAATATTAGTACAGATTAAAACCTCAAGGAGCATTTGAGAAAGTCAGCGTTGCTCATTCGTTCCGAGATGTGACTTATCGGAATATGACAGAAACGCTAACTGACCCATGCGGCAGGCATGTAGCAATAGTCAGGCATGAGAGGATGTTCATGAGAATGAACGAAGAAGCAATAAGTGTGAGGTGTGCACTGGGCTGAACAACTGAAATCTTAATCACGCGTTCCGACTTGATACTCGTGCTCCTAATCTTCTCATGTCACGGCGTCCCACTATCATCACTGGCCAATCCTAAGAGCAAGCGTCTGCTGAGGGCATGCTTCACCATCAAGTATCACAGTAATACGTAGTCAGAGGGCTCGGTCCTGAGAACTTGGCTGCATAGCAATTAGATCCTCTAACTAACCATGGAGAACTATCGAGCACACATAAAGAGCATGGGGTGTAGCAATTCGATAGCCTGACGACGCACCAGATACCGTTGCAGTAAGTTGCAACATGCGGTTCGGCTTGGGGTTTTGAACACCTCCCAACAACACGTTGACATTGCGGCTACGGGGAGTCCGCAAGATGGCAACTGTGAAGGGCTAACGTAGTAACAGAAGTCAATTTGAATAGGTTTATGATTTGACGAGAGGCTGACGCGCTCTTTTATGGTATTTTGGGTGTTTATTGATGTTAATGTCGCGCTTGGGTAGCGGAAGTGCTTGGGTATATTGGGCATCGACACCGTCACTCTTCTGCTTCTTCTTCCTGTCGAAAGGGGACTTGCTTTGGATTGGATGGCCATTTGGAGAGGTAGACTGCGGAAGCGTGTATGATAATGTGTTTGAGGGCACAGCTTGACACCATGACGAGCGAGACAGATACTCGACACTAAGAGAGGCCACATTATTAGGTCAAGAGATGTCGACATGTGCGACAGGCCAGGTCGTACCCAGTGTCTCGTCTTCTGGACCAAGATATTCTCATAGGGATTTGAAGAGATAACTCATACGCAGCATATCCGATTCGGTTAGCCATGAGCTCAGACTGGTTACAATTGGGGGCAGACATGATCACCGGGTTTGCGGCAACGGGGGGGACATATTTGGGACCAACACCTGGTCATGCTGCAGACTTGAAAGCTTTGTGGAAGTTAGTACCTCTTCTTACCTCGAAACCGACAGGTCAAGCCTCCCTTCCTACTTGTATTCACTCTTATTTACATTACCATTTTCAGCGTCATGAGACGCTTATTCAGCCCACCGATGAGCACCAGCTGAAGATTGCAGGTTAAGGAGTACGAGGTGTTGAAGGGACCTAAGGTTAAGTAGATATAAAAGCTCGTTCAAGACGACCAGAGCGCGAGAACCCAGGCTAATAGTTGCGGAAAATAGCTGCTTTCGTGTTGAATGATATGCAACGCTTAGAAGCCAAGAGGAAGGCCGTCGAGGTCACGTCGAGGGCGTTGTCAAGATTGGTGGCGTCAAGCAGATGATGATGGCATCCGGAAGGCCGTCATACGGAAGACCGAATATGACGAGGGTGTGGTGCGGGAGCTTTTAGAAGTGCAGCGGATAAAGGGCGACATTAAGGTGTAGTTTGTGCTGACTTGCCTGATAATTTGCAGCCTCGCAGCCTCTTGCCCCTACTCAAATCGGTCGCAGTATGTGTTAATGCGGCGAAGAACGTTGAAACGCCAGATACATGGGGGCATTAGGGGGCAATTCAGAAGTGGATCACTCGGCCAAGCCATAGTGAGCTAATCGGCACTGCGGAGGGTTCTAGGCATGAGAGCCAACGTGAACGTCTTTCGACCATGTGTCTCTTGGAAGGCGACGGCGCTGGCAGCACGAAAGATGAGTTAGCTCTGCGGTCAATCGAGTGACTTGATGTTGGAAAGGGGGTTAGAGGAATAACCTTGCTCTGGATATGAAGATACAGAATACCAACAGGAGCCGGGGACGATAGAGCTACCGCATGTAAGGCTTAGCTAACTGTCTCGTTAGCTCTTTAATGACTAGAGGAACTTTTCTGTGTTGGTAGTCGAGATTTTGAACTTGGACGATCGAGTCATATGTGTTGTGCGCGGGGGGGACATGGAGTGGCAGAGAACATATCAGCACATAATCCGCGTAGATGAGGTACGAGCCAAACCTCTTATAGGGACTCTCAAATCTTCCGGTTGTCTGCATAACGTCCCACACCCACTTCTGGGCACCCCCCACATTTGGGCACCCCATTTACACCAAAAACGCCGTTTTTCGAAATTCTATATTAAACTAAATACTTTACTTATTAAAGAGAATAAATATATGTTAAATAGATTAAGACTTAATTATAATACTTAAGTAGCTATATACTAGTATTATTGATAATAAGTATTATAAATTCAAGGTTTAACATTTATAATACTAATTTACCTAGCCTATATCTTAATATATAAAATAGGTAGAGATATTTAACTAATATGATTAGAATTTTTAAGTAAGATATAGTAGATTTATATATTCTTATACTTAGTAAAAAATTCTTTAAGCTTAGAATAATATTTTAAAATTTCCCTTAAGAAAAGTTTCTATTATAGAATTTTAACCCTTAATTATACTATATTTACTAAAGTAATACTTTTAAATCTCTTTTAGATATAATTATATACTTTTAATAAGTATAAATATTAATTTCCTAGATTTTTTAAATAAGTATATATGAGCGAAAATATATTTTTCTAATGTTAAGGAATACTAGTAAGTTACTAGTATCTACTAACATTTTAAAGCTTTTAGTTTTAAACTTCTATATTATAACTATTATTATATTTAAACCTTTATAAAAAATTAGATGGCTATAATTATACTTAACATAGTTTATATATATTTTCTTTTCTTAGTAAGTATAGTAGTTAGTTTAATATAGAATTTCGAAAAACGGCGTTTTTGGTGTAAATGGGGTGCCCAAATGTGGGGGGTGCCCAGAAGTGGGTGTGGGACGTTAATAGATAAATCGTTCGTGGTTCTTCTATCTCTGCTGTCTTTACTGCCTCAGGAATGTCCAACAACCCTCCTCTCTTTCAATTTCTTAATGCCCATACGGACTTCCGTTATCCCGCATTCATCACCAGAGGGGTATGAGCATCATCTGCAGTACCATTCAGATCCCCGTCATTGTGAGGCAGTTGATAGCTATCCCAGTTCAGCCGCGTCCACCTCTGCATATTTCGGGAGATCTGCATCACATTGGGAGCACTCAAATCAAAATCTTCCGTTTTGAAAACATCTTGCTGACTTCGATTCTCATTCTCCAGAGCATTACCTTGACGTACGGTTCGTCTTGCCCTGGGTGGCGACTCAACGTCTACATCGCGATGGCGTCCTGCATCCTCCGGTGCGGGGAGCTCGAGGTAGGACATTCGCTGAAGGATGTGCTAGTCGATTTCTTGCGTGGTGATAGTCGGGGACGCGAGAAGCGCAAAGTCGAGTCACGGGGAAAGAAGCCATCAGAGTGCTGCGCTCGATATGTTAGTCTACCTCCTAGGATTTGTAGGGAAGAGAGAAGTTACCATGGCATCTTTTCATTAGCAGGCAGAATCAGACTTCCCTTGTTTTGGAGCTCAAGCCGCCAATCAGCCCGGAACCTGGCGGACTCAAGGCCCGTTTGCAATTCGAACCGGCACGAAGCAAGTTCCGAACGTGGGGGTTGTAGGGCTCCAAGGCTGGACCGGCCAACCTCCTACGACGGCCAACCCCAGTTTACAGAGGGCTCTGCTTCGCACCAGCTTTCGTTTATACATAGTCGAAGCCTCAAGGACAACTGCCATAACTCCCATTGCTCCCGTCTTGGCCGTCGAAGATTACTTGCTCGAGAAGTCAGCGGCCATTCGGTATAAGTTCGCAAGAGGAACAGTAGGGTCGGATGCGAGTGTTGAGATCGATGAAGACCAGACAAGACAAGAGAAGCCAAGTTCATGGCGGACCGCAGATGTTGGTGCACAACCTAAGACATAGCATCTTCCTAAGTAGATAGCAATCTCCCGTATGCCACTTCACGGCTATGTTTCTGGACGCGTGGACGAAGTTGCCTAGCCCATGTGCTGGTAAATGTGTCTAGGCACGTTAGTTTTGGTACCTTTGAATTCCTTCACTGACGTCCTCGTCACTTGGACAGTCCTAGAAGACAAGACGTCCGTTCATGTGGACTAGATTTGTTGAGAGAAAAGAGGGAAGACAATGTGGGCGAGTATCTCGTCGAAACCAGAAGCTGGTGCTGTTACCGCACGGGGGTTATCCTGCGGGAAGACTCCTTGGTAGCCAACGCCGTAGTGCCTTTCATTGGGTCGCAACGGAGATGAGTGCAGCCAGCATTCGGCCACCAACGGCAAAGCCTTGGACTCGTCGGCAGTATCACACGTGGGAAAGCGATTTAAATGCAGTGCCAAGCCAAAGTCGGCTTAACGTGAAGGATATCAGGTCCCGAAAGAGTCGGAATGGCGCCGCCCACGAGGCGAAAATCGACGGCCCCTCGGCAGCGTCATGTTGAGAACTTGTGGGGTAGTCTCCATACTTGGTGTCATGGAGTGGTCAGAATTCGAGGTTTCAACAGGACTCCAGGCCGTCATTCGCGATTCAGGCTGATTTCGATAGTAATGACAGCGTTGGGTTGGTTCGTTGCACTGCGTGGGCGTTGACGAGAGTACCTGCAACTCCAAGGTAAGGTAGCTTCGATAAGAGCTCTAATAAGAGCGCCTGCTCCTATCTATTTACCATGCTCGGCCGAGCACGTTGCAAACGTCTGACTTCCCGGTCAGGCATCGCCTGTGCCTAGGCTCGTCATATGTGCGCACACAACTACCCACAGGCCCATAATGGAAGATCAAAGTATTTCGTAGCTCCCTCAAACCCGTGGAAACCTATCTTAAGCTCTAGACAACCATTACGGTGAAGCCCCATAAGCCCAGAGCCGCAGCATTCTACCGCCCTCTGGACTCATTTTTGAGGCACTCAAAGTCCCAAGTTCTTTTCCCGGTTCTGCACAATGTTGAGAATTTGGTAGACGGAGGAGGCTCATGGCAGAGATAAGAATAGCTTTACCAATGACGAAGCCATTTGATCAATAGGTTCCAGGACGAAGCGGGGCGGTAGAAACCCATTCCGCATTTGGACTACCATAGAAACTCTCCTGGGCATGTGGAGGTGGCTTTGGGGCAGATGGTGGTTCTATGCTCGGGTCGAGAGTGGGATTAGCTGAGGGGAGAGAAAAAAGGAGAACAGTACAGCCGGAACAAGTGGTCCAGCCTGCGGAGAGGACATATACCTGTTTGAAACAAATTATGGCCTTGATTGAGTTCATCTTCATGGTTCAATTAGCCTTGACACTGCTTCTCGTATTGCAGCTTGGGCAGGCTACGCAAAACCGGATCAGCAACAGCTGCTAGCTTGTTGCGGCCGACCGGTAAGAGGGGCAGCTCCAGGCTTCCGAAAGTTCGGCTTCGCTTTGCCCTCAGGTGGGTGTTGAGGATGATGTTGAGGACGCGAATAACGAGCATACCGGTTGCCCATCACGGCAACCAAGGCAAGGAACATGACCATATCGTCGTCCGCCTCAATGCCCGCCGGTGGCGTCACCTATGATGTGCCGATGATAATGCGAAGTGATAGCGGGAAACGAGGAAGACACCATACCAAGACGACATCAAGCGAGAGCACATGCTGGTGTCGGTGTCGGTGCCACTTTTCAGCATTATGTTGGCTGCGGTGTACTTTCGGAAGATCGAGCAAAGGGGGCAGTTCGGAAAACACAACGATGGTGCGAACGCAACGCACAGGCTCATCCTGGTCGAATATTTGTAATGACCTATCAGGCCGGGAGCGATATTGGAGGAGTAAATGGGATGAAACATGACCCAGGTGACTTATTGTATCTGCGGCGATAAGGTATGCCTTGCTCGTCTACCGTCTCTTCAGCTCCCGGCAACCAAGTATCTGCTGCCCAATGTTCTCTGTTACTCTTTTTGCAGGCTGCTCTCCGATCTAGTAACTGTTCGAAACCTAATGGCTGCTTCTCAATCTTCTCTCGACACTACGACAGCGCATGCGCAAGCCCGCTCTGAGTGTGTTAGTAGGCGTAGACCAAGTCAGGAACGTGTTTCCGAAGCTCGCGCTCCAACTGCCAGGAGTAATCTGAGTAGCCTTCCAAAGAGGCCTAAAGAATAATGATTTGAACCTTCTCTTGGGGCTAAGCACTTGACTAACCCGAGAGGTCGTCAGCAATCGCCGCATCAGACGACTTCGGGGCAGCAGGAACCTTGGAACAATCGGAACCTTCAGCTCAATCTTCGTTTCAGTCTTGAGGGGAATAAGAGCACTCGATGTGGCTGTATTTCTGCAAGCGTTGGTATTTGTCTCCGGCGATAGGTTGGGCGATTAGCATAAACCAGAGTCCGTGTCATCAATCGTGGGGACCTACACAGTTGCCCGTATGATCGGGCTGCATTAGGGGAGGAATCAGGCAAGTAGAGCGTACAGTCCGTTTCGCTGGCAGCGTCCAAAAATCGGATTTTAGCCTATTAACCCCGAAAATCAGTAAACTATCACAACAGGGGTCAAACTGGCCCAACTGGCCCAACTGGTGTAAACTGGCCACTGTAGCCCAATTGGGCCACTTTCGTGGGGCCCACGTAGTGAAATCTCTGTAAATTACAATATCTCGTGAAAAGCTTTTCGTGATGCCTCCTCGGCGGGCTCGGGCCCCCTCAATTGATAATACCACTGGGCCGGCGAAGCGAAAGCGATTGAAAACAGCAAAAGCCCTAGAGACGAATACAACAACCGGCTCGCCGTCGAGGGTAGTTATCGTACGTACGAGGGCGAGGGCGAGGGCGCAGGCGTCAGAGCCAGCGAAGACCCCAGTTAAGCCACCTCGACGCCGTCGGGTAGTGGTGATCCCTTCCCCAGCCCAGAGGGTTGCTCAGTTAGCAGAAACAGAGACAGGAATAACTCAACAAAACCTCGAAGTTGACGAAGTCGAGGAAACCCAACCGGCAGGCCACTATGAACACCAAGCTATTGGGCAGTCAACGCCGGGCCAGCGACTTCAATATAACCTCAACCTCGATGAGGATCCTTTTGCTGTTACGCCGGCAAGGCCTGGTCGACGGCCTTTACCTGATACCCCAACTCCTCGACGAACGCAACCACAGTCAATCAATTTAACTGTTACGTATACTCCTCTCTTCTCAGGCGGTCGCTCGCCGCCAAAGCTTCCTGAGACTATATACAAGTGGATATTTGACGAGGAGAGCGAAGTTGGTCATAAGTTGATTATCCAGTGGTCGAAAATCGAGAGGGATTTGGCGAAGCGAATCGACGCCCGTTTAAGGGCACAATATAATATCGAGAAGAGCTGGATTACCACGAAAATCGCCTGGAGAAGAATAGGATTAAAAGCAGTAACTATTGTATACCGCGAAGAATTCGCTGTTGACAGTGGCAACTGGCCGGTTGTTCCATGGTATGATATTTCGAAGCAAATTATCGAGAATAGTCGCCTTGGTGAGGTTCTTCTCGATGTTGAACTGGCCTACTCTGTCACTCCTACTGTAGCCGCAGTAGGAGAGCTAGAAGGCGTAGGATCACCACGAGGGCGACCGTCTCGACTTAGTCAACGTCAGACTGTAACAAATACGATGCTTCAAGCGATTGAAACAGAAGGCGATCGAAAGAGGAAGTTATTTCGAGACCTTCTTCGCCATAATCAGTGTAACGATTCAGCAACCTGTCAGAATACCTCGTCAGCTGATCCAACAGTTAACTGGTGCTGGGTCAACGCAAGAAAACACTATAAACTGACCGTATTTGATTTCGAGAAGTGGCAAGAAGCTATTCAGAAGGGCGAGGAAGGCGTATCAATATCAAACCCGCCTGCCCGCCTAATTGTTGATCTTGTTCAGCGTGAACAACGCGATATGAAAAAGCCCGATAAATCAGCAAATCGAGGAGGCCAAAATAGCCTAGGTGAAAAGTCTGCTAATAGAGGGCTTTCAGACACACAAGACCCAGCAAATACTGCCAATAATAATAGCGCAGTAGTCAACTTCTATGGCCTACCTCCGCCAGGCGGCCCAACGCAATATTGGCCAAAGTTGCCGCCGCCAACGATGCCGCCCCAATATTGGGATCTTGAGCCTCAATTTCAACCGCAGTCAGGTGATTACTCTGCCCGTCGGCAAGTAGAGGCTCCGATTCGTTCTTCGTCGCCAGTTGTTCCTGATTCGCCCTCAAAAGCAACACGCCAAGTTGATGAGTTCGTTTCGTGGTTTCTAGCTGTGAACGGCAAGAAGTTGGGTATTGACGAAGTGAAATTTACTCCGTTAAAGGCTTCAATAGTCAGTCTCCGCGTTATTCGTGATTACCCAGACAGCTGGTTCAAGGAGGTAGGGTTTTCACCACAACTTACCGCAGCAGTGAGAAAATCGATCAAACTTTTCACTACAACACAGCAATTTTACCTCCAACAGAGCGAACCTCTCGCCGCTGTACAATCACTCGTACAGGCAACGAAAAAGCCAGCAGTTGACCGTGAGGTTGAAGACGAAGTGTATAACCGACTTTTTGACGAGCGATTCGGAGAAACAGGCAATATCGAACGAAGCGCTAGTAAAGTAGGCGAAATAAGCGTTCCAGCGGGTAGGATCTCCTCACCGCTGCCAACTGGCGATATTGAGTTTGGTCGAGGTGGTGAGTAATATTGACGGAAGTGACGGCGTCAACTAACCAGAAACTAGAATTAGACCTCTTCGTCTCCTCGCCGCCGCCACCAATCCTTCCTCCTAATACCGAACAAAATCCGATCGAAGTCTCAGACTATATATCGTCGCCTTATACCCAAGAGGAAGAGGAGGTTAAACTAGGATAAATAGCAGCGACTACTGCTAGCGGAAAGCTTTGCTTGTGGATGTGAGCTGCCCTGCAACACCCGGGAGGATCAACCCAAAGACCGTTAGGTAGGTAGCAGAGCACTTTGATACGCCACGGATACGATTTATTTCACTATAGGCCTGACTTGAGGTTGTAAATACAGGCATTATTCATGTTTTTCTTCTCCTACTTCTCCTACTACAAGTTCAACAACTATTTACTACAAGAGGTGGATTCAACTCTCCTCCTGCCTCAATATACATATCGCTACTCGTCATAGCGTCACAGAAGATATCCTGTGTGCCGTCGAAGTTGATATATGAGTTACGGAAGTGCCCAGCTATCTGTGGGAGACGTTGCCCAACCTCAAGCGCGCAGTCGCGGAGAAACTCAGCAAAATCACGCTCGTCTAGTTCGTTAGTATTCCACGTACGGAATGTCTTTTTTACATGCTTTTTGAGGTCGCCAAAATACTCCTCGATGGGGTTAAAGTCAGGTGAGTACGGCGGGAGGAATTCGAGGCGTACGCCAGCGGCCTCACACGCTTGCCGTATATCCCCTTGCCGGTGAAAAGAAGCATTATCCATTATAATCACTGACTTAGGCCCAGGGAATATTCCACACTTTGGCAGTAGAAGTTGCTGTATCCACGCAGAGAAGCCCTCGCCATTCGTCGATCCAGTATATACCAGCAAGTCTACGATACCGTCAATTGCGAGTGCTGGCAGCAGTTGTATCCGTTGACCTCGCTCGAGGGGAACTGACCGCGTTGGCGTCAGACCCTTAGGCGCCCAACCCGTCCTTCTTCTTCCAGTGTTTTTATCAACGCCTGATTCGTCTACGAATATTAATTGTTCTGGGTGGTATCGACGTATACGAGATAACCAATCGTACCGTAATTCTGGGTTTCGTTGTGAAGCAATTATGTGGGCTTTCTTTCTCGTCCAGCCAGCTGCGTGGAGGTGGCGGCTCAACGTTGATTTGCTGACTTCGAGGTTGAACTGTTCGTATAGGAATTCTTGCATCTCTTCGAATAGGAGGTCGTTACGATACTTTAATAATTCGAGAAGTTCGTTCCGATGCTGTATTTCCATCTTCTGCTGGCTTTCACGCCTTCGAGGGTATTGTTCTACCTCGCCAGTTATGTCGAATCGACGACGCCATCGTCGAATCGTTCGTTGGCTACAGCCAACCGCCTCTGCGATTTCTTCGTCGGTTTGAATAACAGAGGGAAGAAGTAGGTTAACTTTCCTCAGCTGGAGTTTTGAGAGACGTGGCGCCATACTGACGCGTTGAAATGAGTAGATTTGACGATACGGTGGCTAAATGCAGCTGAATGCGACCGTTGTAATTTTCCCAGCGAAAAAAACGGAGTTTAGCATGGGTTTGCATTAACCCCACCCTAGGGGGGTAAAAACTCGATTTTTGGACGCTGTCAGTGCAACGGACTGTACCATTTTCGCTAAGGGTTGATTCTGTCAGTGGCTGAGGGACTCTTCGAGATGTTGGAACTTGACGTATTTGTTGGTAGATCGACGTGTTTGTCAGGCTGACACAGAGGCTCGCCTTAGATCTACTTGCAGATGAACACGGGCCACAACTGGAAAGGAAGGCGGTGTTGCAGACGGAAGGCTGATATTGAAGAAGGGAAGGTGTGGATGTGAGACGAGGGTCGGCATTTGGCATTTGGGACGCACTGACTTTAGATAGATGTTATCACACCAAAAACGCATTTGCGATGCCTACCTACCAGCAGAAGCATAAAAATCACCACAGTGGATCAATCCTGCCACGGTCAATGGCGCTGCTGTGTCTGCACTGGGGAGGACACTGCGCTGTGTCGAGGCACACGGAGGACTGGCTGCGTAGACCTCTGTTGGATTTATACCCTGTGTACGCAGACGATGCCCAGCACTTGGAACCACCTTTGTCACGTGTGGAAAATACCGACGAGATACCTCACTTAGGCATGGTAAGATTCGCCTATTATTATCGAGTCTATTGTTATCAAAGCTATATGTACGCGTGGGAGGCTGCAGATGTGCCAGACGAGAGACGTCGGCCATGGCATCCTGATACCACACAATTTTGATCATCACCGGAGAACATGCGGTATTCAGCTTGCCCATGAGCCAGTACTAGCGCTCCAGGTTGGCAGGTCACCAGATCTTGGGGAGTCTCAAGCTACCCCCAGTATGACGGACCAGCTCGGCGACGTCTAAGCCCGTCCGCGGCTCGCAGACTGTCCAGAAGAGATGGGAAACGAAGGGTATTGTATCATGAAGCTCAGACGCAATCTGGCTTCTTTCACGCATGGGAATCGAAGTTTGCTTGTTCGGTGGGGACTGGCTCTTCGGGACGAATGGCCTAATGGGCTTGTGGTCTTGGGCTTGTGGTCTTGGGCTTGTGGTCTTGGGCTTGTGGTCTTGGGCTTGTGGTCTTGGGCAGGTCTCTTGGTCCTTTTCGCTTCATTTCATCTGAGAGAAGGGATCATCAGCAACAGAGACGCATGATTATGGGGAAAGACGACAGATGAGTGTCCAAGCACCAGTCAATACCAGTATTAGAAGCTAGACAATACGCAAGAAAACAGGCACGCGAGTGTCCTAGAGTTTTATGGCGATTGCAAAGCCCCGATAACTAGACCCAACGATGGTACAGGATGGAGCAGGACTTGTGCTGTCTGTAAAGTTAGGTCAAGAGAGACGCTTGAGCTTAGCGGAGGAAATGGCGTTCGCTACTGTATGAGTAATGCTATCGAGCAGTTGTCGCCTGATACTGGCGGTGACCACGCCAATAGGAAATGGCCAATGGCTGCGCTTACAGAACTAGTTGCTTTATTGCTTCAGAATGCGGTTGCAAGTGTGGCCGTCTGCGAGTTCCGTTCGCTGATATGCAGGATGCGGACAGGGTAGTGAGCTGTGACGTTGAGCAAAGACGCGGGACAAGGATAGTTATGCAGGGATTGTGTGTCCATTTTACGCGTGTAGCGACACGTGTAGTGAGACGCGTCGCGTCGCATGTACCTTGGATAAGGTAGATAAGATAAGGTACTTTGTCAGTTGTGTGAGCAGCTAAGTTGGTAATGCATTAATTAGGGGGATACCTACTGTCCGTCTCGTTGGTGGTGTCCTTCAATCCGATTTTGCCCCACAGCAATTGCTATGCGGGTGCATGTTCTCGCCAGTCATCAAGACACTAACTACCACTACTGGCTTTCTACCCATGAGCTAGGCACTTTCAAATGACACTTCGACGAGACCAGCAGATGCCCAGCACTCCGGGACCACATTACAGCAGGCCAGAGCATGGAAGACACCGTGGCTGTTAGCACTGCGAAAACAGATGCCGTCACCACAGTACTTGCTGTTAGGGACGTCTCGACTCAAGCATCCCAAATGTTAGCGCAGCATAGGTCCCACTGTTACCTAGGATGAATGAAACTGCATTGGACAGTAACATTGGACCCCTTATCAGCTAATATTCGGAAATGCTTGGGTCGGCAAATAATGAGCGATTGCTTGGTGCACGTAACTCTCTAGTAAAAGCTCGTCTTCCACAAGCCGACGCTCATAGCCATTGCCTATCCTCTACACCAGCCTTGGACATTGAATTGGTATTATATATGTTGCAATGAGTAAGATCAAGGCTGTTGCGGGCTCCCACGCAGCCGTAAAGTGCCTTCGCAAGCTGTCCCCCTCAAGCAGACGTGTTTAATGGACAGACGGCGCCCTCTAGGGCCCGCTAAATCAAGTTCTCGGTCTGACCAGACTTCCTGATCCGCACCATCAACCCTTCGGAAACATGTCTTGCCTTGCAGACATCAGTCGTGCCATTGAACATAGCGAGAGCACAAAATATAAGTTTTACGGGCGATGATGAGCTGTTGTCTTGTGGCTAGCGTCCCTCCCTGTTAGGCCAGGGCCTTGTCACTATCAACTGGGACTGAAGTATACCTATCGCGACTCGACGCTGCAAACCAGCATACTGCAACCACCTCGGCAGAAGGCTTGGTTGGCTTTGTATTGTACCTACCCGTGTGGATGCTCTTTTCCCGTTTGAATGAGGGTGGGATCAGGGTCGCACTTCACTTTGTGCCCTATCCCAATCATATGGTCAGAAAATTAGGTGCCTAATTTCTGACCTCTGACCTCTGACCTCTGACCTCTTATGACAAATTGCCTTAGGGGCATACCGGCAGTGTTCTATAGGGGGAAGCCACATTCAACAGATCCCTAATGAGAGCACATTACAGCGGGCCAAAGTGCGGAGCGAGTTGATCACCGCTCCCACAGTCAGATGACTACATGCAAGATCACTTCCGGGTCCGGCATCCTCCTCAGCGAAGTCGATGTACCGCTAAGGGTGTAAGTATTGCCCTTTGCACTTTATCCCTTTCTATCCTTTGCGCGATTGTAGTGACAATGGCGGCAACAGCGTTTGAAGTCCCAGCGACCTGTAGAAAGAGCTGCCATGGTTCCTGTCTACGTACGAGCGTCCGACGCCCCCCAACTACTTCAGACCGAGATAGCAAGATGAGGTATTCGAGACACCCCAAGGTCGATCAGGACGGGAAGAGTTCTGTGGGGAGAATCTGGTCACCTCTTGCAGCTTTTGTTTGAAGTGCAAAAACCTTTGACCACCACCTCAACACACTTTAAAACTTTCGCTACTAAATTCCGCTATTCGCCCTCCATCGTGATCACCTCTTTCCCACCATGTCTAACCGCGCCACACCATACTGCGCTGCCCCATCGCAAACAATTCCCATCACCAGTTTTCAACTAGCCAGCCTCTATTGCCAATCCGCAGCAAGACGACACTGTCCACCCTGTTTAGCGCAACTAGATTGGAGCTCGCAAGTCGGTCCAGTATCGTCTACCATGCCTACAACATCCTCAGAAGGTAATATTCACTGTTCTTCCGGTCAAATTAACGGGATACGCTGCGCTATAGTAGCAGCCGGCAAGTTGTCTGTCGTTAGTCACGGTTATTGCATCTCAAGATCGAGAGGCATGCGAAGCGAAAATGTGCTACATTGAAGCAACGACAGCCAAAACACAGTGAAGGACCGGATTGAATGGCAGACTCTGGCTGCAACCTACAGTCAGACCATCCTGGGGCCAAAGCCGGCATCAACTGGTACTGCAGCGGAGGTCCAATTAAGGTTGAGTTCAGCGGGACGGCCCGTATGTTAGCGCTTATCACATAGGTACAGCTTCCCCAAGTCGACCCCCTATCCCGCTCTACCTTGCGGTGCTAAACAGAGGTTGAAGTTTCTCGAGGTAATTATGTGCGGTCACTACTCCGGAGCAGGCTACTGACGGCACGACTTTATATATGTCGGGGAGATACCAGCACTAGCCTGCCGCACTCCAGCAACTAAGGAGCAACGCAACACCAATTAGCCTTATCCTCATGCCTGTTAGGTCAATAGCAGAACTCGACAGGCCCCTAATACCCGTCCAGGCTGTTCTACCTCAAAATACTGGATCTGCCTTCCGAGAAGCCTGAATCCTTCCCCTAGGTCCTTTCCTCACCGAGACAGGAGTTTTTTCCCCGGCCGTACCTTCCACCGACGGCAGCCATCGACAGTCCACAGCCGAGGAATAAGCAACTGAAAGCTACTTCCTACTCCTAACAGCACATGGAACATCTCTCTCCTCGCACCCTCACTATTCGATCCTGTCTGAACCAAAAGAAGATGCCGCTTCATGGCATTCAGTTCGCTATCACAGACTTCTTTCCAAATAATCAAGGCATCCCTCATCATAAGAACCAGTCATCGAAAGCAGACGCCAAGGTACCCCAGGTAATCAATGCGAACAAGCATCTATGGTGATCGATAAAAAGCAGGACGATGGCTGGACCAAACGACCTCATCTTGTAGTATGCGTTCCAGAATCTCCTGACCGAGCATGCGTGCAGTAAGAACACGGCGTGGGTGTCTTCTGAGTTGCAATACGGTATTCCACCTCATGTTCCACGGTGACCATCAGAGGATGGCCTCTTTGACATCAGATTCGAGTCTACATCGATGTTTCCATGCACATCGACCGCACTCGGTATCTGGGGGACGGGCGGGCGGATACCCAGTGGCTAGCTCTATAGCCCAGGCGCGCCGAGGTTGAACGACTAGGTCACCCAATACGACGTCCATAGGAAGACGAATGTTGCCGATTGCCACCCATGAATTTCCATGTTGAGTCATAATATCTCCATCGACATGCGACTTTCACAAGAACTGACAAACACGATCCTACAGAAACATAAGCCGTTGCCAGTGCATCGACGTGCCTGACCAGAAGGTGGTCCTAATCCTAGACTTCAACCACCAGCCACGCGAATCCTCCCATGGGGATAAACTTGAAGCAACATATGGCCTTGCCCGCAGCCGCAGAGCACAAATTCGATGTCAACGTGTCACTTACGAAATTCAGGGATTGGAAGGGTTGTGTCACGGACGGCGCTGTGAAGGAGGTGGAGATTGAGAGACTGAGGGGACATCGAGAGGAGACAAAGGAGAAGGAAACCACTGTCCCACCAGGGGTCAACCAAAGAGCTATAAAGGGAGCTCAATCCAACAAAGTGTAAGGAGGCCAGACATGAATGCAGTTACCCCTAGAGATCTCCATTTTCTGATCTCTCCACTCTGTGCCACAAACCTTCTAACAGAACACAGGATCGCTCCAAACTGTCACAGTTGGGGTTCATTGATCGAGCTCATTAATCAGAAGCAGCCAAGTGTGGTACAACAGAGCCACGACGGGTATCAGGAAACGTCTTCTCCGGCTCAGACCGCGACAATGAGGAAATGAGTGGAAGTGATCGTCGCAGGAAACATAGTAACGGTTGGGACGGTTTATGAGGTATGGATGATCATGGTGTCTCCAATCTAGAGCCATTACCATAGGTCTGGCGAAGAACAACTATATTCGATTCAGGTTTGGTCAAATCTGACCGAGGCTTCACTTCCACGAAGCTCATGAAGCGATGACAACACTCCACTGCATAAGAAGTACGTCCAGCCAAGTATCGTGTGACACCATTGTCAGTCATACTGGTCGTGATTATCACGAGGCATATGCGAGCTACCAACGCTGTTATTCTTGGCCTCGCTAAGGACGGTATAATAACAATGGACGGCATCACCAAGAGCCTTGCTCAAGTAAGAATTGGCATCCGGGTTATCTTCTGTCCCGCAACGGCCTCATTGTACCAGTCCACCGCGCCGCGCGGACCGTCACCTCTCGGACGAACGATGCTGCGTGTAACAACTGAGCAGACCGCACAAAGACTTCCGCCGTGACGGAACAAGCCACGAACAATATTCTCCTTTCCGTAGCAGCTCGAGCACGTTGTCGCGCGGAGGCGATCCAGCCGGCGGCATGCGTCAGACATGTCTATAGGGGCCTTCGCCGGCAATGGATTTGTGGAGGGGAAGTGTGAGCGACCACCTTTGCTAGCTAGTTTAACTTTGGTTGGTTCTGCATCCGTATCTGCGGGCTGGCATCGTTCTGCTGACGACGACAGTGTCCATTAAGTCGTTCAAGTGCTAGGGCCGTATGCTGACGGATAAGCGGACAACAAACGGCTTGTTTAACCAGCCGCCCTCTACGGGCTTGACACACATTTTTGTGGTATTATCTTCGGTGTCAATCTGCAATTCTTCAATTGAATGCTGGCTACTATCCGGCGAACCTGTCGGTACGTTTCAACGCAACGATCACCAAAACCACCGCGAAGCCCAACGCTGTCGCTTGGGAAACAAGAACACTGAAGGCCGGCGTCCAAGTTGACATATATACTATTGACTAGACCGCACAAGTTCTTTCCACGACTCACTTATTCACTACCGACTGCGAAATACCTCCGTCATAACACCCAGTCATCTTGGACGGTACCTCGGCCATGGAATAGATGCAGATATCACGGCCTCGAACACCTTCACGAGATCTACCTGTGATGATCCGGATTGTAATACGCTACGAACTTCGAAAACACTTTTCCTCGGCACCCGCGACACTGTTGGCAGGATCGTCCTTAAGTCTTTCGTCGATTTGGTGTGTATCCTCTTTACTTCAAAGGTCATCAACGAAAGAACAACCTCGCATCACTAATCGGGCGATAACATCGGACTCTTCACCAAGACATTTCCGAAAGTCGGGTCGGATCCTGGGAAACTTAGGAATCTGAGAGTAGACCTCA
Organism: Colletotrichum truncatum; assembly: GCF_014235925.2. Taxonomy (NCBI): domain Eukaryota; kingdom Fungi; phylum Ascomycota; class Sordariomycetes; order Glomerellales; family Glomerellaceae; genus Colletotrichum; species Colletotrichum truncatum. Next base: position 366,377 of record NW_027222410.1, on the reverse strand, counting down.
ACAGAATATAGCTGGCGTTGGAATGCTACCCGCGGAATATGATCAGTCAGTATGCAACTTTACCCCCATCTTTGCCTTTGGTTTCGGACCTCAAACCACTAATGATGGCTTCGTACGCAGCTGAAGCCGATTGCGTATCCCGCCTGCCTCTTTAACATCCCTATCTGCATTCCTCCACCCAAACGATGAATCTAGCACTCGAGGCATGATTCCTGATTCCGAACTAGAAACCCTGTACACGCCGCCTCTGGCTCGTTAGGAAGATCTTCTGTCGACCATGCGAGTTTCCAGTCAGTCGAGCGTCCGAGGGCGATCGGGAACAAAGAACCAGCCCTGTTCTGTTTGATTCGGCCCTTTGCCCAGAAGAACTTACGCCGTTGATGGTTGAGCTGTTCCTCCAATAAGTATTCTCTGTTCTGCCAGTTCTGGAAAACAGCCCTCATGTCACAACCACTGCACGCAAGTGCCATGCTAATACTGCGAGACTAATAGTTACTGTCCCACACTATTGAAGCCCTTAGATCTTCTGCATCCGCCTTCCAGCTAGATCGACTCCTGTGTTGTGAACTGTCCCAGCCACGAGTATTAGTTGCAGTTGAAGGAAGCCTATTGTTGGAGGATCAGCAAGCCCATCGACCACATCGCTTTACCATGCCAGCTTCGCAACATTCCCTCTGTTTTCTCGATGAAGACTAATTGTTATGGAGGGTTGTGGGATACTGCATTTTTACATACAGGCACGTAGTTCTCGGCTCAGTGGTGCCGTCTGTGATAACATGACAGTCCTCAACGTTCTTGGATTGGATTTTTCTGGACATTATCACCCAAGGGCCATGAATAGATCCATGTGGATAGTTTCATCCAGAATACCAGTGCCATGCCCTTAGCCAGTACGTCGTTGGGCGCAGTGGAAGACGAGTGTGGTGTGGACGAAGCTGCCACCGATTTCCCAGTTTTGAAGGGCTGGGCCGAAGCCACGTACTGGCGAGCGATCTAACACGACCTGCTGGAATACTGAAGCTTGTATCAGACATTCATAGATGCTATGGATTGAAAACGTCGTATTCCACGCAACAGAGCTTGTTTCAGTCATATATTTGAGCATCTACTGCGGGATGCCTGCTTAGTAGCGCACATGTCGACGGGCCGAACTTCCCTCTCATCGAGAACAGCCTTTGTTAACCTAACTTCTCTTTCGCCTCAAAGACATATCTCTGCCGTCATGCTGGCAGTTTCGTCTCTAATTGACATGAAAGTACACCCGCATTGACAGTTTCTGCTACCACCAGACCAAGCTTTTGAGGCTTTCATGGACGGCATTCACATCTCCTCAGCGCAGCCAGGCTACTGCAGCCCAGTCCAACACAACTGGTGCTTTAATTTTTTCTCATCGATCGTTAGTGATCAACTACTCCTACTTCTTACTTCTTCCTACTTATAGCGAACGAGACTGAGCTCTTAATTGCGTCCCGGAGTCAAACTCAGGACCACAGATGAAATGTAGGGAACTCGAAACAAAGAGAGGCTCCTCTTCCACTTGCAATGACAGAAACCTATTTTACGCAAGAAGTATCTCGAAGCAGTCTCTCATAACTACTATATTTGTTCTCTGTGATTAGAGTTGAATACAAGCGTTCAGATCCAGAAACCATGGTTGCGAGTCGTTTTACTAGCAGGTATGTTGTCGTTGCTAGCTTAATCCCTGGTATCGCTAGTACTAATGCCTGACGAACTCGTCAACTGGCTCTAAGTATCTAGGAGGACATGCCCGGCCTGTCAACTTGACAGTTTCTAAAGATACTTGTGCCGTACTACGGCCTTAGTTCCGAAAGTGTAGGTTGCGATCGGATTGGAATAAAGTTACGGGGGTGAGTGAGGGGGTACGCCAGGCATCAGGGTTACATGAGCTGGGGGAGCTCTGGCTCCTAGCGTAAGTATGGCGTTTTCTTAGGCGATCTAGTCATTTGTGTGAAGGCGGAGCTTGATATGGTATTCTGCTCCCAAGAATGGACATGTTGAACTGCTTCACTATCCTTGCGACTGGTAAGTTAAAGCGTCGGAACAGCGAGGGCATCCACCATGAGCTTGGGTTACTACCGTCTTCTAAACAAACATGACGATGTTTCCAAGACATGACGCTCATATGGTCCGATCATGGCCCTGATGGTCTGGCACTAGAGCCAGGGACATGACGGCCAGTGAGGCTCAGGGGCGGCCGTGAGGAAATGGCTGAGCAAGGCAGAGAACATCTTAAGCTAAGCCAGGGTGCCAGAGATGATGATACTGAATGGGACAGATCTAATTCAAGTAGTTACTGGTTCTCTGAGCCAGACAACCACTGCGTGGCTCCTTCATGCTTTGAGACAGCGAGAAGCAACGAAGCCCGTCACAAGCGGGGCTTTAGACAGTTGCTGTCCGTCGAGAAAGAAAGATTTACTCCCCTTTTTCTTAATAACACCAGCAAAATTGAGTCGCTATCCCCTACTAGCGTTGTAAATTCCGTCACACGCATGCCGCAACTTGTCCGTACACACCCGGGCCCCTTTTTGTCTCTGTGGTCCAAGCAACGCTACGTCTTTTCCTCTCGTGGTTTTCCTCTGGAAGCCTCTTCGACTCCTTCAACAATTCTCCAACAAAATCTTGAACACCTCACTCGGAATTCGGCGTGCCTATCAGCGCTCTTCAATGCCTAGTGAAGTTAATTTTCAGTTGAGAGATCAAGTCTGAACAGCCAAACCACCATTTCTCAGAGCCGACTTTTCCGGACGACCGATATCAACCACGAGGAGCATTCGACAGGGCCAGGCTTTCCAGTATCAGCTACGCAAGACATGAGACCATCCTTGAGAAGTCAAAGCAGTACGGTAGAGCGGTTCCAGGTGTACCTTTTCCACAGAAAAGGTGATGTCGCTTATCCGTCAAGCCAATAATGCATCTGGCCCTCGTCTCGTCTTGTCTCTCCACCCTCTCCAGCTTATTCAGGAACAACCGGACAAATGTACCTGCGGCCTGGATGGTGGTAGAGACGGCGTAAGACACCCTTTCTGCCTGGTTGTTATCCGTTTTGAGGCCAAGGTTGATCACACCGCCGAGGATCAGGCCACAGAGGCGGTATATCAGCCAGTACCCCAGCGCCTTACCCTTGTTCCACGGCTTGAGGGAGGCGATGGCGATTACGGCCTCAATTATTCGGAAGAGGCCGGCCGAGATGCCGCATAGGGCGGCTTCGAGGAGCATGAGCCACTCTACGCCGTACCGGTTGTTAGTTTAGAGACATACGGCGCAGGGGGTGTATTCGATGTTGTTAGCGAATATGTGTTAGATATTATTGGAAACCTTACTGGGGGAATCGGCAACCTACGTTCCGAAAATGAGAGCGACCTTGATGCCGATTTTAATGCATAATGACGGAGGAGAAAAAGCACAAGACTACCACGTCAGCCTGGTTGGTATCGTGCTGCCAATATTGCTCTAGTGGCCTCGAGAAATCGGTTTTGGGCGTCTCTTGCTCGCCGCCCCTTATTGCTTATTCCTCGCTTGCCTTACTCACATACTGGTCCTTCGTTTACCACGACTCAGCTCTCCCACCTAGAGTCGCTGCCAATGGAGCTTTGCAACGCACGGTCGAATCTGCCTCGGCTGCTGGGCTGGCGTGTCGACTTCCAGGTTGCGAACAGCAGCCTGCCTACCCATCTTGGGCAATATAATCTGTCCCCTCTTCCCGTGACAATGATGCTTCCTTCCATCCCAGGTTCTCTCTTTTTACTTATAACATGTCGTCGTTAGGGAGTATGCCAACGCTCCCGCTGAGCCTCATGGCCTTCTAGACTCCTGCCTCTTTGACTCAGTCCTTCCGCTTTTCTCGTTCTACAAGATTTGACATCTCTCCAACTATTACGAACCTACTAATCAACTGGGCTCTGGTGGAGAGCATCTACACGCCTCTCTAGGGACTTAGAATAGTCAGAAGCTAAATTTCTTAAAGTTTCATGTTTCGCAGAGCTGAAGATGCTTCAATGATCCAACACATCAGCTTTTACGTAAATTGGTCAACGATGAAATAACATAAGGGGCCCAAAGCACCAGAGAAGAGATGATACAACTTGACCAGTCCGGATTGCGGCAGAAGCCAACGTGTGGCTCTAAACCTCCAACCTCGATCCCCCATATCAATCAAAGCAACCTTAAACGCTTCGTCTACCAGGTCCTCTAACTACGAAAATATATATCTATAATACTTTAGTAATTAAAGCCTAGTATAGTAGTATTAATCTATTATTCTATATTAATTATCTTATTAAAGTAAAATACTCTTGATTTATTTAAAATCTATAGTAAAGTAAAGTACTAAACGTAGATATATATTTAAAATAGTAAATTAAGTAGCTTGTCTTCTCCTAATTATATTATAAAATAGTATTATTTCTAAATATATTTTTATAAACGAAATAGATTAAAGATAATCTAGTTATCTTGTTTCGGGATTATCTCTATAGGTAATAAGTAAGTTATATACTAGCGAGGCTATATACTTTACTACGAAGGTATTATAATAAAATCAAAGTATATAAGAATTCTTTTTATTAATAAGTGTTCAGAGAAAATATTAAATTTAATTTAATATATTACTTAGAAAGTAACTAAGAAGAGTAACGTAACTAAAAATAGTTATAATATTAATATCTTTTCTTTTAGCTAAGAATTAATAAAATATAATAAGTCTATTAATAAGAGTTTAGTTACTTTTAAACAGCTATTACTAGTATTATAATTATATAATAATAAGATAATATATTATAATAATATAATTACTAAGTAATTAATCTTATAAAAGCTTTATAAATATATAACTCTAATTAAGGTTATCTATTATTAAGTAATAGTTTAAATATTTTCTTTTAATAGAAATACTAAATACTTATAAGGTAAATAATCTTTATTTATAATTTAGAGATTTGTTAAGAAAGAAATAATTTTCCTATTTTTATAAGCTAATTATACTTTAAAGAGTTAGTTATTTATTTCTAAAGCTTTAATAAATAGTTTTATATATAAAATAAGTAACTTATTTTTATATAATAATAAGTTTTTAAACTAAGTAATTTACTTCTTAGTTAGGAGTTAATGTATTTTAATTTTTAATAATTATTTCTCTCTTTTAACTATCTTTTTAAGTTAATTTATTAGTTAATAAAGTTAAAAAAAATAATATAGTAAGTTATTATATTACTAAAGAAAAAAACTTTACTTCTTAGATTTTAAATATTCTTTTCTTACTAATTATATCTTTAAGTAACTATATTAATATATATATTAGTTATATAAGTATCTATTCTAGTTTCTAATTAATAAAATTAATATTATCGTATTTTAGTTAAATAATATTATAGTTTTTATAATATAAATAAATAAGCTTTTAGTTTAGATAATATAATAATAATAGTTATTAGTTATAAATAACTAACTTATTATAATAAAATATTTAAGAGAAGAAGATAAGAAGTTATATATAGTATAGAAACTATATAATTATATTAAAATATAAGATTACTCTTTAGCTACTTAATTTATAATAGAAATAATAATAAATAGAATTAATTATTAACTAGGTAATTAGGCTTATAGTATAAGAGTCTAATTAAGTATACTTATTAAGGATAAGATTTTATATAATTAAATTTTATTTAAGATAAATACTTTTTTAATAGTTTTGATAAGTATTACTTATTTAATATTATTACTTATATAGTAAGTAAATATACTTAAATATTTTCTAAGCTTATATATATAAAGGATATATATTATTATTATCTTTATAATATAATAATTATAACTTTCTTTAATACTTATTGTTATATAATATAATTAACTATTAAATATTCTTAAAGTTTTATTTATAATTCTTTAAAAGCTTTATTATTTATTAATTACCTTTTAAGAATCCTTAAGTATTAGTTATATTCTTAACTAACTTAAAAGATAAAGTTTAATAATAATATAGGATTTAGTTTTATAGTTAAACTATTTACTATATTTTAATTATAGTATATATAATCTAGTAATAGCTTATTAAGTATACTTTATTTAATAGAATAATATATAATATTTATAAAACTATTCTTCTTATATATAAAAGAATTTTTAATTAGTATTTTACTAAATAATACTAAGACTAATAATAATTATAAATAAAATAAAATTATTATTAATTAAGTAGTAATATTAGTTAGAGTTAAAGTATTTACTAAATTTATATTAAAGTATTAAAACTGTATAATTTGATATAGTTTAATTATATTTTATTATAATTAAAGTCTTTAAGTAGATTTTATTAAGATTAGATTATAAATAAGTATTTTAATTAATAATCTAAATTATATTTACTATAATATTAGAAGCTAGAAGTATAAAGTAGTTTACTTACTTTTTATATAGTTAAATAACGTTTTTAAATAATATTTAATAAGTTTAGTTAATTTTAAGCTAGTATTTATAATAGTAATATACTTATATATACTTTACTTATAAAACTTAGAAATTATATTTCTAAGATATATATAGAGACTTATATTAAATTCTTTATTACTACCTTATATAGTTACTTCTTAGACTAGAATTATACTTATATATTTTATTTTTTAAGTTAAATTTTTTACTTAATTAATCTTTATTATAAGACTTATAATACTATATTATTATTAAATATAATAAGAAAACTCTAGTTTACTTACTAATAATTATATTATTATTATAATTTCTTATAATAGTATAATTATGTATATTTATACTTTAAAATACTTAATACTATAGTTTAAATTCTATATTATAGCTACTTAGTTAATATATATTTTAAAATTATAAATAATATTAAAAGTATCTAAATAATTTATTTTACTTATCTAAATAAACTAGTATTCTAGTTTTTTTAAAATTAAGTTTATTACTAAGTTATTATATTTTAATATTATATCTAAGTAAGTAAATATTATCTCCTTTTAAAGAAAATTACTTTATTTTTAAATAGTTTAAATATTTTTCTATTTATTATATATAATTTTAAGGTTTTTTAATAAGTTTTCTATAATTAATAGAGTAGCTTACTTATTTAGCTAATAGACTAATAAATCTAGAAATTCTAATACTACGTACTAGAATTAACCTATATAACTATATTTAAGGGATAGCCTAGGCAGGGTATATTATAAGCATCGCCTCTTATTAACTAACCCCTTATATTTTCTTAAAGCTTTATTTAGCTTCTTAATAGTTAAAATAGCTTTCATTACTTTAAAACTTTATTTAAGTTCTTTATAAGTAATAAAGTTAAATTTATAAGTAAGAAAGAAAAGTAATTCTTTAATACTTTCTATTATTTATTATATATAAATTATATTATTATTAATAGTATAGCTTAAGTATTCTATTTATAATTAATATAATATCTTAAGTATATTTCTAAAGTTTAATTAATTCTTTTATTTATTTAATAATTTATAAGTAAAAAGTAATACTAAGTTTATAATTGACTTTTAGTTATAAGATTAAAGATCTTTAGGATTTAGATATTAAGAATAATACTTTATTAAATTTTGTTTTTTTTAAAAAATATCTTATAGTTAATTAATAAGATCCTAAAAAAGTATATATTAAGTTTTTAATTATACTAAAATTTAGAAATAATATAATATAAATATTCTTAATAAGTTTATTTAATATAACTTATATACTATTATATTTTATTTTAATAAAAAGTTATCTAAATTTTAATAGTTCTATTATAAAGTCTAGGAAAACTAAATATTATAATATAAATATTATTAATAATATTAATAACATTTATAATTTTTATATAGTTTATATTTACTAAGTTTACTTTTTATATAGATTTTATAATCTTTAATCATTTTAATAATATCTTTCTTAATTACTTTTTTATTATGAAATAACTAACTTTTTTAAGTTTAAATAACTCCTTTAGATCTATATATAAGTATATTATGAATTTCTCTAATTTAATTATAAGTTATTTTTTTAAATATATTAATCCTAATTCTATTACTAGCTATCAAAAGTTTCTATATATATATATACATATATATATATAAATCCTCCTTTATATTTCTTAAAATTAACCTAGGTTTTTTTAAAATTAGAATTATAAGCTTTAGTTATTAACTAATATTATTAGCTTTATTACTCTTTAATTCTTTATAATAAATAGTTTTAAAGTTAGATTTAGAAAAGAATTTAATTATTTTATTTAATTTTTATAATTTTCTTAGATACTATAAAATAAGTTAAGTTCTTATAATTAATATAAACTTTAACTTTATGTTTAGTTCTTAAAAGCTATAGTCTTTATTATTTAAAAGCTTAAATAACTATTATAAGTTTCTTATTATAAATCTAATAATTATATTCTAGTTTAAAAAGCTTGTAAAAATAAAAAAAATATAGAAATAAAATATATTCTTATCATTTTATTATATAAGTTATTTTATTATAAAATAAAAAAACTTAGCTTCTAACTTAAAAAGCTTTATAAGGTTTAGAATTATAAATAATAGGCTTTAAGCTTATATAGGTCTTTATTTTTTTAAAAGCTTTTTATTATTTAGTTAACTATTCTTATAAAACATCTTTTTAAATAAGTTTTATAAGTCGTAATACTATCTTAGAATAGTTTTTAAAGAAGTATTAATGAAAGTTAATAAGTCTTAAAAAAGCTAATATATTCCTAAGGTTTTTTAATATTAGTTATTCTTTTATAACTTTAACTTTATTTATTAATATCCTAGTTTATCTAAGTATAATAATAAATCCTAAAAATTCAACTTTTTATTTATAAGAAAGCTTTTATTAAGTTTTATAAGTAATTTGAAAAATACTTTAAGAATATAATTAATTATAATCTAAAAAGTAGTAAATATATTAATAAGTCTTAATAGAATAATAAAGGTTTTAAATTATCTTTATTATTACTTTAAAATTACTTTTTATTTATTTCTTTTATTTATTTAAATAAGATTATAAGCTTTCTTATCTAGGGTAATAAACTATTAATTATAAAGTAAATTTTATTATTCTAAAACTAAGAGTAGTAAGTAGTAATTTTTAATAGTAATATTATTTGAATTTTTATAGTTTATATAGTGTTATTATCTATTATTTTTCTTTAATATAAATAATATAAAATATCTAGTTAGTAATATTAAGAGTTAAATAAATCTCTTAGCTAGGATCTTATCTAACTATTTATTAAAAGTATCTATATCTTTTATTTAGTTTAATTAAATAATTCTACTTATTATATTATATTAATTCAGTTTTAAGTCTTAATATAGATAGTTTATTATAAATCTTATATTATATATATACCTTTAATAAAAAGTCTTTTAAAGTTTTACTTACTATTATTATAATTAATATCTTAATATAAATATTTCTTATTTTAAAACAATAGTTACTTTTATTATTTATATTATTAATAATCTATATAAAAGCTTTATTAAGTCTTACTTAGTAAGCTAGATTATTATAAGTAATTAAGCTTACTCCTTAATTTATTTAATAGATATCTTTTTATAGTAATAGAATTTTAATAATATCTTTATAATATCTTATTTTAATAATACTAAGTATAATATTTTTTAGAAGTTATAGTAACTTAAGGGGAGTAATATAGTCTCTAAATTTATAATACTTCTATTATACTTAACTCTTTTCCGTTTTATTATATTAAGTAAGTAAGGGTTTTATTTTATATTTTATAATATTTCTTTTTCTTATATAGTTCTAAGAGATATAAAATTCCTTTATACTTTTAAGTTTATTAAGGCTTTTATAATATAACCTCTTAGACTTATAATAATATATAAATATATATTATAATTATAAGTTATATATAAAGACTTTTTCTTAAAGCTTATTTTTTATTCTTCTAAGAATAACTTTACTTATTTTTTAAGATCTTTTTTTCTTATATTTACTCTTAATCTAAAAGAAAATAGTTAGGTATTTCTCTAGGTATTTTACTTAGTTATTATAATAGACTCTATACTTAGGATTACTTTTATAATAAACTTTATAAATATCTAAATTACATTCTTCTTATAGTATTAATTTATCTAGTTAATATCTTATAAAGTATTTATAATTAAATCTTAAAATAAAAGTATTTTTACTTTTTTTATATCTAACTAAATCTTATATAAGTAGTCTATTCTTAGTATATACTTATATAATAAGCTTAGTATATTATTTCTTTAGATTAGGCTTATAGTTATACTTAGTAATAATATATAATATAAAGTTATTAATATTATATTATCTTTAAAATAGTTTATTAAATTTTTAAATATAAGATTAAGTAATAAGTAGTTATTCTTTTAAAGTAAAAGTTTAAAATATAGGTCTCTATCTTATATAAGTATTTTAAAGAAGTATATTTACTAATTATTAGAATAGGGTTTAATTTTTTAATACTTAAGTATTTTAGTTAAATCCTTAATCCTATCTTATTATTATTTTATATCCTTATTTAAGTAATTCTTATTATATTAATAAAAGTTCTCTTAGTTTTATTATTAATACTTCTTAACTAAGTTAGTAAGTTATTTTTCTTACTTCTTTTTTTTCTTTACTTATAAAAATAGTTATCTATTTTAATAACTAATTTAGTATAACTAAAGAAGTTACTAAATTTCTTTATTTTAATAATTTACTTTTATTTTTATTTTTAAGTTTAGTATAGAATATAAGATCTTAGATTTATTAATTTTATTTAAAGTCGTATAAAAACTTAAATTAAATGATATAATAAGTAACTAACTTAGTCTATTTAAGTTATTTAAATATCTTTTTAATTTACTATACTTACTAAGGTCTTAGAATAATAACTTAAAACTATATATTTAATTCTTTAAAACTATTAAAGATATTATAAGTTTCTAAATAATAATCTACTAATATATTATTTTACTAATTATTTTCTAAGAAGGATTTAAACTAGTAGAGTAAGTCTCTATATAAAAGGTTTAAAATATATAAAACTTTCTTAGACTTATTCTTAAAGTTAGAATAATAAAAGTTATAATAGTTTTTATACTCTTTATATTATCTTATCTTTGTATAACTTAAAGCTCTTTATTATTATTATTATTATTATTATATTCTTCTTTTATATTCTTTCTCTATATCCCTTACCTCTTCTTTTCTAAGTTCTTAGTCTAGGGTCTTAATAAAGGTCTTTCCCTTAGAAGAAGTAAAAAAATTATATTAAAGTTACTACTTCCTAATTTATATAAAGTTAACTTATTAAATAAAGATAATCAAAGTGTTATAACTAACTAGTAATAATAAGGTTTTTATTAATAAAAGTTAAAAGTATAAGACTAGTAATAAGTTATAGATTATTTTATTAATAAGTTATATTAATAAATTAAGGGTTAGGGTATAATAATTAAGCTTCTATTAAATAATAAGATAGTAATATTATAAATTATAAGTTAACTAATTAAAAACTATTTAAGAAGCTTTAAGTAAATACTTAAGTCTTAATTTATATATATAAGTCTTAATAATTATAATATAGATCTTATTAAATACGTATTATTAAGGATAAGTATTTATTATCTTAGCTAGGTAATTTTAAAATCATCTTATCTCTATATAACTTATATAATAGTTCTTCCTTTCTAAATTTTCTTTATTACTTTATTTTATATCTTATATATAAATATCTTATCTTAGTTACTAGCTTAGGTAGGTTTATTAACCCTTTATTAAGTATAATAAATAAGTTAAAATATTAAGTTTTACTTAGAAAGTCTAATTCTGTTTTATATTTTCTTATTATCTCTTACTAATAAGATATTAAGATATACTTCTTATAATACTACTTATTTATACTATCTTTATTATAATTTTAAGATTCTTATAGAGATTATATTATTATAATAATTTATTTTTATTCTAAGTTAAATTATTTTTATTATTATTTATTAATAAGCTTTTTATTATAATAAGTATATCTATATAAAGAATATAAGTATTATAAAAAGTATAAGTTAATATAAATAAAGCTTTTATATAAGTTAAGTATATTTAAAATTTAAAGTAAATATTATTTTTAAAAGAATAGGATTTATTAAAAGTTAAGGAAATAGTTTTTTCTAAAGTAGTTATTATAGAAAATCTTTATGTTATAAAGGTATTAGATATTATTAACTAATTTAGCCTTTCTTAATATCTTTAGCTTCTAATATAGTTAGTAATAGTTAAGCTTATATTTATAGAATTAGATTTTTCTTTATTACTTCTTCTTAAACTCTTTTAAGTTCTTCTCTTATATTCCTAAAGTATTCCTTAGGTTTTTATAAGTTATCTTTATACTTATATTGTTTCTATTTAATATACTATTTATAATTCTTGTTTTCCTTATCTAAATAGTTCGAAATAGTTTTTATTTATAACTTAGTTTTATAATATTTATTATACTATAGTTTTCTATATATAAATACTTTAATACTAGCTTTAGTAATTAGATATATAATACTAAGTAGTATTTTATAATTCTTTATAGTTTTAATTTATAATTAATCTTAGAAATTTTCTTAGTAATCTTAAAAAGTCCTAGGTTTTTAAAATTAAGTTTATTACTAAGATACTTTATTTTAATATTATATTACAAGGAGTAAGTATTATCTTCCTCTTTAAAAGATAGTCTTTTGATTTTTAAATAGTATTTTATTTATTTATTATTATATAAGTTTTAAATCTGCTAGTAAGTTTTCTTTAGATTTTCTTAAGTTGCTTATTATTTATAATAGTTTTTATTACTACTAAACCTTATTAAGGTTTTTTATATATAATAAAGTTAAATTTATAAATAAAGAAAATAGCTCCTAAGTTTATTTTCTTATTATTCTATTATATATAAACTTTATTTTAGGTAATAACTTAACTTAATTATTTTACTTATAATTAACATAATATCTAAAGTATATCTTTACGACTTAATTAATTATTTTTATTTAATTATTAATTTATAACTAAAAGGCGATATTAAAATTAAATTCTATTCTTAATTATAAGATTAAAGGTTTATAAAACTTAAATATGAAAAGTAATACCTTATTAAGTATAATTCTCTTAAATATCTTATAATTAAATAATAATAATCCTAAGAAAGGTATATAATAAATTTATAATTATATTTAACTTTAGACTAAATATAGTATAAAGTAAATATAGTTAGTAAGTTAGTTTATTATAATTAATTCTTACTATACTTTATTATAATGAAAGGTTTTTTTTGATTAAAATAGTTTTACTATAAAATCTAGTTAACTTAAGTAATATAATATAAGAAATATTAATAATAGTTATAATTCCCTATATACTTATATATTAATTTATTCTTAATATAGAATTTATAATACCTAATTACTTTAATAGTTTTTATATAAATAATTTTTATTATAATATTATTTAAATTCTTTCTAAGTTTTAGTAATTCTTAAGTAGTTATATATAAATATATTATATATTTTAAAACTTTAATTATAAGTTATTTCTCTAATTATAATAATCTTAATCTTTTAGTAGTTATTAATAGTTGTTTTTATATTAATATAAATTATCTTTTAGATTTTTAAATATAATTTAAGTTTCTTTTAAGACTAAAATTTAAAACGTCTTATTAAAAACTAAAGGTATTAGGTTTATTATTCTTAAATTACTTATAATAAATAATTTCAAATTTAAATTTAAAAAGAAATTCTAATACTTTAATTTATTTTTATTAAGTTCTTTAGATATTATAGAATTAATTAAAATCTTATAGTTAATATAAATCTTAACTTAGTACTTAATTTTTAAAAGTTATAATATCTATGTTTTAAATACTTTAATAGTAATTATAAGTCCTTTATTATATATTAAGTAATTAAATGCTAGTTCTAAAAGCTTATAAGAATAAAGAATATAAATATACAAGATATAAATTTTAATTTATTATCTAAGTTATTTTCTTATAATAAGATCTATAGAACTAGTTTTTAATCTAAATACCTTCTTATGGTTTAGAATTATTAATAAAAGTTAATAAATCCTTAAAAAGTTAAATATCTTAAGGCTTTTTAGTATTAACTAGTTTTTTATAACTTTAACATTATTATTAATACCTAAATCTACCTAAGTATAGTAATAAACCTTAAGAATTAACCTTTTATTTATATAAGAATATTCTTTTTAGTTTAATAAATAACTTAATTATTTTCATTCCTTAAAGAATTTAATAAATTTTTATTAATATTTCTTTATAGTTTTATAAGAATATAAAGATATTATTTAAATAGATAGTAATAAATCTATATAAATATATATAGAGTATATAATTAATTCTTATTTAAGAGAGAATAAGTATATTAATTAGTCTAAATAGTATATAATAATAACTTTAAATTATTATTATTTTATTTTAAAAACTACTTTCTATTTCTTCCTTTTAATTAACTAGATAAAGTTATTAACCTTTTAAATATTAAAATAATAAACTATTAAGTATTATAAATTAAGTTTTAAGACTCTAGAATTAAGAATAATAAGTAGTAGCTCCTAATAATAACAATACTAAGTTCTTAAGAATCTATATATAATTATTTATTATTATTTTTTAATCTAAGCAATACTAAGTATTTAGCTAGTAATATTAAGTATTAAATAAATTATTTAGCTAAATTCTAACTTAGTTATTTTTAAAAGTATTTATTACTTTTTAATTAAGGGGATAAAAATTATTAGAAATAAGTATTTAACCTCTTTTTAGTTTAATCTTATAATATAACTTTATATTATCTTATCTTAATAATATTAAGAGTAATAAGCTTTATATAACTATAATAAATTAAAATAAGTTATACTATTTCTAAATTAATAATATCTTTATTATATTTAAATCTTTTCCCTTCTATATTATTTAATAAGTATAGATACTATCTCTTATTTTATAATATTTCTTTTTTAAAATTGTTCTTAGAAATATAAAATTTCCCTAAGCTCCTAGGTTTATTAAGGTTTTTGTAATATAACCTCCTTAGGTTTATTATAATCTTAATATATATTGTTATATATAATACTTAGGGACTTTTCTCTAAAGCTTCTTTATTATCCCTTTAAAAGTAGTTCTATTTATATTTTTAATTATCTTATATACTAAGTATTAATCTTTTTATTATATTTCCTAACCTTAAAGTATAGTAACCTTAGTATTTCCTCGTTACGTTATTAGTTTAGTTCTTATTATTAAAACCTCTAAGCTTTAGCTTTTCTAATTTTAATAAACTTAGTATAAGTTATTTTAGTAGTTTTTAAAACTTCTTATAATAAAGTTAATATATATTATAAGATAGAGTAAGGTAGGGTTGAATTAAATACTCCTATACTTATCTATAAGATATTTATAGTTTAGACTATATAAGATAGTCTTATATTCTTATTACTTAATTTTATATAAAGTATATAGACTTAATATAATATCCTTAGAATATTTTTATACTTATTATACTTAAGATTCTACTAGTAATAGTCTCTTAATATAGGTTTATCTATAAGGTTTAGATATATTACTATTTTTAAGATATAAAAGAGTTTCTTTATAAAGATCTAAAGTATTAAGTATAGTTTTTACTATTTAATATATTACTTATAAAACTTAAAGTAGCTATTAATAATTATAATAATAAAAGAATTACTATAAGTACTTTATAAGAATAATAATCTACTAGTTATAAGACTAACTATTTTATTATTATAAGATACCTAAGAAGAGATATTTAAAGTTATATTTAATATAATATAATTACTTTCTTTCTACTTAGAGATAGAAAGTAAAAACATTTTAATAATAAATAAACTAGATATCTCTATTAAATAGGTAGGATTATAATAGAGAGTTAACTAGTAATACGTATTATACTTTATTAGTTATATAATAGGTATAAATATTTAGATACTTCGTAAGTCTATAAGTATAAAGTAAGTTTTCTTATATTTCTAATATTATTATAGATTTAAGTATAATAATTATTCAGTTTATAAATAATAATTAACCTATTAATAACTTTTTAAATATTCTTATATAAATTAGTTAAAAGCTTTTATCTTCTTAAAGTATATAACTACTCTCTATATTAATATTAATTAACTATTTATTATTAATTTATTTAAAATCTTATAACTATAAATTAAAAGCTATATTATTAAGTATTTTATACTTTCTAGCTAAGAATAGACTTATTTTATAAATAATTTAAGCTAGCGTTTAATATCTTCTTTTTCTAGGAATTAGAACTCTTATATCTCGTAGACTATTTATTAAAATTAAATACTCTTATATAGAATTCAAGTTAATAAAGAAACTAATGTTTAAATAATTTATTAATATAATACTTTATTAGTTGTTAAATTAGTATTTTATTTAGATATTTATATATAATTTTAAATAGCTTTTCTTACTTTTAGTTACTATTACTTTATCTCTTAAACTTTACTACATCTAACTAGTATTACTTATTTTATTACTAAGTATAAGTAATTATATTAAATAAATTTTTTTTTTAATATTTCTAATTTTTCGAAACAAAAGCTAGTTTTATTTTATATATAATATACTTAAAGTATAATAGATATATTTCTATTATTAGTATTAAAATTAAAATTGAAGTATATTTATTCCTACTATGATATACTAAGAAATATATCTAGATATATATATAATACTATTTTAAATAATATATCTTACTTATTTTACGTATAAGTATTCTTATTATAATAGAGAATTATATATATTACTGGTTTTATATACTATTCTTATAAGTAAACTAAATATTAATAAGTTTATAAAATAGTTTAAAGGCTTTATATATACTTTACCTTACTTTATATAGAACTAAACTAGTATATAGAATATAATTTAATTCTTTTTAAAAGGTCTTTTTAATCTTAGCTTAATTAGACTTTCAAAGTAGACTTTAGATACTTTTTAAAGGTATCTTTAGTAGAAATATAATTAATATAAGTAAATTAGTAAAGAATTTAGTAATATAATTTAAGGTATAGAAGGAAGTATTACTTTAGAGTTAGCTTATAGATTTATATTAGTTACAAAGTAATAGTAAATAAAATATATTATTCTAGCTACTTAGATCTATAGGGAATTAACGTTAACTTTAATTTTAATTCTATTCCTAATATATATTAAATAGAAATTTAATTTTTAACAGTCGTCTCTACTAAAAGCTTAATTAACCTATGATAAGTAGTATAATTCTTTTATATAAATAAGTAAATAATTTTATTATATAGTAGTAAATATAAGTATTAGTTATTAGTTAGCTTATATTAATAACGTAATAACTAGACTTAATATTTTTATTTTTATAAAAGCTTATTTAGTTATAAATATTTTAATAAAATTAATTACTAGTTATATATAATCTTAAGCTTTACTATATTCTACTAGAGTTAGTATAACTCTTTATAATTATTATTATATACTTAAGAACTATAATAGTAAGAATATATATAAAAATCTTCTATAAGTAAGAAGTTATAATATTAAAGTTTCCTAATTATTAAATATAATAATAATACCCTTTTTATATAAATTTTTCTTATAACGCTTACCTAAAGTAAGTATATTTTATAATATTAAGTATTAATATATTCTTAATAGAAATAATATATACTTATAAATTATTAGTAAATATTTTAACTATTAGTTATATAGTTATTAACCCTTGATATTTTATTTTACTAGAAAGATACCCTAATTATTAAAACAAAGGAGTATATATATTATCCTTCTTATAAATATAAAAGAAAAAGTTTACTTTATATAAAGAGATTAGTTAGAGTAAGTAAAGATAATATATATTATTTATATTTAAATAATAACTTATAAGAAAATTAAGAGAAGAGTTAATATAGAGAAGCTAGCTTAAACTTTATAAGAAGTTATTATTTACTTATAAAGTATTAATTAAGTTTATAACTTCTTTTATATATAAATATAAAATGAAAAGCTTTTAAAGATTATATCTTAGAGTCTTAAAATTTTATATACTTAAAGAATAAGTTATTAAGATTAGAAAATATTACTTTATAAGTAGAAATATTTTTAGTTTTTTATTATAATCCTTTAATATAATAAGTTAATAGAAATAGAGCTATTAAGCTTATTAAATAAAAGTTTTAATAGCTTAAACTATAATAAGAGGTTAGGAATTATATTAAAAATTATAATATATATATATAATAAATTAAGTAAGAGAAAATCTTTTTTAAAGATCTCTAAGAGACTTTATTACTTTATTACTATAATATTAGAATCCTTATTAATTATTTAGTATAATCTTACTAGTTATGAATAAGTATATTTATATTTAAATATTTACTATAATTAGTATTATAATAGAAATATTTAAACAAATTAATTTATTTAATATTTAAGTAAAAAGCTATAATAATTATTCTAAGCTTATAAAGTTTATAAAAAGACAGCCTATATTAATATTTATACTAAACTTAAAGTTTAAAGCTAAAAATAGGAAATTATCCTTACAATATATTTAGTATTTTTAAAATCTTTAATATATTAATAAATAAATATATTAACTTACTTAATTAGAAAGGTCTAGTTAGATATATTATATATTTTCTATAAGTCTCTTTAATCTCTAAGTTAATAATATATAGAATTATCCCTTACTTATACTTAAAAGATAATAAAAAGAATAAAAGCTTAATTATATAGTTAGTAATTAAGGTATAATAAATATTTAGCTTTATTTTATTTAATATCCTAGTAGTTATTATAATATAACTTATAACTTATAAGTTAGTAAAGAAAATAAAGTTAATATTAAGAGAGCTATATATACTTATAAGAAAAAAATAGTAAGCTTTATAGAAAATATACTAATAAAAGTAAGACTTATAATTAAAAGATATAAAAACAAACTAAAGTATAACTATTAGCTTAGATTAAGAGTTTAAGACTTCCTAGATATAGATAATATTTAATAAGAAATAGGTTAGCTTATTATAAGCTAAAGAGGTACTAAAATACTAATAAAAATCTAAAAAAAGTAAAAGAATTATATTAGATAATATACTTACTTATTATAAAGTAAATAAACTCTTTTTAATAAGTTTTTAATAAAATTCTAAATACTAATAGTAACTATAATAATATATAAGATAATATATATATTAAAGCTTTCTTATATATAATATAATAAAAGTTCTTACAAAGTTTATTTCTAAATACTTAGTAAAAATATATTCTTAATTATATAGTAAAAAGTAAGAATATACTTAGGATAAGTTATAAGTTATATAGTAAAACTTAAAATATATATAGGTAATTATAAAGAAATCTTTAAGGTAAAAAGTACGAACTTTAATATAAATTAAAATAATTTTAATAATAATTATAATATCTCTATATAAATAGACCTAAGAGTTTATTATAACTATTATAAAGGAGTTAATAGAAGAGTAATTATATAATAAATTAGTTATTTATAATAAAATATTTTTAAATATTATTATCTTACTTTCCTTATAATACTAAATATCTAGTTAAAAAAACTTAAAAGCTTAATATAAAAGCTTAGCTAATTAGTTTTAAGTAATAGCTAGTTTCTTATACTATAATAACTAAGATAAAATTTTAATATATTAGTAATATCTTAATAATTATTTAAAATAGAAATAGTATATTATATTAAGACTTATTAATAAACTCCTTCTACTTACTAATATAATTATAATATATACTAAGCTATAACTAATATTATATTACTAATATTATAATAAATAAAAGTCTTAATAAGAATTAATAGTTAGTTATATATAATTTATTTAAAAGACCCTTATTATAATTATATATAATAAGTACTAAGTTTATATTCTCTATATTATTATTAACTAGGTTTAGTTCTTCTTTTAATTCTTTTCTCTTCCCTTAAGGTTCTTCTTATTATTATTATTAAGATCCTTTATACTATTATTTTTATACTTCTTATTACTATTCTTAAAAAAGCTTTCTTTAAAATAAATATTAAGATTATCTAAAGTAAAAAGACTATTAGATAAAAGTAGAAATAATCTAGATGTTAAGACTATTAATTATATTTAAAGAATACATAGTAAAAGATTAAGAAAAAAGTATAGGGGAATTATTAAAAGGTATCTTAGAGTACTAATAGAAAAATAAATAAGGAAGTATAAGCGTATTATAATTATAGTTAGCTTAAGTATTAATAATATAAGGCTAAGTATTAATATTTATTTCAAAGTATAGAGGAAGGTATAAGTAATTTTTTAATAAAGTTAAAAGATATTAAGTATTTTAATAATATTATTAGAATAATAATTAATTAAATAATTTAATAAGATTTATTTAAAAAGTATAAATAAAAGATAAATTAAAAGATTATAATAAGAGAGAATTATTATTTTATAGTAAATTACTATAAATAACTAAACTATTATAAAACCTCTAAGAATATTACTAGATATACTAAGAAAACTAAAGAATTCTTGAAATATAACTACTAAGCTAAGTTAAAGAAGGTATAAAGATAATTTAGATTAAGAGAGAGTATAGTTTAATATAATAATATTTTAAACTAATATAATAATAAAGAATAAGAGTTATTAACTTAATTATTAAAAGTACTATTAGTTAAAATAAATTTTTTAAGAGTATTACTTAGTAATATATAGTTATAATTAGTTATTATTTAGATACTAAAAAAGTAAACTTACTTTATATAATAACTCTATATTATTAATTAGAAACTACTAAGAAGTAAGAGTATTTTTAATATAGCTTTTAATAGTTAACTTAGTATTATAAGTTAATATTAATACTATATATTTAGCTAATAAGTTATTACTCTTATACATACTTTATTCTTTTTTTAATATATAATAGTAATTTACTAGCTATTTTATTATACATTTAGGGAGAAGTAATAAAAGTCTTTAATATAATAAATTAACTAGTAATTAATAGTTAGTAATTTAATAATAGTTATAAGTAAAAGAAATAGAGATATATAAGGAAAGTAGTAAGGTAATATTAATTTATAAGAGGAAAAAATAGAAAAAGGAAAAGTTACTTAGGTATTAGAGAAAACCCTAAGAGAGTAAATAAGTATATAGGCTAATCTATATTTAAAGTAGAAGACTTATAAAAGAAGGTTTAAGTAAGACTTATAATAAAAATAATACTTACTTAAGTAACTAAAATCTAAGCCTTTATAATAAAAGTTTATAAGTAAATAGAGTATTTAGCTTAACTAAAGTATAATTATTATAAGATAATAATATAGTATAATACTATTATATCTAGGTTTAGTTATAAAAGTTTTATAGCTATATATTTTAGTAGGAGGGGAAGTTATAATATTCTTTTTCTTTTAATTCCCCTAGTTTTAGAAGAGTAAAATTTAGTACCTATTTTTAAAAAAGGCTATTATAATTATCCTATTCCTAACTTATAATCTATTATAAATTTATTAGTAAGATTTATATAATTAATAACTAATAACTAAGTATTAACTCTTTTCTAGTAATAAATATATAAATAAGTAACTACTCTTAATATTATTTAAAAACATAATTTATATTTTAAAAAAACAACTTATAAGAAGATATTTATAATCTTTAAAGTAAATAAAGACTAATTAGTATTAATAATAAGAGTTCTTAAAATATTAAAAGTAAGAAGTTTATCCTTTATTATATAAAAGAAAATAAAAGTAAAAATTTATAAAAGTTTATAAAAACTATTTTAATTTTAGTCTTAAAAATATTAATTTATTTTTAAAAAGATTAAAAGACCTATTATTTAAGATAAGTTAAAATAGTTATCTAGATAGTTTTATAAACCTTAAATAAGAGGAATATTTATAAAACAAAGTTAAGTAAGGGTTTTTTTTTTATAGTTATAAAATATTAGCTCTTAAGAAGGCTAGCTTTATTATTATAAAATAAAGGTAGACTTCTCTTATAATTATAAAAGAGTAGTATATTTATAATACTAGCTTTATTATCTTAATTAAATTATACTTATAGGTTAGATAAACTTTTAGATAATTATAAGTATAGAATTTAACCTATCTTAAAAAATAATATACTCTTATTAGTTCTTAACTTCTAACTTATAATAAGTAATAAGCTTATAAAATTTATTCTTATTAAAGCTTTAAGTAACCTATATTAACTACTTAAAAGCTACTTAATTATTTAAAAGAAAAGACTTATAATCTATAACTTACTTAGTCTTTTTAATAGTTTAAAAAAGTATATTAATTATAATAAGAAAAGATTAAACTAATATATTTCGCGTTATATATAAGCTATAATATACTTTATATATATTAAAAATTTATAAACTTTAATTAGTAGTTTCTAATATAGATATTAGAAACTTTCTTACTTCTTAGTATACTTTATACTATAGTAATAATACTTTTACTATTATTATTTAGAAATAAAAATTAGTAGTTATATATATTACTTACAAGATTATTTTACTCTTTTAAATGCTTAATATCTTAAAAAACTATTTTTTATATATCTAGTTATAATATAAAGGTTTTAGATTAATATTTATTTACTATTTCTATCTATTTTTATAATAGTTTTATTAAGATATTTATAAATAAAACTTAAATAAAAAGCATAAGTTCTAGAATAGAATAATTACTTTTAATAGTTAAGACTATATATAACTAGGATCTCTTTAAATTATTTTTACTAATACCTAAATAAGGAATTAGGTTTAATTATAACTCTTAATAAAAATCTAATTATTATTTAATTTCAAACTTATTATAAGGTTTTAAAATAATAATCTTGATTATAAAATTATAAGAATAATAGTAGCTAGTTATAAGGATAACTAATTAACTATTATAGGGTACTTAAGAAGAGATAATAAGAGGTTGTAAATAGTAGGGTAAATAGGTGGTTGTATTAAAGTATATTGTAATTGCTTAATTATTCTAACTATTATAGAGGAAAAAGTAGGGTATTAATAGTAAAGAAATCGGACTTCCTTATTAGGTAAACCGGACTTTCCCTATTAGTTAATTAAGGTTATAGTATAAGGTTTAACTAGTTATGCCCGTTAAAGTTTAATTAATAGGGTTTTAACTAGTTATGCCCGTTAAAGTTTAATTAATAGGGTTTTAACTAGTTATGCCTGTTATACTTTATTAGTTGCATAACGGTTAGATACGCTTAGATATTTCTTAGGTCCGTGCGTATAAAATATATATTACTATAATCCTTATATTATAACGGATTTAAGTATAACAACTATTTAATATTATAAATAGTATATTAAACTATTAATTACCCTTTAAGTATTCTTATAAAAATACTTTAGCTTTATATAATTCTTATTTACTTTTCTTACTACCTAGCGTTTATAATATATATTCTAAAGCTTCTAGTTATAGTTATAATAACTATAATAGTTATATTACTTACTTAAAAATAGCTTAGCTTTTGATTTTCTTTTAGGTTATAAATTTTATAGATTTAAGCTATAGAGGTTTAGTCTAGTTATGACTATATTATTAACCTTAATAAGAAGTTAATGAGATATATATATTTATTAGTTTTTCTTAAAAGCTTTTTTCCTTACTTTATTAATACTTTAATAGTATTCTTAAGTAAAAACCTATTAAAGTCTATATATAAACTCTTTTCTATTAAAAAATAAGGCTATTAAAACTAAGCTTCTTTTTCTATTTTTAATACCTTGCTAAGGTAGTTTTCTTTATATTAATAAGATATATATATAAGAATAATAGTAGTTAGTTATAAGGATAACTAATTAACTATTATTAGATACTTAAGAAGAGATAATAAGAGGTTGTAAATAGTAGGGTAAATAGGTGGTTATATTGAAGTATAGTGTGATTGCTTAATTATTCTAACTATTAAAGAGGAAAAAGTAGGGTATTAATAGTAAAGGAATTAGACTTCCCTATTAGGTAAACCGGACTTTCCCTATTAGTTAATTAAGGTCATAGTATAAGGTTTAACTAGTTATGCCTGTTATACTTTATTAGCTATATAATAGTTAGATACGCTTAGATATTTCTTAGGTCCGCGCGTATAAAATATATATTACTATAATCCTTATATTATAACGGATTTAAGTATAATAACTATTTAATATTATAAATAGTATATTAAATTATTAATTACCCTTTAAGTATTCTTATAATATACCTACTTTATTACTAAAAAACAAGATATACTCTTACTATACTATATTACTTTTATTATAATAGGTAATTAAGATAGAATAGATAAGTATATTTATTATTTCTAGTAGTATATCTAGTAGTATATCTACCTTATAAAGCTTTACTAGTTTTAATTAAGTATAATTAATAAAATTATCTTAGTAAGAACTAATTTATATAAAACCTTAAGTATTTCGATTAAAAGAAATAAGATTTAAGCCTTTACGAGGGTTATAAGATATAGTTATAAAGTATTATATTTCTTTAATACCTTTATAACTATATAGTAATAATATAAGCCTTTAGAAATAGCTTTAGATTATATTTTCTTCTAGCTATATATATGATTATTACTTAATTAGATCTAAGTAATATTTTAATTAAGTAGTAGTAAGATATTTAAGATAAAAACTTAACTTATATATTCTACTCTTATAAGGTAAAATACTAAACACTATTAGTATAATAAATATAATATTTAACTTATTTACTTATATAAGTTACATATTAGAGTTTTATTTATAAGCAAGGTCTTTCTACTTTATACTACTTATAATACTTAGTTATATCTCTTATATAATATTAAAATATTAATATAATAAATTATAAGCTTTTAAAATTTTAAATTTAAATTTAAAATTACATAATCTATTTAGAAATATAAAGACATTTACTAAAGCAAACTCTAAAAATATTTTAGAATAAAGAAACTATAAATTAGATTACTTAATTATCTATCTATATAAGTATCTAAGTCTATAAACGTTTTAGTTCTATAACTAAATTAAAATATTATAAGAAATCTTTTAAGATATTATAATTACTTATTATAAGTAGTATATATAGTAAGTAACCTAAGTAATATTAAATATATAAATAGAATATAAGTAGATAATGTTTTCTTAGGTTATTATATAGTTAGAGATTTAATACTAAAGAAGTAATTATTAACTAAATTATAAGTAAAATAATATTAGGCTTTTTAAGAAGGATCTAAGCTTAAAGTAGTTAATATAAAGAAATTATAAATAGTAAAGTTTAATAATAGCTTAGAGAAATCTTTTAAAGAGTATAAAAATAAATAATTTTATTTATAAATTATTATTACTTATATAAACTAAAAAATATAGCTTTATTAAAGTAGATATATAATACTATATATAGGTAATACTTTAAAATAATTCTTATATATTAGCTTCTAAGAATATAAAAGGTAACTATGTTATTATAATTTAAAGAAGCAAAAAAGTAATTTAATAAAATAGACTTTAGTTTAAGAAAAGCTAAAGTACTTATTATTAATACTTATATTATACTAAATTTATAAAACTTTAAGTAATAGTAAGAAAAAAATATAACTAATTAGTATAGTTTTAGTATTTTTAATCTAAAGATTAAAAGTATAAATAAAAACTAAAAAGAATAGTTAAGAGAAGCTTAGTTAAAAGTTTTCTTTTTATTTAATAAAATTAGAATTTAATAGTAAAGCCTTTTTAATATAAATACCTTTAGTTTTAAATAAAAAGATTTCTTAAATATCTTATTTATTATCTAATATTAGTAATAGTTTATTTTAAAAACGTAGATTATTATAAAAGACTTATTAATAGTAAACTATTTAATTTAGTACTAATTTATTATTAAGATCTAAAAATATTAATAAGTCTTAAGTCTTAAGTAGTAGTAATACTAGATATAAAGAATATATAAAACTATAAATATTTTATTATAATATTTATTAGTCTTAGAATACTTATATAGTATTATCCTTAAGCTTTATTGCCTTATTATATATAATCTTTATATTCTTATTTTAGGTAATTTACTTCTGATTTTAAGGTCTTTTATTTAAAATTAAGCTTAGAAGTTCTTCAAGCTACTTAACCCTTTTTTAGTATAAAGTACTTATAATCTATAATATTATATAAAAATAGACACTTTAAATATAAGTTCCTATTTTTATAATTCTTAACCTTAAGAATACTAATATAGGTATTCTTTTATATAGACTATATTATAATTTTATAAGTAAAATATTTATAACTACTTATTTTAATAGAGACTTATATAAAATCTTTAATATTAAAATTAAAATTAGCTAATAAAGCACTACTATTTACTCTAGTATTATTATGATAATAATTAATTTTAATCTAAGGTTTCTTATTATAGTTCTACTCTTCTTAACTATTTTAATTAAAAGAATACTAAGTATTATTTCTATTAAGATAAAGTTAGTAAATAATAGCTATAGTTATATATTTTAATATACTTACTTCCTTTAATTAAGTTTATTTAAAGCTAAATAATATAAAGATATTTATTAATAAATCTATAGTAAAAATTATATTATCTTAAGAAAACTTAAATACCTTTAAATATATATAGCTTAAGTAATATAGTTATAGCTTTAACTTAGCTAAGTATTATAAATAATTAGTTATATATAAATAAAATAAATATTAGAAATTTTACTTTCTTTTAATATAGAGTACCTAGAAAGCTTAGTATATAGTTAAGGTTTCTTTCTATATTTAATACTTTTAAAAAGTACTTCATATATATTTCTATATTCCTAGAGAAGATAAGAATATTACTAAAATATATAACATAATGTTTATTAACTAAACCTTTAAGTATAATATTAATTTAACGTTAAAATATAGTAAGTATATTTATAAGACTTATAACTAGTATAAGTAACTTATATAGCTTATATTTACTTATAAATATAGTTTTCTACTTATTTTTCTTAGTAATCTTAATATAATAATATATATACTTTTTATAAATTTTAAAAGAGTTTTAAGTTTTATAATCTAGCCTAATAGTTATAGAATAGTAGTAAAAGCTAATAATACTTTAATATTACTTTATTAAGTTATTTATAATTTTATTTAAATATAGTATATTATCTTTTCTAAGTAAAAACTATATATACCTTAACTAGACTTATTAAGTATTAGATCTATTTAAGCTTTAGATTCTTAATTATATATTTTTAAAGAGTCTATAGCTTCTAGGAGTTAGTAAAAGAGAGTAAATTGAACCTAATAATAGTTTAGATCTTAAGTTTCTATAGTATAATAATCTTTTTATCTATAATTATAAGAAATTCTAGTCTTTATTATATTAGAGATACTAAAATTAAAAGTAGTTTAATAAATATTATAAGTAAGTTATTAAGCTTAGGCTTGTCTTTACTTAGTAATAAAATAGGTTTTGTAATATATATAAGCTACTTATCTTACTTTTTTAATATAATAAAAAGCTTTTAAAATCTTTTATATTTTCTAAAAGTAAATATAATATTATTACTTAGATTCTTAGCTTTTTAAGAATATATTTAAATTCTAGTAAAAATTATAAAAGAAAGAAACTAGATTTTTAAAAACCTTTAAGATTTAATTAATAATAATATAGAATTTAATAAAAGACTTTTTATTTTTTATAACTTAATAATAAAGGAAATACTATTAACCTTATAATTTAAGATCTTAAACTATGTTAATACTTTAACTAAAGATAAAAAAGCTTACTTTAGTTTAAGTTATTAGCTTTTATAAGTATAACTAATATTATATTATACCTAGTAATAAAGTCTAGGTTAATAATAATATATTTATAATACTTTAAGTATCTTTTATTTATATAAAGGTATAGAGTTAATAATTTATTCTTATTATTAATTATAAAGAAGTAATAAGGTCTAGTTCTTAGCTTTAGCTTTTTTATATCTAAAGAAGCTTATATAGCTATAATAACTTCTATATCTTTATTTTCTTTATTATAATGTTTCTTTTTATTTTACGAAAGTTCTTAATAAATAATTTATATTACTATAAGTATAATAATATAAAAGCTTACCTTTATAGCTTACCTTAGGTTTAGTTTTATAAGAATACTTAAAGGGAAATTAATAATTTAATATACTATTTATAATATTAAATAGTTATTATACTTAAATCCGTTATAATATAAGGATTATAGTAATATATATTTTATACGCACAGACCTAAGAAATATCTAAGCGTATCTAACCGTTATATAGCTAATAAAGTATAATAGGCATAACTAGATTAAAACCCTATTTATTAAACTTTAATAAGCATAACTATTTAAACCTTATACTATAACCTGAATTAACTAATAGGGAAAGTCTGATTTATTTACTATTAATACTCTACTTTTTCCTCTCTATAGTTAGAAAAAATAAGAAAATAATTATACTATACTTTAATACTTTAATATAACTACCTATTTTCCCTACTATTTATAACCTCTTATTCTCTCTTCTTAAGTATCTTATAATAGTTAATTAGTTATCCTTATAACTAGCTATTATTATTTCTATAAGGTTTATAAATATATTAGTTTTCTAAATATCCTCGTTCTTATAATAATAATTAAATTATAAATATCTTCTTATTTATTATTATACTATTAAAGATTAAGTATAGCCTTTATTATTATAGCTAGCTAGTAATAGTAAGGTTTCTACTAATAGAAGTTAAGGCTGCGATACTAATAATAGGTCTTGCATCGTATATAGGTATATCGTACTAGTAGATCGAGGGTTAGGGTAAGGTGATTAGTCTTATACTAAGTAACGAGGTATAGTAATATTATAAACTATAAGCTAAGCTAAAAGTTATCGAGGATAAATTATAAGTTGATTACTAAAGAACTATCTAAAAGGTCTTAAGCAGAGCTTAAGTCTTGATCTATATATAAATCCTTAATAATCGCGTAATAGATCTTGATAAGCGCTTATGATATATGATAAGCACTTATTGCTAAGGGTAAGCGCTTACTTCCTTAGCTAGGCGCTTATTGCATTATCTTATCTCTACGTAACCTATATAATAGTTCTTCCCTTCCGAGGTTCCTTTATTACCTTATCCTATATCTTATATATAAATACCTTATTCTAGCTGCTAACCTAGGTAGGTTTATTAACCCTCTGTTAGGCATAACGAATAGGTCGTAATATTAAGTCTCCCTTAGAAGGTCTAGCCTCTAAACCTAATATAAGTAGGTTGTTTTACTAGATCTATTAGTTTCTATATTTCTCTCCTTCTTTTACTAATAAGATATTAGAAGAAACTCCTATATATAGCGCTGCTTATTTATACTATCTTCGTTATATATTTAGAATTATCTATAAAGGTTATAACGCTACTATGCCTTATTCCCGTTATCGGTTAAATAGCCTTTGTTATCGCTTACTAGCAAGCTTGTTTATTTATAGTAAGTATATTCGTATAGGTAAGACGAAGCGTAATTATAATGTTAAGGAGGATACGATTTATAATTATAAGTTCGTAACTATTCCTTATTCTCGTTAGTATTATTAAATTTTTCTTTAGTTAAAAGATTATTAGATAAATTAAGTCGCTTAGATCGCGAAGAATAGATATCTAAAGCGTTATTTATAAAAAGAATAAAGGCGTTATAAAAGGCGTAAGCTAACGTAAATAAAGCTTTCGTAAAGGTAAAGTATATTCGAAAGTAGAAGTAAATATTATTTTTAAAAAGGCGGGATTAGTCGGAAGTCGAGAAGGCAGGTTCCTCCGAGATAGTCGCTATAAACAACCTTTATACCTTAAAAGCATCCGATATTATTAACTAGTCTAGTATTAGACTTCCCGATGTTTTAGCGTCTTTAGGTTTTAATATAGCTAGTAGTTAGGTTTTTATAGTTTTTAACCTTTTATTCTTTTAACTATCTTAACTATTAAACGTCTCCTTCGTCGTCCTAGTACCTCGTATCCTTTTAATACTTTTATTCTTCCTTAGGCTATATATTTTTCCTCTTCTTAATATTTATATAGTTTTTCTAAAGTATTTTTTTAAGTATTTTGCTAGTTTTTATAAGTTATCTTTATATCTATAGCCTTTCTATTTAATAAAGTATTTTAGTTAATAGTCTTCTATTATATAATAGTTTAGAATTTTCTTAACTTTATACTTAGTATCGTTAGTATTTACTTCGATATAGTCGCTTATATATAAACCTTTTAATATTAATTTAAAAAGTAAGATATAAAAGACTAGGTAATATTTTATAGTTTCTAATAGTTTTAACTCGTAGTTAACTTTAGAAATTCTCTTAGTAATTTCGAAAGGTCTTAGTTTCTTAAAGTCGAGTTTATTACTAGGTTGTTTCGTTTTAATATTGCGTCTAAGGAGGTAGGCGCTATCTCCCTCCTTAAAGGATAGTCCCTTTATTTTTAAACGGTCTATATGTTTTTTTATTCGTTATTATATAAATTCTAAGTCTTTTAGTAAGTTTTCTTAGATTTTCTTAAGTTTCTTAATATCTATAATAGCTTTTATTACTACTAAACCTTATTAAGGTTTTCTATATATAGTAAGGTTAAATCTATAGTTAAGAAAGAAAGGTAATTCCTAAGTACTTTCTCCTACCGTGCTATTATATACGAATTATATTATAAGTAGTAACTTAACCTAATTATCTTATTTATAGTTAATATAGTATCTAAGATATATTTCTAAAATCTAATTAATTCTTTCTATTTATCTATCGGTTTATAAATAGAAAGTAATACTAAGTTTATACTTTGCTTCTAGTTACGAGATTAAGGATTTCTAAAACTTAGATATAAAGATAGATCTTCTATTAGATATGATTTCCTATAATAGTCTATATTAGCTAACGATGATTTTAAGGAAGGTATATACTAAATCTTCGGCTATACTTAATTCTAAGTAGGGTATGAAATAAGCGTATTTAGTAAGTCGATCTATTATAACTAGTATACTATCGTATTTTACCTTAGTAAGTAGTTTTTTTAATAGTAGTAGCTTAACTATAAAGTCTAGTAAAATCGAGTATTATAGTATAGGAGGTATTAGTAATAGCTATAATTCTCTATATAGTTTATATCTACTAGGCTTGCTTTTAGTATAGACTTTATAATCCTTAATTGCTTCGGCTATATCTTTATAAGTAACTTATTTATTATAATATTATCTAATTCTCTTTTAGGTTTTAGTAATACCTTAGTAGCTATATATAGGTATAGTATAGATTTCTATAATCTAGTCGTAAGTTATTCTTCTAGTTATACTAGTCTTAACTTTTTTACTAATTATTAAGAGTTTCTATATTAGTATAAGTCTTCCGTCGTATTTTTTAAGGATAACCTAAGTTTCTTCTAAGACCGGGACTATAAAGTCTAGTTATTAGTTAAAAGTATTAGCTTTACCGTTTTCTAATCCTTTACGATAGATAATTTTAAAGTTAAATTCTAATAAGAATTCTAACTATCGTATTTATCGCTTATTAAGT
Organism: Colletotrichum truncatum; assembly: GCF_014235925.2. Classification (NCBI taxonomy): domain Eukaryota; kingdom Fungi; phylum Ascomycota; class Sordariomycetes; order Glomerellales; family Glomerellaceae; genus Colletotrichum; species Colletotrichum truncatum. The sequence goes on along the minus strand of NW_027222410.1, from coordinate 334,721 downwards.
TTTTTAGATATTATAAAATATGCTAGGTTTTTATAGTCGGTATAAACCTTAACTTAATACTTAGTTTTTAAAAGTTACGGTCTTTATTCCTTAAATGCTTTAATAATTACTATAAGTTCTTTATTATAAATTTAGTAATTAAGCTTTAGTCTTGAAAGTTTCCGAGAGTAAAAGGTATATAGGTATAGAATACCGTCTTTATCTCGTTACCCGAGTTATCCTCCTATAGCGGAATCCGAAGCATCGGTTTCTAACTTAAAAGGTTTCTTAGGGTTTAGGATTATAATAATAGGTTCTAAGCTAATATAGTCTTTTACCTTTTAAAATACTTCTTATTATTTTCCTAACTATTCTTATAAAACGTCTTTCTATATAAGCTTAGTAAAAGGCAATATCGTCTTAGAATAGTTTTTAAAGAATCTTCGGTAGAAGTTAATAAATCCTAAGAACGCTAGGATATTTTTAGGGTTTTCTAGTATAAGCTAATCCCTAATAGCTTTAACCTTGTTTACTAACATCTTGATTTATCTAGGTATAATAGTAAATCCTAAGAACTCGACTTCTTATCTATAGAAAAGGCTTTTATTTAGTTTTATAAGTAGTTTAGCTGCTTTTAATACTTTAAAGATTTAATAGACGTATTATTTATATTCTTTAAGTATCTTTAAGAATATAAGTATATCGTTAAGGTAGACGATAACTATCTTATCTAGGTATTCCCTAAGTATATAGTTAATTATAGTTTAGAAAGTAGTAGGTATGTTAGTAAGTCCGAACGGCATAACGAGAGTCTTAAATTATCCTTGCCTTGTCTTAAAAGCTACTTTTTATTCGTCTCCTTTAGCTATTCGGATAAGATTATAAGCTTTTTTAAAGTCTAAGGTAGTAAACTATTAGGCGTTATAAAGTAGGTCTTGTAGTTCCGAGATTAAGGGTAATAGGTAGTAGTTTTTAATAATAATATCGTTTAATTTCTTATAATCTATATATAGTCGTTTCTTACTATTTTTCTTTAGTATAAAGAATACTAGGTATCTAGCTAGTAATATCGAGGGTTAGATAAATCCTTTAGCTAGGTTTTTATCTAGCTATTTGTCGAAGGCGTTTATTTCTTCTTAGTTAAGGGGGTAGATTTTACTAAAGGTAGGTTTATAACCTTCTTTAAGTTTGATTTTATAATCGTATCTACTATATTCCGGTAGTCTAGTCTTAAGCTTTAATATAAAAAGCTTGCTATATATCCTATATTTAATAGGTATCTTCGATAGTAAGTCTTTTATAACTTTGTTAATAGCTATCGTAGCTAGCGTCTTAATATATATATCTTTTATTCTAAGGAATAAGCTTAGTCTAGTTCCTTATACTACTAGTAATCCGCGTAAAGGCTTTTACAAGCGCTACTTAAGGGCTAGATTATCGTATATAATTAAGCCTTTTCTTTAGTCTATCCGGGGGTTATTTTTTCTTAGCTATAGGATTTTAAAGATAACCTTATATCGTCTTATCTTAGTAATATTAAGCGTAATATATTCCTAATAGCTATAGTAAATTAAAGGGAGTAGCATAGTCTCTAAATTAATAATACCTCCGCTATACTTAACTCTTTTCCTTTCTACTATATTTAAAAGGTAGGGGTTTTATTTCTTATCTTATAGTATTTCTTTTTCTTATATTATTCGTAGGGATATAAAGTTTCCTTAGGCTTTCGAGTCGATTAAGGCTTCCGTAGTATAACTTCCTAGGTTTACTATGATTTTAAGATATATATCGTTTGCTATAGTTATATATAAAGACTTTTCCCTAAAGCCTATCTCTTATCCTTCTAAGAGTAGCTTTGCTTGTTTTTTAACGATTTCTTTCCCTTACGTTTATTTTTTTACAAGATAGTAAGGTTAGGTATTTCTTTAGATAGTCTACTAGGTTATTATGATAGTCTTTATGCTTTAGATTTATCTTCGTAATATACCTTATAAATATCCTAAGTATATTCTTCTTACGATATTATCCTATCGTATTAGTATCTTATTAAGTATTTATAATTAGGTATAAAGATAGCGATACCTTCTTCCTTCTCGTATCTTACTAAATCTTATATAAGTAGTTCGACTTTAGTATAGACTTACGTAATAGGCTTAGTACCTTATCTATATAGGTAGAATTTATATTCGTATTTATTAATAACGTATAGCTTATAGCTATTAATAATATATTATCTTTAAAATAAGTTATAGTATTTTTTAGCTTTTAGGTCGAGGATTAGGTAGTTGTTAGCTTAGATAGAAGATTTAAAGTATATTTTCCTCTTCTTAGCTAGTATTCTAAAGAAATATAGTTATTAGTTATTATCGTAAGGATTAATTTCTTAGTATTAAAAGATTTCTATTAAGTATCGGATCTTATCTTATCGTTCCTAGTCCTCCTTAGAACTAGTATTATTAATACTAACTATATCTTATAAGGTCGTATCTATATAGTCGTCTTCGATCTAGTTAGGTTTTTTAGATTAGTAGGGGGATTTGCTTATCCCGAAGTATTAGTACTAAGTAATTTTTTAAAGCTATTATCCCTTTTTAAGGTTATATTTATTAATTTCTTCTTCTTTAATTTTATTTATTTCCTTAAGCTTTTAGTTAATCTTATAGATTCGTTTAAAGTTATCTCGAGTATTAATTCGTCGTTTAATCTAGGCGTCTAGCGTTCTAGTCTATTATTACTAAGTAAGGTTACTTAAGTCTTATTAAGCTTATTATTAATAAGCGTTTCGTCCTTACTATAGTTAAGCGATCTATCGCTTAATATCTTAATATATCAAGCTTACGTCTAGTTACTAGTTTTAAAACATCTTATTAAGTTACTTAATTATTTTTTATTCTATCTTACTAACGACTACTAAGGTATAGGTATTCTTCGTATCTCTATCGTCTCTAGGTATAAACTAGGTAGTTTTATACTTAAGTATATATTATCTATACGTATTACTTTATAATAGGATACGTTTATTTCGTTTTTTTATAAAGTATAAGGTAACCTTATTATTTAGAATAGTTACTCAGGTCCCTACTCCTATAGCTTTATTAAGTCGTCGAATAGCTTAATTATTTTCGTCTTCTAGTTATTAAATTTCTTCTAAGGTAAAAGAGTTAGGAATTATAACTTAGTTAACTTAGGTATAGTTAGTAAGTTATCGACTATCTTAAAATAGTCTAAGGTAATTTACGATTATTCCGTTTATAAAGGCTTTATTAAGTTTATTAGTAACTTCTTCTTATTTATACCGGTCTAGGGGTTAGTTATTATTATAAAGAAGCTAATATCTTATCGGTTTACTATTATAAGAATTTTATTATTTATCTTAATAGTATCGTATCTAGATCGTCTAGAAGGGTTTTAAAGTATTATCTATTATTTTCTTTAGCTTCCTTATAGTCGTTATAAAGATTATTAAAATAGTTAGTCTATTTTTTATTATTATAATCTTGTTATTTTTATATTATACTAGCTTGTCGCGGTAGTCTTTAGATCTATTTAGGTTATCTATAGTCTCTAGCTATATATCTAGGTTTATTATAGTTATAGTATTTAAATTCCTTCTTTTATTAAGGTTTTTAGTTTTATTAGTTATCTTTATTAGTAACGCTTAGGTTTATAAGGCTATTATAATGTTTATAAGTAGTATTCTGCTATTAATTTTACTAAGAACGGTTTGTATTATATTAATAAAACTTCTTCTAAGGTTGTTATTAGTATTTCTTAGCTAAATTAGTAGGTTATCGTCTTTCGCTTTTTTCTCTTCTTTACTTATAAAGTCGGTTATCTATCTTAATAGTAAGTTCGGTATAGCTAAGAAAGTCTTCTAATTTATCTAACTTAACGATCTCGTCCTTAACCTTGTTTTTAAGTCTTAAGTAGAAGATAAATATCTTAGACTTATTAGTTATATTTAAGGTAGCGTAAAAGCGTCGAAACTTAGTAGCATAATAAATTACTAACTTAGTTTGTCTAAGGTTATTAAGTTTTTTTTCTACCTTACTATATTTATCTAGGTTTTAGAATAGGGATTTAAGTATATACTTAAATCTTTCGAAGCTATCGAAAATATTATAAGTTTCTATATTATAGTCTTCTAACGTTTTATTTTGCTAGTAATTTTCTAAAAACGGTTCGAACTACTAAAAGGCTTTCCCGTCTAGGAGGGTCGAAGTATATAAAACTTTCTTAGACTTATTTCTAAAGTTAGAATAGTAAAAGTTATAGTAATTTTTAAGTTAAATTAGGAATCTTTTAAGTTTGCTAAAAGTATTATTATACTCGCTTAAGGTATTAAAACAAAGCTTCTTTCATCCATCTATAAAGGTTTAGATAATATTAATAATACCTTATAAGGTATAGTTCTAGTTTAGGAGTTCCTAGTTATATCTTTTAAGGTTCCGGATAATAGCTTAGAATTGCTTAAGGACTACGGCGTTTAAATTAAATATTTCTTAAAGTCTCCTAACGTTATAATTATTCTTACAAACCTAACGCTAAAGTTCTTTATTACCGTTATCTTCTTCTTCTTTAGATTCTTCTTCTATATCTTTTATTTCTTCTTTTCTAAGTTCCTAAGTAAGGTTCTTAATAGGTACCTTCCCCTTAAAGGAGTTAGGAGAAGTAGTAAGAGTTTTAGTAGTACTAGATAAAGACATCTTGTCGAAGGTACTATTTATTAGTTTCGCAAGGTTAACTTACTAAATAGGAGTAATTAAAGTATTACGGCTGGCTAGTAATAGTAAGGTTTCTACTAATAGAAGTTAAGGCTACGATATTAATAATAGGTTTTATATCGTATATAGGTATATCGTACTAGTAGATCGAGGGTTAGGGTAAGGTAATTAGTCTTATACTAAGTAATAAGGTATAGTAATATTATAAACTATAAGCTAAGCTAAAAGTTATCGAGGATAAATTATAAGTTGATTGCTAAAGAACTATCTAAAAGGTCTTAAGCAAAGCTTAAGTCTTAATCTATATATAAGTCCTTAATAATCGCGTAATAGATCTTGATAAGCGCTTATCGTATATAATAAGTACTTATTACTAAGGGTAAGCGCTTACTTCCTTAGCTAGGCGTTTATTATATTATCTTATCTCTACGTAACCTATATAATAGTTCTTCCTTTCTAAGGTTCCTTTATTACCTTATCCCGTGTCTTATATATAAATGCCTTGTTCTAGCTGCTAACCTAGGTAGGTTTGTTAACCCTCTATTAAGCATAACGAACGGGTCGTAACATTTATATAATAATACTTAAAAAGTAATTAATAGTTTAATCTACTATTTATAATATTAAATAGTTATAATAATTAAATCCGTTATAATATAAGGATTATAGTAATATATATTTTATACGTACGGACCTAAGAAATATCTAAGCGTATCTAACCGTTATATAACTAATAAAGTATAATAGGCATAACTAGTTAAAGCCTTATTTATTAAACTTTAGTTAAATCTTAACGAGTATAACTAGTTAAACCTTATATTATAACCTTAATTAAATAATAAGGAAAGTCTGATTTACTTAATAGTAAAGTCTAATTTATCTACTATTAATACCTTACTTTTTCCTCTCTATAGTTAGAAAAAATAAAGCAATTATACTATACTTTAATATAACTACCTATTTACCTTATTATTTATAACCTCTTATTATCTCTTCTTAAGTATTATATAATAGTAAATTAAGTTATCTTTATAACTAGCTACTATTCTTCTTATACTTTATTATAAGACTTATATTATTTACTTTGTTTATAGTTTACTAAATCTAATCTAGTAAGGTTATTATTTCCTTTTATATTTTAAGAAGCTTAGTTAAGGAATTTTAAGTATTAGTTTAAGGCTTCCTTATTAACTTAATAGAAAAGAAATATATCTTCTTATTTTAAATAGTCTTATAAATTTCTTTTTAATTAAATTTAAATAGTTATTAAAGTTAATAACGTATTAATTTTTTTCTAGTAGGTATTTATAATTTTCTTTATTATATTAAGCCTTTAATTAACTAAATCTTTAGACAGGTTCTTATTTAGTTAAAAAACTTTATATGTTTATTTTAGTCTCTTTTATAATCTTCTTAAAGCTTTTCTTTATAATAAACTTCTTTACTTTATAAGGATAGTTTATATACTTTCAAGTATTAAGAATCTAAAAATTAAGTTTATAAAGCCTTTTATATACTCCCTTAAAAGTATATATAAGGCTAACTATTTACTTATCTTAATTATAAAATATTACTTTGTCTATAAGCTCTTTTTAGTTTTTAATTTTTATTTTAATACTAGCTTCTAAGGAGTTAGTATTATATTATCTTTTATTTTATATTAAGCTAATTACTTTCTAATTTTAATTATACTTCTAGCTTTTTTATTAATTACTTAAAAGCCTTAATTAATAGTTACTAAAAATATAGATAGCTCCTTAGTAATTATAGGAGATATTCGTTAAGTATATTACTATGTTAATGCTAAGTCTATAAAGTATAGAGAATCTAAATTAAGTAAGATAATAGTATACTAGCCCTTATTTAAAATTATTCTAATAATATTATTAACAATAAGAGAAGAAGATTTAGAGTAATAATACTTTATAAACTAGAAATAAGATAATTATAATAGCTTCCCCTCTTACTTAAATATAAAGCTATAATACCTTTAAAGTTAAAGCTAGGTATAGTAGTATTATACTATATTATTATCTTATAATAGAAATCTTATTATAATTACTTAATAGTTTATTTTACTTATATTTTACTTTTAATTAGCTAGTTTATAAGCTTTATAACTAGTTATATAGTTTTTTAAATAGCAAACTACTAGATTATATATACTATTACTACCTCTTCGTAGTATAAATAATCAAACTAGTTATACTAAGTTCTTAAGTTTAATATAAATAGTTCTTATAATTTTCAACTAGGGATTTATTATTAAGAATCTTATAAGAAATTTTAATAATTATTTTTATAAATAAACCTTACTTCTTATAAGCTAAATTATATTTATAAGTTTAAATAGATCTTAAAATAATATAAGATATTATACTTTATAAAGATATGATCTTTAAAGCCTTTATATTAATAAATAGAATAATAAACTTACTACTCTCTTAATAGTAAATAATTTTTTAAAAGTAGTTTAGATTAAGTTATTAATTCTTAAATCTTTATAAACGTTTATATATATATTTATTAAAATATCTTTTATTTTAGTAAATCTAACTAGTTTTTATAATATAGGAACCTCTTAATAAGTATTATATATAACTTTATTTATTAAGCTTAGTAACTAATTATAAAACTAAACTATCTTACTTAAACTTATTATTATTAGAATAGATCTAGATCTTAATTACTTCTTTATATTTCTTATTAATACTTTAATTATTTTTACTTTTAATCTTAATTAATAGTCTTATATTTAATTTTAATAATAGTAAATACTTTAGTTATACTACTTTACTAACTAATCTTAATAATTACTTACGTTCTAGTAGTAAGAGTAATAGTAATAATAATAATAATATTATTAAAATATAATATAGTATAATAAACAATCTTAATAAGTATTATAAAGAAATTACTAAGGTAGAAAAAAATAAAAAATAAACTTAGACTTATATAATAGTAATATTCTAATATATTAGATAAATAATTTATAATAACTAACTAATACTAGTTTTAGAGTTTTATAATTAATCTTTATTTAGAAAGTATATAGTATAGGAGTTATATATTCTTTTATAAATTAATACTAGTAAATATACTTAACTAGTTATAAGATTTAAGAAAAGAAAAGGTTTTATATATTAAGGCTTATATATCTCTTAGGCTTATTATTACTAAACTTATTACTTTCTAAGTATTATTTTAGAGACTAAGCTTTACCTTTTAAAACGTTATATATACTCTATGTTATAAAGTAATTTAGTTATAAAATCATAATAAAGTTTAATTTTCTTTTACTTTAGAACTAGTTTCTTAAGTATATTTAGTTATTTATATAATCAATATTTAAACTTATATAAAGCTTAAATTACTTCTTCTTATTATTATATATAATAAAGGTATATATTAAAGATTACTAAAGTTTACCCTTAAAGCCTTCTAATTTAAAAAAGTATTATTAATCTTATAAAGCCTATAAGAAAGACTAGGTAATAAACTTTTATTAATCCCTAGTTAATTATATTTTCTAAATTAGATAAATAATTAAAACTTATATATTAACTTTATTTCATAATAAGCTTAGTAATTTATAATATAAATTTAAAATTTAAAGGTTTAAATATCTTTATAATTAAGTAGGGTTTATAGTATTAAATAGCTATTTATATATATTTACTATACCTTAATAGATTAGGTAGTTATAAATTATAGTAATATAACTATAGCTTTATTAAGCTATCTATATAATTAATATACTTAGAATATTAAATTTTATACTTTTAATTAGACTAAAAAATAAAGTTAACTAGCTAGACTACTCTATCTATAGTTAAATTAAGTTTTAATACTCTAAGATTTTAATAAAAAAAATTTTTTACTAAATTAGAAAGTTAATTAAAGTTTTAAAAGTTAGCTAATAAAAAGTAATACTAAGTATTAAGGTTAGGAATTAGTTAACTTTAGTCTAGTTAGCCTAGTAACTAAGACTAAGCTACTTTAGTTTAGGCGACTAATTTAGTTAACTAATTAACTAATTAATATATAGTTTTAAATAAAATTATTCTTTATAGTTATAATACTATATTTATTTCGTTATCTTAAAGTATAAATAAGAATAGTTAAAGTAAATAAAATATGAATTATAAAAGTATTAGTAGAATACTATAATTATTTACTAATTTTTAATAGTATTATTATAATTATATATAGTATTATAAAGTAATTTAAGTAATAGTATAGTATATATTATATATATATATATATAAGAAGATTAATAGTTATATTTAGATACTATATAATAGTTTAATTATCTTCGTCTTCTTCCTCTTAATTATTCCTACTATTATCTAAGTAAATTTCCTCTAATTCTTTTAAAGTATTAATTTTGTAATATTATAAAAAAACTAGCTTAGCTACTATATTAGGGTTTAATTTATTCCTACTTTTAGTAACTATATTAGTAGAAGTAGAAAAAACCCTTTCTATAGTAGCTAAAGTAGCTAGAATAGCTAAATATCTTCTAGCTAGAATAGCTAAATATCTTCTAGCTAGAATAGCTAAATATCTTCTAGCTAAAATAGCTAGTATAAGATATTTATAATTATTACTTTTCTAGTATAATAAAGGTTTTCCCTATAATAAATTAGTATATATATATATAAATATAATATAGGTTAATAACCTACGTCTTACCCTAACAGCTCTTTAGCTAAATAAGATATATATTTAGCTTCTATATTATTAGTACTAATATAGAAATCGTTATTAGAATCTAAATTATACGATATATTAGTATTAAATATATGTTTAGATTCTAAACGTTTATCTTTTTCTAATTTAATTCTATAAATAATTAGTATATAAATATAAGTATAAATATAATTATATGTTATATTACTTACTCTTTATATTCTCTTGTTAATAATTCTATAATATTACTTTTAATACTATTATAGTAATATAAAAGCCTATTACTTTCAAAATGATAAAGTTTAAACCTAGGATCTAGAACTATACTTATAATATATAGTTTATAAGCTTTTAGATTAAAGTAATCTAGTCTTTAATGGAAATATTTAGATAATTTAAGTATTTACTTTTTTATATTATTAATTAATATATTATAATAATTAGCTTATAGTTATATTAGTATAAATATAAATATATATTATATTAAATACTTACTATTTCTAATAATCTATCTCTTAAAGTAGTAAACTTTAAGATTAAATTATCTAGTTTCTTATATATAGTATATATATATAATAAACCTAAATTAAGGTTTATATATAGTTCTAATTATAAGTAAGTACTAACTAAAAATATAGATTCTAAGTCTTTAAAAGCTTTATATTTACTATTAGTAATATAAAGCCTTTAAACTCTAAATTACTAGTATTTCGATATATATACTCTAAAGCTAGTTTTAGCTCTAAAGTAGTAGATATTACTTTATAAGTAGAATTCTACTAGTTTTATTATCTAATATTAATATAAGTTAGTATATATATTATACTAGATAAAAATAACTTACCTAAGGGAATAACGTTTTTATTATAATTAGAAGATAGAGTTTTATCCTTTTTAGACCTATCTATATATTCTAATAATAAGTACTTAATTTCCCCTATATATTTAACTTATATAGTAACTCGTCTTATTCGTTTAATAAGATCTATTTAAATAGTTAGTATAATAAAACTAAAGTATATATATACTAATACTTACTACTAAGTAGGTTTTTAGTAGATTCTTCCTCTTCTACTACTAGGTTATTATTAATTATATTAGTATTACTATTAATATAATTTTATAACTCTTCTTCTAAAGTAGTATTAGATATAAAACTTTGTAATATATCTTATACTACTATATTAATAATATAAGAAATATATCTAATATTGTTTTTAAATCCCTTATTATAAGCTAATTTATAATTAGCTTTAAAGGAATCTAAGAAGGTAGTATTATTAGTTACGTTATCTTAGTAAAACTATAAGTAATTAGTATAATAATAATAACTATATTATAGTATAATAAGAAGAAAATAGGTTTAGTAAGTATACTTACCTAAAAAAGCTATTAGTTATTAAGTTAGGATAAATACTTAAATTATCTATAACTTCTTTATATATATAAAGACTAGTATAGACTTTAGTAAGGTTTTTAAATACTATATATTATTATTAGTATATAATAAAAATAATACTAATTATAAAATAGGTTTAATACTAATCCTTACCTATTAGTATATAAATAAGTTTAAATTTACTATTTATATAGCTTATAATAATACCTAAATAGGTATTCTAAGACTTAGAAGTCTAAATATCGAAAACTAGAGAGAATTTCCCTAAAGTTTTAATATTTTTCATAATTTCTAAGTTAATTAAAGAAAGAAATCTATTATAAGTATAAACTAATAGATTTCTTATTTTCTTTCGATTTATTATAAGGTTAGAACTATATTAATATTAGTATATATATCTAGTATAAACTAATAATTAATACTTACTAATTATAATATTTAATAATTCTTAAAAAGAATCAGACTTTATAGTATTAAATAATAGGTTATTTTCTATTATAAAGTCTAATACTTTTATATAAGCTTCTTCCTCTTTAAAATTAGTTATACTAATACTATAAGGTCTTTTATTATTATTACTAAAACAAGACTCTCGAGTAGGTATTATATCCGTTTCTATAGATTAATTAGTATTATAATATACTAATAGTTAAATAAGTATAATTATTTACTTACTTTTAGATCGATATAATTTAGACTTTTTATTAAAAGCTATATTAGAGTAGGATTGCTTATAATATAGCGTAAAGTTAGAACTTTAAAAGCCTATAACTTTAATAACCTAGTCTTTACTATACCTATTATATTAATAATTAGTATAACTATATATAAATATATAATATAAATAAATATAATAAAATACTTACGTAATATACTTTACTTATATTTCCTTTTCTTTTTCCTTATTAATAGGTAAAAGAGTATATATAAAAAGATTATTTCTAAATACATAAATTAAAGAGTTATTATTACCCTCTAATTTATATTCCTCTTTATTATATAAAGAGTTTATAATACTATTACTACCTATACTACTAGTAAGAATATTACTAATATTAGTAGTAGAAGTAAGGCTAGAAGGTTAAGAGGAAATAATAAAAGAATCTATAGTTAATATCTTTTTTTAAAGAATATAGAAAAGTAGTTTTTATACTTAATATAATAATATATAGTATAGTATAATATAGTACTTTAACTCTATAGAATAAGTTAAAATCTTAAGATATAGGGGAAAAGAAATAGTATTTAAATACTTTAACTAGGTTTTTAGAAAGTTTTAGTAATTAATAATTAGTAGTTATAAATTACTAATTAGAAATTCTAGAACTTTATATTAACTTAAAATTATTAATTAATTATTAATATATAGTTATAGCTAACTATTAATTATTAACTAGTTATAGTAATATACTTTAGAATTACTAATAATATCTAATATATTACTAGTATAAATACTAGAAAGCTCCTTATATTAGTAATTAAGATATTTAGAAGATTCTACTAGTTTCTAGCTACTACTATAAAAATAATAAATAAAACTATTAATAAAACCTATATTAATAATACTTTAGAACCTTTTTTATATAGTATAAGTACTATATACTACTAGTATTTATTATTAATATTACTTATATAAGACGTTATTAATTAATTAATAAAACTATTATTAATAAATATTACTAGATTTTAAAATAGCTTTTATTATTTTTAACTAAATTAGTTAACTATTAGTTAACTATTAGTCGACTAAATACTAAGTAACTAATTTCTAACCCTACTTATAAGACTATTAATATTCTCTTATTACTAGTAATATATAGAAAAACAATTAGCTTTCTACTAATTATTTTATATTTATTAATTTTAACCTAAGTTACTAGAATGATTTAGTATTCTTTTTTTAATTAATATGAATAGCCTTATATTACTATTAGAATTAGAATAGTAATTATAATAATACTCTACTTACTCTTAGAGGATATAAAACTTTATTAATAGTTTTATTTATTAAGAAAAGCTAACTAACTAATCTATTACTATATTTATTATAATTACTTTTCGTAGACATCTTATATTTAGTAAAAATAATATATAAATACTTTATATTATAATTAGTATTTAATTTTCTATTTTATATAAATATAAATAGTATTTTATAGAAAGCTAGTATTATTATAGAAAGTATTAATTTAATTTTATAATACTACTAAGTATATTTTTAAAATTATAAAGGTTTTATAAGTTATATAATAAAAAGTATAAAACTAACTTAGTATATTTACTAGTTACTAGTATTAGAAGACTTTATATAAACTAGAATATAACTAACTTATTATAATACTTCTTTCTAATTCATTTAGAAAGTTATTTAAATTATTAAGTTAATAAAATATAAATTTTAAAGTAAATCTTTTATTAAAAGCTATAATATTAAAATAATAGATCGACTATTATAAGATACTTTAGGTCTAGTAAATAGTTATAAAGTATAATACTAATACTAGTCTCTAACTTATATACTATGTTATTAATAGTTATAATATAATTTATTTTAATACTATAATAGTCTTATATAGTCTTATTTAACTTTAAAATTACTTAAACTATTCTACTATTATATATTATACTTATTTATATCTTAATAATATACTCTTATTATACCTATATACTTTTTTATACCTTTAAGCTTAAATTATACCTTTAAGCTTAAATTATACTAACTAGCTTTAATTATTTTTCTAGTTTATTACTTTATTTAAAGTAAAAAGACTTAAACTAATAAAGAATAAGATTACTTTTAATATTAACTATATAATTACTAGTACTAAATTATATAAAATAGTTTAAAGCCTTATATTACTTTTTTAACTATTTTAACTTAGTATATAGCCTCTAAAGATAGTAATAAGTATATAGTAATTTAAGACTATACTTTAAATATTAATTAATTAATATAGTTTTATATATTCTAGTAAGTTATTTTAAAATCTTAGTATTTATTTATAGGTATCTCTTTTATTTATATTCTATCTAGTCTTTAGTAAGATAATATTATATACTCTTATTATAGTTTTTATATTTATTTTGCTTTATATAGGTTTAGAAATTAATAAAAAAATATCTTTTTCTTTAATCATATTATAATAATACTTTAATTTTATAATTTAAAGTATATCTAGTTTGTATTTTAACTAAATATCCTAAAGTCTAGAGCTTAATATATATCTTAATTATTAATATTTTATATACTTAAATTATACTTAAAATTAAAGTATATAAATATTTCATCTTATAAACTAATATACTTATTAACATTATATAGAATATTTCTATTTCTTATATTAATAATAATAATAATTATCTTAAAAGTATAGTAGTATTTATTCTTAAATAAAAATCTAAGCTATCTTAATACTAAATAATATAAAAAGTATTAATATCTAAACTTCTAGATACTTCTAAGTAGAGTTATTAATATATTTATATACTTTGTATTATTATAAACCTAGTATACTTAGTTTATATTAAAGTATTTAAAGCCTCAATATAATATTTTAATTTATTTTAAATAAATAATATCTTACTTCTATATACTAAATATTTAAGATTATATAGCTTAATTATTATATTTAAGTCTCTTTTTATATATAAGGCTTAGAGTTATTTACTATATAAACTATTAATATTACTTTACTTAGTCTAAACTTATTATAAAATTGCTTTAGTAGTTAGTTTTAATTTATATAAGAATATTTCCTATAAATAAGTAATAATTTATAACTTTCTAATTATTAAGGCTTCTATTTTAATATCTTATATAATACCTTAATATTTTAGTATTTAAAGCTATAGGATATAAGCTAGTTTGTTTTATCTTTTTTAAGAATTAGAAATATATTTTTACTTACTATATAGTAGAGTTTATTTATATAATAATAAGAACTAGGGATCCTTCTTTAAGCTAAGACTCTTACTATTCTTCTTATAAAGATATATAGTTATATTTAGTTTTAATATTTTATAAAGTAGCTATTATAATTCGTATATAATAATTAATAACTTAGTATTCTATATACTAGATTATAATTTCTTTCTTTTTATTCTATTTTAAAATAGTCTTTACTTAATATACTTCCTTTAATTATATAGATTAATTATTTTTTAGTATATAATTTCTAGCTACCTAATTACCTTATCTAATAGTAATACTATTATTAAATAATTCGTCTTATTATAGTTTCTTCTAAATTTTATAATTAGAAGAAAAAAATAAAAGAGGAATATACTCTATAGTATAGTCTTTTAACCTATAAAAGTAGTATTTTATTAAACAAATAGCTTTTCTCTTTAATATTTCTTCTAAAAGGCTAGAAAGATTTAATTTATTATAATAATTACTTAATAAGCTTCTTATAGTATTAATTAAAAAGTAGAATTTTATATAAGAAGCTTAGTTATAACTGATTTTCTACTTTTTAATAACTATTAGTTTAAAAGGTTTATATTATTTAGTTTTCTTTTTTTTTCTTATCTCTCTTAGAAAATAATAAGTTTATACTTATATAATTATATTTATTACTTTTAGATTTCAAAACCTATCTTATTCTTTTTACTTATTATTATAATATATATAGTTTGGATTATAGGTTTCTTATATTAAAATATACTTACTATTAGCTTCGAAAAGATACTAGGCTTTTTTAACTACTCTTAATAATATAATAATAATCTAGGTAAAGTATTAGTAGATATAATACCTAATTATTAATATTAATAATAATAACTTTTATATATATTAACTAATATATACTTAACTTCTCTTTAAGTCTTAATTAGTAAAGTAATAATTATATTTAAAATTAATATAAGAATAAAATACTTATTATTAAATAAGTATAATTATTTAATTTATAAATATAGTATTATAAGTTTATAATTAATACTAAAAAGCTAGTAGCTTTCTAGTAATAATAGTTTACTATAATATTATATTAATTTTACTAAAGATATTTATTATTATTTCTATAATAACTATTTTAAGTTTTATTTAAGAAATAAAGTAATAGGTTTTTTATTATATATAAATAAGGATAAGATACTTAGAAGCTATTTCTTAAATAAAAAAACCCTAGCCTTTTAATATATTATTATAGAGATATAGTTATACTAAAGTATTATTTTAATACTTAAAAACTATTTAAAGCTATTAGGTTATCTTAAGAATAAAGCTAAATAAAATATATATTTAAAGGTAAATAATGTTATAAAAAGCTATATTATAAAGAGCTTAAAATATTGAAGTATTAAGAGAGTATTATTAAAATATATTAAAATTTAAAGTAGTAATTCTAATTTATAAGAATATTTTATAAAGCAGCCTATACTATTTAACTTAAGTATATAACTAATAGTAAAGATAATATTTTAAGTATAAATTCTTTAGAATTTTAAAGTATATTAATAAATAGATATTCTATTATATTAATATAGAATATAATTATGGGAATTGATAGGGACGCATCACGAATTGATAGGGACGCATCATCCTTAGGGACGCATCACATTCTAAGGTTGTGATTGGCTCAAAATTTTATTGTTAGTGCATCCGAATTCTGCCATCATCTAATGAAGTATCTTTCTTATCTTCTTAGCCCATCCCTTCATAACTACGAAAGCGCATTAGACATATTCAATTTATTCTCCTTTACAACGTCAAGATGTCTACCTCTACAAGTCAATCAAGGCCCCAATCGCGTCGCCGACCCAGCAGCTCTAGTATATACAATCAATTGCCTTCTCCCAAGCGCCAACGCCGTGCTATCTCAGTTAGTAGTGATGCCACTATCAGTCAATTCTATGGGGCTGGCGATCGTGAGGGTCAACCTGACCTAATCTCTGAGATTCTACCTGAACAATTACAGCAAGATTCCGACACAAGCTACAACCCCCAGGGAGATGAATTATATCTTCTATGTTCCTTTCCAAAGGGGATAATACGTATGCAGCGTACAATTTTACCTGAACGTCAACCAAAAGAAAGCCAATTAGTATTACAACCTGAAAATCAACCCTTACAACCCACTTCAGATCAGTTCTCTACTGTTCTAAGCCTCATTCAAGAGGTTGTTGGGACAAACCGACGTCTTACGCGTGCTCTCCTCCAACAATGTGAACGCGTTCGTCGATAT
The DNA here is from genome assembly GCF_014235925.2 of Colletotrichum truncatum. Classification (NCBI taxonomy): domain Eukaryota; kingdom Fungi; phylum Ascomycota; class Sordariomycetes; order Glomerellales; family Glomerellaceae; genus Colletotrichum; species Colletotrichum truncatum. The sequence continues at coordinate 317,739 of NW_027222410.1, read as the reverse complement.
CGTGAGGCTTGGGGCTACTCACCACACCCTTCAGACATATCCTCAATCGGCGAGTCTCCTCCTCCTCCACCTTATTCACCTCCCCGACAAAGCCCAGAAGTGATAGCGATACCATCTTCTCCAAGTACTTTATTCCTTACTACAAGCGAAAGGTCGAAATCACCTACCCCCGAAACTATTCCAAACCCACCGATCCCTGGCGAACCAGAAGCAACAATTGAAACCCTCCTCGACCGAGTTAATAAATTTGCAAAAGAGCATGGATTTGGGATTGCAAAGTATAATAGATGCTATCGTAAAGGATGTATAATTCGCTATATACTTCGTTGCGATCGATTTGGGCTACCAAAGCGAGGTAGAGGTGCTGGCATCCGAGCCCGCGCATCTCGGAAGTGTGATTGCCAATGGCAAATTATTGCTGAAGCAATAGAGGAGGGGAAATGGCTTTTACGTCAGCATTCCAACCCAATACACAGCCAGCATAATCATATCCCTAGCTTAGCATCATCTGCACACCCAGCCTATAGGAGGTTGACTGAGCCTATTAAGGATGCAGTTGAGACTACTAGTCGGCGGGTTGGTATTCGGGCACGCGACGTAGGTGCTATTATTCAGGAGCAGTTTCCTGAATCTGTTTTCACCCAGCGGGATATCTATAACGCTAGAGCCCGAATCAATCGCGAAAAGCTTAATGGGTATACACCAACTGCAGCTCTAATCAAGCTTTTTGATGAGCGGGAGATCCCTTATATTGTGAAGTGGGCGGATGATGAGCCGAATCGGCTTGTTGGGCTTGTCTGGACGTTTCCATACTCTCTCCGGATGTGGAAGCGGTTCCCCGAGGTTATCAGCTTTGACAACACCTATAACACCAATCGCTTCAAGCTTCCACTCTTCCAAGCTACAGGGCAAACATGTCTTGGATCGGTATTCAATGCAGCATTTGGTCTCATCGATAATGAGAGACTAGAGGGGTTCCAGTTCTTATCGCAGAGTATCTTACAACTCATTAATCAGAACTCTATTCGCCAACCAGATGTTATTATCACCGACTACGACAGACAGATGAAGGCAGCTCTTAACGAATACTTTCCGAATGTGCAACAACAGCTTTGTATTCACCATATCAACTCAAACGTTATGCTTAAAGCCAAGCAGAAGTGGCTTCAGAGCTATTCTAGTAGTAGTGGGTCTGAAGAAGACGATCTAGCTCCACAACCAGTTACCGAACTTAGCGATGAGGACCATGCCTATATCCATACTTCAGTAGATGGGGCTACGCCACATAGCTACCGGGGGTTCTTATAATGTGGAAGTTGGTTCTATTTGCTGAGACAGAGGATGCCTTTAGGAAAGCATGGGCAAACCTTTGCAAAGAGTTTAAGGACCAACGGCCTATTCTGAACTACCTGCATGGAATATATCTACCACTAAGGGAGCAGTGGGCACGTTATTCTATTCGCCAGTACCGAAACTTCGGCATCCGTGTAACCTCAGGGACGGAATCAAGCAACAACAACATCAAGGGCTATCTTCTTAATGGACTTAGCCACCTATATCACTTAGTTAATGTGATGCAGGATATGCTTAAGGATCAAGAGGTTCGCTTCAAGCAAGCTTGTGCACAGGATGAGATCCTCACAAGCCGTGAGTTTATAGGGAACAGATCTGAGTACCTTGGGGAGCTTCGAACAATACTCTCATCGCAGTGTCTTGGTTTGATTACGAAGCAATACCGTCTGGCAAAGAAGGCTCTACCAACAGGTAGAAATCCATTTCCAGCGCCTCTTAGAGACTGCACAGAGGACTGTACTGTCTCTATAGAGTATGGTATCCCATGCTGCCATAAGATCTACTCTAAACTTGTAGATGGGGTACAGTTTATGAAGGATGAGGTTCACCCACGATGGCGGCTGCGGGAGTCTTCTTCCCAGGATCCATATCGACGGATCCTTGATCCGAAGATTGCAGGAAACCTCCGTGGCAGACCTAAGAACTCAATGCAGCCAGTCCCATCATCCCTATCATTAAGGGATAGCACCCAATCAAGCAACCAGCTAGCTAGACAATCACACAGCCAACTACAAAGTCAACAACCTAGCCAATTAGCAGCAGGGCGCAGGCGTGGCAGACCACCAGGAAGCCGTAATAGGACCACCTTAGCAAGGCTTACACAAGAGACAGCCAGTAGCCAGGCGCCAACCTCTTCCCAGCGGCAGACACGAAGCCAAGTAACTACTCTTAGTACTGGCCGATCAACTGGCCTTCGTTCGAATGGAAGAAGATTACAGGCAAGCATCCGTAGGACGAGGAGTCAATGGGAACTACTTAGTAGTAGTGATGAGAGTCTCAAACGTTGAGGGTAGGGGGGGCATTCTTTATTATTATATAAGAGGAAATAGAAGTAGAAATCAATTGAGATTTATAAAAGCCGTTTCAGTTTAGTTTGATAAAACCCAATTCCTCCTTAGAAGGGAAGAAAAAGACCTACCATTTGAGATTTGCAAAAGCGGTCGTTTAGATGGTTTTGCAAATCTCAAATGGGAGGAATAGCCAAGAAACGTAGGCTAGTAGGGCGGGCCGGCTTTATGTCTATGAAACGGAGGCAGGCCTCTTATGGCTGTGAAAAGGTGGGGCGTTAGCAACGCTGGCCTCACCGCCTTCGCCGACTTGTACCTGTGGGTCACCAAAATTTCTAGCCAATCACAACCTTAGAATGTGATGCGTCCCTAAGGATGATGCGTCCCTATCAATTCGTGATGCGTCCCTATCAATTCCCATAATTATTTACTAAAATTATTTTTAAGCGTCTTTTATATTTAAAATTAGTAGTTTATATAGTAATATCTTATACTTATAAAACTTAAAATAATTAAAGTATAAGTATACTAAATTAAATATATAGTAGAATATATTATATAAATAAACATACGTTTTTAAATAAATAAATAATTTCTTAAATAAGGAGATAGTTAGTCTTAATAAAAATATATAAGATTATAAATAATAATATAGTAATAGTCTATATATATATATATTTTAAATATATAGTTAAAAAAAATAAAAGTAAAGCTATTTTATATATAGATTATTTATATAATATTATATACTATATAAATATTAAAAAAACAATAAAGCCTTTAAAAAACTCTTAAAGAATTATAAAAAGTAATTAATTACTTACTTAATATAATATAAGTTTACTTCTAGAAAAAGACTATTAATATAATAGTAGTCTTAATTATAAGTACTTTAATATACTAATTAAATATAAATTTTAAACTAGGTTTCTAAATAATTTAATCTTATTAAGTTATAATAGTTATTTAAAGGTATAAAGAAAATCTCTAAAGTTAATTATAAACTAAATCTACTAGATATTATAAATACTACTTAAGTTTTTATATTTTACTTTTTAAATTAGTTTTAAAAAGATTAAATTAAAAATATAATTAAAATAAACTTTAATAATACTAAGTATAAAAACAAAAAGTCCTTAATTATATATATAATAGTAATTTTATATAGTCTTATTATATTAAATAAAAAAGATATAATTATAATAAGAACTTATAAAAACTAAATAAAGATTTAATTTATTATTAAGAAAAGTTAGTAAAATACTTTAAAATAGATTATATTAATTTATATAATCTATAGAATTATTATTTCAAAAGTTTTAATTATAAAGGAATATTAATTATTTAAAATACTATTTTTAAAAAATATTACAATACTAGCTATTATTAACAATACTAAGATTAAAAAATTAAAATATTAAAATATATACTAGACTAATTTATAATCCTTAATATATTAATAATAAAAAGATTATTTATAATAACTATCCTAAAAGGATTTAGTTCCTTATCTTCTAAATTACTCTCTTTTAAAAATAATATTTACTTTTATTTCTAAATATATTCTATCTTTATAAAAGCTTTATTTATATTAGCTTATGATTTTTATAATACTTCTAATCTTTTTAGAAATAATACTTTAAATACTTATACTTTATAATCTAAGTAACTTAATTTAATAAATAGTTATTTAATTATAAGTTTATAATAAACTAGATATAAAGAGAATTAATAAAACTTATAATTATAAATTATACTTTTCTTAGTATTATAATTATATTCTTTTCTTATATAAATATACTTATTATAAGTAAATAAACTTAATAAAAAGTAATATTAAAAGTTATTTAACTTATAATAAGAATAAGGTATTTTAATAATATAACCTTTATAAAAGGTTTTAAATATATAATAAAAATAATATAAATAAATAATATTATAAAAAAGAAATATGTCTTAATATTCTATTAATAAAGAAAATAAAGAAATATAAACTAATAAACCTAACTAAATAAAATAACTTATTTATATTAAGTCTAGGGATTAGACTTTTTAAGAGAGACTTAATATTATAACTTATTTATTTTACTTAATAAAGGGTTAATAAACTTATTTAAGCTAGTAGTTAAAATAAGATATTTATATATAGAATTTAAAATAAAATAATAAGAGAACTTTAAAAAAGAAGAATTATTATATAAGTTATATAGAGATAAGATAATATAAAGAGTACTTAGTTAAGATAATAAGTACTTATAAAGATCTATTATATAATTATTAAGATTTTTATATAGATTAAGACTTAAGTACTTCCTTAAAGCCTCTTAAATAGTTCTTTAGTAATTAATTTATAATTTATTTTAAATAACTTCTAGCTTAGCTTATAGTTTGCCTTCCGTTAGGAAGGTTAACTTCTCCATCCGCGAAGGCGTAAAAAACTATCTTGTGCCTTGATCCCCCCTGGTCTCCTGTTCTGTGATTGGCTAGAGCAAAAATCGATGCTGATTGGTCGTAGCGACCCTGCCACCAATCAGCGCTCGTTATTCTTCGTTCGACCAATCAGCTTCGTTTAACCCCTGTTCCGGCCAATCACCTCTCATGTTCGCCGTCCTCGGGTCTTCCCGTCGTTTACCCAATGTCTTGCCGGTCTTCTTCCATTTATTTCCCGCCAACCACTCTCATTTTCCCGTCTTTTCAACCCCTGGCCTAGCCCGGCCCAACCTCGCCCATCGAACTTTCCATCCTAATACCACCCTATCGTTACCTTCCGTGATTTCCTATCTATCTGATTAATATCTATTGCTTGTCCTTCCTATTGCTGGTTTCATAATATCGTATTTCTCCTCTATGTCTATGCCCCATAACCTCCCTGTGCTTTGTGATAGCAAGTCCCCTCTGGTTGTTCATCTTCATATCTACGTCACTAATGCTTTCTCTAGCTGGCGGTGACCTGCTGGATCGACTTGGTGTGAGCACCTCTATGCGCACCAGCCGAACAATAGAAGTTTTATCTTGCTCTCCAATAGCCCGGGAGCTTGCTCCCCGGAAACAGGGCAAGACGCTGTCGTTCGATCATGGTTATCGCATCATTGCTGCCCTGGTTCAGGCTACCGGCGTTGAGCGCCGACCTCCATGCGACCGATGTGCCCGTTCAAATGGTCCGTGGAAGCAATGTATTGTAATGCAGTCCGCTGAGGGTTTACGGGCTACGAATGGTGGGTGTGCTAACTGTTGGTGGAATAATACTGGTTCCCGTTGTAGTCACCGTATGTAAGGTTTTTTGTCCTCTTTCGTCCTGCTCTTTTATTAACTATTTTAGATGCTTCTTTCGCTAGACGTTCGGGTGTATCCTTGGGCTTGATCGGACAGCCACCAGGTACTCTCTCTGACTCTTTCTCTGCCTTGGATCGATGGGAGATAGAACTGGAGACTCTCGGTAACCCTGGTATTACCTCGCGTGCATCCACACTGGCCAGAATGGATGCTTCTGAGCTGGTTACTCATTACAAAGACCTTACATCCCGGTTAGAAGCAATCCACGCCTCGATAGCTCACTTGACGAACGAGTGCCAGCTATTAGGCCAGCAGGTTTCGGAGGTTTCCTTAGTCTTGTCTTTCCAGCGGACATTCGAGGTACGGAGGATTCCTCCGGGTCTAGCACATATTAACTTTACGCCTATTGTATGCCCTCCTTCTGGTCATAGCAATGAGTCTAACAGCACTACACAAGACAGCAATACGCGATAATAACCCAGTGTTAACCCGATTCATGACATGCCTAAACCGCCAAGGCAAGACCACTAATCTGTCCTTTCATCTTAATGGTTTTACCTCCCTATTTACTATTCCGCCCTCCTATGCTTCATCTCTCTCCCTAGCCTCGAACGCCCGGACTGTTGCTTCCGCGAGGATCCTTAGTCTTTTGGTTCCTTCGACTAGCTCCTCCGGCATGCGCGCCTCTAGGAACTGCTTTACGTTTAACGGCTGTATGAGAGCGATATCTTCAAAGCGCCGCACGCGGGATAGCTGAACATACATGCTTACTGCATCGCATCTTTCAAGCTCCCCCGTATTCTTACCTACTATTCTCCCATAAAGCCCTAACAGTGTCTTTTCGAGTGTCCGCCCCTGTGCCTTAAAGTCGGTTAATGCGAAGCCTGGTGTGCATGGGAGCCCTGTCCGGACTAGCGCTAGTTTTACATTGGCTTTCTGCAGATCTGGCCGGAGTATTTTGATATGCTTTTCTGGTACTCGAATATTGGCTGCTAGCAACATTACAGTATTAGGTGGCAGATAGGGGAAAGCTAACCCGTTCGTTTCTTCGGACTAGAGAATAATACCACTAGGCGGTCCGAGAAATATAGACAGCCTGTCGTTTATAATGATCTCTTCTACTCCGGGCGGATGAAGAATTCCTACGGCTGTAAACTCTGCGCCGTTGACAACCTTGAGACCTATATACTTGTTCTCGTTGATTACCACCGGCATACCCTCGACATAAGGGAACATACCAGCTGCGCTCAGCTTGCCCTCGTCGCCTAATAGCATGGCTGCTTTTCTCTCCTCTGCTATAGGTATCCGCGATTCCCACTTATGCTTCGAAAGATATATCGATATCTTACGACCAGTATCGACGCTATATGCTAAGGCTGCATGCAACGTCAGATCCCACCGGTGTCGGTTTAGAGGTATAACAGCTCGCCTGCCGCTGGTGAAATCGAATTTCGATTCGCTATTATATTGCGCTTCGAGCTTCGCGGCGTCCTCTCTTATCTGCTTGCCCTCTCGCAGGCGTTCAAGAAAACCAAGCAGGTAGGCGTCCCCTTCAGCCCGTTTTTGCTCGTCGAGTACTACAACATTAGTAAACCCCTGCCAGAGTTCTTTAGCTTTAGCCTCTTTCCAGCGTCTCTCTATAGCTTTGCTTCCCAGTCCTATATTTCCTAGCACTATACTAATTCGTTCGGTAGTACTAAGGAGGCTCTTCTGCAAAACTAGCGGGAACTGTAAGAAGTCTCCAGTGAACACGACAACAGAAATGCCACCAAAAGGCTTCTCTAGGAAGCCCCTTAACATTCTAAGCTTTTAATCGATATCATATAATGTTTAGAGTCCGAGCATGCTGGCCTCGTCGATTATCAAAGCATCCCGCCTGCGCCATCGTTCTTTAGCTTTCTCTAGATTGTTCGATAACATTAGTTCTACGGTAGCGCCATCGGCGTCCCGAAATGCCAGCCCTACAGCAGAATGAATTATATTACCGCCGATACCTACTGCGGCCGTTCCCGACGTTACCATAATAACAAGCCGGCTAGACGCCCCTTTGGCTGCGAAAACCTCTTTTACGGTATCGATAAGCCACGACTTTCCAGTGCCGCCTCCCCCGCCAACGTATTGCAGGTATTGCCGATCAGCGCCGTTTGTTCGTTCGTCGAGCGCCTCGCAGATAAGACTAAGCGCTATTCCCTGCATGCGATTTAATGTTCTCTCCGCACCGATAATCTTCCCTGCCTAGGTAAACGTATTAGCGGCCGTAATTGCGATCCAGTTTGAAGCAGGTTTCAGTCTAACTATCGCTAGCTGGGCTAGGAAATCTATATTAGCATCGTTGTCGCCAAAGCCTGTTTCGGCACCGGTATGTAGGGGTCTTTCGGCGGATTCATCCCCTTCGATGGCTAGCATTCGCTCTTTATGGAGTCTTTCCTACGCCGCTTTGGTGATTTTTAAATGTTGCTTTGGTAGTGTTGTTTGCATATATAGTTAACTGTTGGTGCTTTGTATTCTAGAGTCGTCATCTATGCTAGAAAACCCGGCGTTATCCAGCGTTTATAGCAACTCTTTTATGCCTAGAGAACCATTCGTAACTCCTGGTCCGTCCTGTAGGCTGAAGACTACATCGTGAAAGGTATGCCGCAGGTCTATCCTATCTAGGTGCCATTCTTCTGAAAGGTCTAAGCCCTCCTCAGGCACATCAAATTCGTATCCTTCATCGCCCTCGCTCCGGCTAGCCCAAAGCTTAGCGTCTTTCTTTACGTCTTCTACGCTCTTGTAAAGAAGTTAGATGTTATTTACTACAGCCTTAACCCGACCTAGCATGTCGGTATATAATCTCTCCCAGATGTCACCTAGATCGGGACTAGTAGATTGCATAAAGGTTTCCCACGGCACAAATAAGCCGAGTAACAGGACTGCTAACCTATTGTCTATTAGCGACTGTATAGCCTGAGGTATATATATATATATATACCTACCTCTTGTAATACCCTTCTTCTATGCCTTATACGTCATGATTTAGATGTCCGGTAACAACTGGAATTGCTTGATGTGTCCTTGGGAGCAATTCTTGTATCCACGATTCCCGGTCTGTCATTAAAGAATCGAACGGTATAAACCGTGACTGGTTTATCCTGGTCCTTCGTCCGACCCTCCGTACGCGAACCATACATAGGTATTCGTAAAAGCAAAGCTGTTCTAACAGGCGACCGCGATGCGCATATGCCTCAAGGTATGGCAAAGTCATGCCACCGGCGCCGAATCCAATCGTTTCAGGGGTTACCCGCTGCTGCACTTCCGGCCCTGCTGCTCTGCGTAGGGCCTCCCAGCGCCGGAAAATAGCCCAGTAAAGCGAACTGAGATAGACGTTAATCCAACTCGCTTCGCTGCAATAGCTATTCTTGTACCCGAGGAGATTACTACAAACCTCTACAGCCGAAAGTTCTCGACTTGTAAAGATCTGATTTGCTGTACGAGCAAGAAACTGCCGTGTCTTATTATTCCGTTGTACTGTCTTTGCCGCGCTGTCTCCACAATTCGGTCCGTAGTCGTCTCCCTGATCAGCCATCCCATCAAATACAGCCTTGACTAGCGCTGCTCTCTTCCAAAGCGGCGTATCTAATTTTGTTAAGTAATTCGTAGCATAGTATACCATGGAGAGTCCAGCCGAGTTAGTCGGGAGGAATATAGTATCCGTATTATGACGCATAGCTACTGCTAAACCTGGGCTATATCTGTTGATTCTTTCGTAATCTCTTCGGATATGCAGAAGGCCATCGGTAGTAAACTCGGTTCGCTAGCGCAGTGTCCATGGTGCTTTAAACCGACAGGGATACCGAGACCCAGCCTTCCCTTTGTCTTTAAAACTATACTTTGTACATGTCGCACCGCAGCTATGCATTTAGCACCTGTAGGCGACCCAATTCGCTTCGGCATCAAGGGCTTCATCGAGTCTGCTGATATCCTCCGTAAGATGTTTGATATTAGTAAAGACGCTTTCCCACCGGCGGTATCGTCGTGCCTTGCCTTCGTCGCAGCACTATATCATTTACTTAGCACGATAAACTTAGAAAATAGAGAAACATGCTTACCTCACTAAATACTAAATCAATATATTAGCACACTTGTACTGCGTAGTCCGCGTTATCCGGCTTGGCAAGATCATGAAAAAGATCAGGTAGCCCGAGATTAGCGTCTAACCATAAGAGCCCGTGTAAGTAAAGAGCCCCACGCTCGTTTGTCTCGACGCAGCCGAAATAGCAAGAGACTTTGCTAAACATTGATTCCTCGCTAACAGAAACACAATGTTGAAAGAAAAGCTCCAACTCTCGATGAAAAAATTTTGCTAAACTAACTGCGTCTCGGATAACATGCTGTACGCGTCCAACCTGCTTCCGGAACTTTTCCATCAGCTCCTCTGCCGCCTTGCCATATGCTACCCGAAAGGCGGCTAGTTTCATATTTATCTCGTTTGTTAGATCGTTTGGGTTGATTGTATACCATATACACGGCATTCCATACTTAAGGCATAGTGACTTTATCTTCCTTCGAGAATAGAGACGCTCCTCATTTAACATATGCTGCCTATGTCCAAACGCGCTTAACTCCCGGATTAAGTATGCTATATTGCTGTTAGTAGTCGTCCGGGTCTCGCGGTACTCTTCTTCTGCTCTTTCAATCTCCTCGGGAGTAAGTCTTGTAACGATTTGCTCGACTTTAGCAAATAAAGACCTCTTCATTCGCAAGTAACTAATCCGTCGGTTCTCTAATCGAAGAAGCATATTAAATACTAAAAAAGGGAAGCTTGGGTGTATAGCAAAGTAAGCACCTATTATACTATTACTTTAGTTACTTATTTCTATTTATAAAGCAGAAGTTTTACTAACCATGCCTCTGTAAGCAGAATCGTGCCCAGGTTCGAAGGTAAAATCCGTTCGGCTTATGACTGCTTTGGATGTCTGGACCTTGCGGTTCATCCTGATCATCTTCGTTTTCTTCTTCACGTAATATCCTAGGGCCGCCTCGACCCCATGGAAATAAACAAGGGAAAGCCTTAGGGAAGAAATCGGGATCGTTCGAATCAGCAAATTCCTCTCCTCTGCGACTGACTAGATAGGGTTCTGTATTCTTATATCGGAGGGTGCTGTCTCCGTTTGCGTCCTTTGGCTTTCGGCCTCTCCCACGCTAGGGCCCTCTCACTATTGCTTCTCGAAGAATCCTGAGTCGTTCTTGTAGGCTATGCTCTCCAGATACCTCAGTAGCCATTAGTCCAGTTGAGGTTAACTCGGACAGCTCTTCATCTATCCGACGAGGGTCCATATCAAATGGGTCGCAATCACCCGCATGGATTCCCCCTAGCCTAGCGTTGCTTTCAGCTTCGAGGTGCGCAGCATTGGTTTCCCTATCTTCTAGACTTGCAATAACATCGTGAGCATTACGCAAAGGTTCATCAGGGCGACCTCGCTCAGCAGGAGGGACATAGTATCCTGTACGGATTTCGTCTTCGGCACGCTTCTCATACGCCACCATTCTCTCCACAAGTCCCTGGGGTACCTCAGTTCCGGGAGACCATTCCCCCCAGGTCCTAAGATGATCCTCACTAATACTAATATCCCGGTATAGTAGGTTGTTCGCCCGAAGCCAAACGAGCGCACGCTTGAGCTTCTGGGGGTTCACTGATAACATAAAGCCAAGATCGGATGGTACTGGTGTCCGAGGACCTACAAAGCATACATGCAACCTGTCTCGCTCTTCCACGAGTGGATAAGGTAGAATATTGGCTGCTACGCCTTGAACGTCGTTAGGGAACACAGTAATATAGCCTCTCTTATGTTTTCGGTAGCGGCCACTTGTTGACTTCTCGACGTCGATAGTAAGCTTCGTAATCCAACCACAGGGTGTATAAATTCCAATAAGGCGCTCCTCAAGTAGTGAAAGATCTTTCAAAACATGAGGATACCGATGGATGCAGCCTAAAGACAGATTATTCACCTGGCAGGCGTATGGCAGTTTTTGATGCTATAAGGAGGTCTTGCACTAGGTGCAAATAGCGAAGTTTGCCTCTAGCTCCTTAGGAAAGCATTCCATACAAAGGAAATGTTCTCTGTCTAACACAGGGATTTGGTCCTCCACCCTTAGGTATAATAGCTCAAGTTCGGCCTATATATAATTGACTAGTAAGTTAGGAGGCTTTTGCTAGTAACATACTCTACAATATTCGATTTCGAGTGTAAAGTCATTATGCATGCTTTCGTAGAACGTCTTAGTCTTTTCCAGAATCGTTTTTCGGGAAACTAGTCGGCACCACGTGCGATCCATAGAGTCTAGCTTCTTCTGGATATAGCGGCGATCTGCTTCTTATACTATCTATTCGATCTCCTTCTTCCTTGCTTAGTATGCTTCGGGTGTGTCTAGTAGCTCAATATAGCTAGCTTTTTAGCTTAGCTTAGGTAGTGATAGACGAATTGGTAAATGCCTTTGCTAGATAGGATTAGACTGGCGAATAGCAACTAACGGTATTTGAGTTCTTGGCGCTTCAGAAAGAATATGCTGGCTATCTTGAGCTCTCTTATGCTGTAATATGTCTAGGGTAGTAGGCGTGTTTAGACTTGATATAGGCTTAAGGTTCCACGGAAGTAGGGTTGGTCGATTACTTTGCTCCCAAAGGTTGCTACTAGCATAGGCTTGCCTATTTCCTCCACGGCTTTTCCTAGGCGTAAGGGAAATTTTACTAGGCGATGTATTTAACCCCTCGCTATAGGGTGTCTATACTAACACTGATCTAGGTGATAATGGAGATTCGATTCTATTCGGGCTTCGGATATTGTCGAACGAGGATGGTGGTGTCGGCAGCAGATTTCGGTTCCGATTCGAAGGAACCTTTAATCCTTCGTCGAGGGATCTCTAGTAACTCTATGTCAAAAGGGGCCCTGATAGTGATTTTATTAAGTTTGAAGGGACCTTACCATAATATTGACTGAAGGCGGTGGTCCCGGTGCTAGCATGCGACTGTGGTTTGAAGGAGAAGTCTGCTCTTCCCTGCCGGCTATTTGTCTCGGCCTCAATTCAGGCTGAATTGAAATAGGAGTGTCATTGAATGAGGAAACTAGTGTTGTAAGATGCGGCATGATAAAACTTAGAGTCGATTCAAGGATTTCTAAGGTCTTTGGAGATCAAAAAAGCTATTATATTCCTTTGACTATGGGAATATTAAAGCTTAGCAATAGTAATGCGTATTCGCTCCATCCGCTGAAATCACCTTCTGCCCTAGCTGCAAATGTTATTACTACCTCAATAAGAACATCTTTTCTCATATAGTATTAGCCCAAGGCGAGATGCAAGTAACTTCGTATTGCAAAGACGGATGTCTTACTGCTGCATTACTATAATAAAGCTGGAATCATTCCTGTTCCATCCGAATAAGAAACAATACTTTGTGATCTACCAATAGAAGGGTAATAAGCCCCCTGTTATTCCCACTTTGTAGAAAAAAGACGCAGTCTACGTCTTGCCAGCATAAACTAGACAACTTCAGGCGACCACGAGACCTAGTTCTCCTGTATTAATAACTTGATAAGGGAGCAAAGCTAAAAAATCTCCCTTCCGATAGATTCTTCCTCCGCCCCCTCATATACAAGGTTTATTCCTTTATAAAAGTATAACCCGAATGTTTAGATTCGCCTTTCTCTTACTCTTCCTTACGTCTCGAAAGCTCCTTCTACGTTTTATACTAGTTCCTTGCAGATTGTTTACCATTTCGCCTTGCCTCCTCCTGCCGCTATAGGTACTAGAAAGCCAGACTTAGCTACCTATTAGCCGAAGCCCGAGCTGAACCTGCCTTCGCCATGGAGCCTCCCCCTCACGATGCTTGCTACAGGTAAAATGGTTGCCGTTAAATCTCTAAGCAGGGACTCCCAGATATTTCGGTACCAGAACTGGTCTAGTCAAATCCAGATACCGATTCATACGCCAGAGTGGTTGACTAATGTCTTCCCTAATATACTTAACAACTTACACGCCGGGGCCTTATCGCTAGATCTCTCTCGCTTCTACTTAGGAGGTTCGTTAACTACCGAGGATTAGGAAGACTAATAGTTTACTATTATCTACGATCCCCACTTCAGTTACGTCCCCTGTAGTCTATCTAGCGAAGACGAGGTAGAATATAAACGTCTGGCATAGATCCAGGACGATGCCCTCACGCCGTAAGTTTCTTCATCCGTAGCATTAGAATACTTATCCTAAAGCTCCCTCTTAGTATTTCTGACCGTACCTGCGCCGACTTATCTCCTCGTTTCCCGATAACTCCTCCGTTCGTAACTTTCAACGGGTTTGTCGATACCCAAAAGTTCCCCCTTGCCGATGATCCCTCCGTTGGTCTCGATGAAATAACCAGGAACTCGTTAGCCGTCTTCAAGGTATGGTCTAGATTTACTTCTACAGAGGCTGCTTATACCCCCAAAACTGGATAGTATGCTAACTACGTTTACGCGATGCTTCCCAAATGCAAAGCATATATGAAGAAGAAGTGCGAGGATTACCGCGTCGAGACAACACCATTTCGCAAGCATAGAAAAAAAGCCTATATTACTAGCTATTTCCATAGTTTCTACAACAAGAATACCGTCTTTACCTCTGATTATCCTTATAACCCCCTTGAGTTTGTCCCACTCATCGAGATTATCAAAGTTGACTAGGCTGCTGGGGAGCCTAGGCAGACCGCAGCCTCGCGCGATCCGTTTTCTACGCCGTCAAAAGGAGATATGACTGAACGTACGAAGGGAAAATTCAAGTTCGATCCTCTCGCACAGATGTCTGCCGACGCGAAAGTGCCTGGGCCTCTGTTTAATAATGGTAAGCTTGACGATTCTACTTTATTATTCTGAAAGCTAATATGCTTAGGTTCACAAGCCTCGGACGCCATTGTCGATAATGATGATCCGTTTTCTATTAACGGCCTCCGCGACGTCGCGCCTATTAATATAAAGCGATCCGGAGAGGTAGAGACTATTGAAGACAGCAGTGATAGGGCGAGTCTAACGAAGCAGCCTAAACGGGGCAGTTTGCGTAGGAGGAAATAGTCTGCGTTGGAAAACATAAGGCATATCAAAATTCAATACTAAGAAGATCGCTATCTATGCTTAGATCCCTTTAAGTCTTTCTTCTTCTTCAACCTAAAGTATTTCCTTTTATAGTAAATTCATTTCCTCGCTAGTATGTGCAGAAAGTCGATCAGGGAGATCAAAATCTATATTAAAATCGCAATCGTCAATACCACACCCTCTTATTTCCAACTCATCTAATCTAAATTCGTTCTGAAGAGTTTGTATGAGAAAAGACCAAGCGTCTAGACCTTAGGTAGTAATTTTAACATTTTCGAGAGTAAGTCTTCGAAGTGTATTTTGATGTCGCCGTAAGAGCGTCAGGAGTTCGTCTCTCGTACAGTCTAGATACTCAAGGCATAACCTTTGAAGAAGAGGAATATAGAGGCTTTCTGAAAGTCCTGGAAATTGTTGCTTCTCTTCGCAATAGTTGAAGAATAAAGTAATATCGGTGAGCGCTAGAAAAAGGCTAGAGAAGCTATAAAAGTCTGATTGCCAATCATATTTTTCTTCCTATACTGGGTCATTCTCTGCAAAGAATTTTCTAATTTCTTGGCTGAAATGATTATCGCTATCCTTAGGATTGATAACAAGACTAAGCTTTGTGATAGTCGTGATTTCGGATTTTACGGCTTTTGCGAGACTGCTTAGGAGCGATAGCATCCGTGGAATAACAGACGTACAACCTTCCATCATATCTCCAAACTCGATATATATCTCCTCTATGGGAAGGCGGCTCTTAATAAGTGCGAAAAACAGTGTTCTGATTACTACTAAGGCATAAACCATGCTATTAGGTAAGAAATCAGAAATAAACCTATTTGGAAGTACGCCAATACGTCGCCCAAGCTTAAAGGCGCCCCATGGTCGGGTATGATCCGATATCCCAATAGCTTTGCAGTTTTTAAGGTTAGTAAGAGCTATCGCTAAATAACTCATATGTTGCCTTTGGGAGAAGAATTCCGTTTGCTCCTGCCATCCATCCTTATAGGTTTGGATTATTTGCTCCCAACTATCGTCGCCCAGTAAGACAACTTCGCCATTCCGAACTCGGAAGAAATCATACTCGTCTTTAAGTCCACAAATCTCTAGTTCTTCGTGGCTCATATAGTCTTTGGGTTAGATGAGATGATCAACGCAAAGCTCGACAACTTCAACCGCTTGACTCAGAATATGGTGGCGTGAAATGTTCACAAGATTCAATAGGCTTTCCTTCTCTAGCATTACGTAGCGAATGCGGAAGAAGCGTGCTTTGAAAGCTAAAGACGTTGCCTCAGCTATAGTTTTGCATGTTTCCCGGAAGTTCTAATAGTCCCGCAAGTGCTTAGGGTCTGGTGATAATAGATGATAAAAGATTTCGGTTATCAGTTCAGCTGGCAAGTTGATAAGAGCTTGTTGAGCCATAACTTGAAGCGCAATATCAAGAAAACCCAGAATTGTCTAAGGTGAGGGGAAAGGATCTGATAGTTAAGCGCCGTGATCACCCGTAATTATGCATGAACATGGAGTCGTCTTGGTAGGATTACTAATCCTGGACCGGTGAAACATTAACCCGATTACTAGCTCGTCTTCCTAACGGGAGGCTTACTTCAACAGGCGGCTTGCCCGCCGTTCCCCAGTATAGTATTACTATATTATTACTTAGTATAAGCCTAATTACCTTACTCTAACCCTTAATCTATTAGTATAACCTACTAGTAAAATAATATATAACTTATTATTAGTCTTATAGCCTTAACTTCTATTAATAGAAACCTTACTCTTACTAGCTAGCTATAATAATATTTTAAAATATATAGTAAGAAGATAAAATCTAAAGCATACAAGCTATTTTAAATTTTTCTATCCTAGAATTAACTCTTTATAAAAAGGCTATAACTTTATAATAAAGAAAAAAGTATAAAATTAAATATATAACTAGTTAAATACTAATTAAAAGTAACGTACATGATAAGCGAGTGAGACAGACAAGCGAGTGAGACAGTAAACCGCGACCGTCGCACCTTGACGCGACCGGCACCTTTTCCTCTACAATAAATCATGGAATCAGCTAGTATTGAAAGAAGGTTACAAATTGCCCTTCAAGCAATGAGAAATGACCCAAAACTTAGTGCTCGGGCCGCAGGTGCACTCTATACAGTCAGTCACGCAACATTAAGCCGGCGACTAAAGGGAATAGTCTCACGACGCGACAGCATGCCTAATTCACGGAATTTATCAGATTTAGAAGAGAAGACAATAGTTGAGTATATTCTCGACCTAGATGCGCGATCATTTCCTCCCCGGCTGAGTGGTGTGGAAGAAATGGCCAATCGACTTCTCGCAGAGCGCGACGCGCCTCCAGTTGGGAAGCGCTAGGCTTCTAATTTCGTCAAGCGACAACCACAGCTTAGGACGCGTTTCTTTCGCAAGTATGACTATAAGAGAGCTCAATACGAAGATCCAGAGGTGATTCGTGGCTGGTTTTCGCTTGTGAAGAATACAATTGCGAAGTATGGTATTGCTGATGCTGATATCTACAACTTTGATGAGACCGGCTTTATGATGGGCGTTATTGCTTCTGGAATGGTTATTACAAGTGCTGAAAGGCGTTCAAATACGAAGATGACACAGCCTGGCAATAGGGAATGGGTTACAGTTATCCAGGCTATTAATTCCCAAGGGGAGAGCATCCCGCCATACATCATCGTTGCAGGCCAGTATCACCTCTCAAGCTGGTATACAGAAACCTCTCTTCCGGGCGATTGGGCTATTGCAACGTCTGAAAATGGATGGACAACAAACGAGAGAGGTATTGACTGGATCAGACACTTCGACATTTATACAAAACCACGTACGTCTGGGAAATATCGCCTCCTCGTTGTTGATGGTCATGAAAGTCACCACTCCGCAGCCTTCGAGCTCTTTTGTCAAGAAAACAACATTATTACACTGTGCATGCCGGCTCACTCGTCTCATCTACTTCAACCCTTAGATGTTGGTTGTTTTCAGCCGTTAAAGAATGCCTACGGTCGGCAAATTGAGAATAAGATGCGGCGAGGCATAACCCATATCTCGAAGGAAGATTTCTTTGCAGCATTTCACGAAGCTTTTAAGCAGTCTTTTACGAGGAAAAATATCCAGGGAGGTTTCCGAGGAGCTGGACTTGTCCCTTTGAATGCAGAAAGTGTTCTCTCAAAGCTGGATGTAAAGTTCCGAACGCCAACGCCTGAGGAGGGGGTCCCTCAGACACCAGACCCTTGGATCTCTAGGACGCCGAGCAACCCAAGCGAAGCAAGATCACAGTCTACTTTTATTAAGAGTCGAATCTCACGCCACCGAAGCAGCTCTCCAGCATCAATTTATAGTGCTGTGAGTAAGCTAGCCAGAGGGACAGAAGGACTAGGGCATCGGGTAGCATTACTAGAGTCAGAGGTTCAAATCCTTCGAGAGGAGAATGCAATATTAAGTCGGCGTCGAAGGGCTAAGAAAACACGTCTACAGAAAGGAGGAAGTCTTACTATATCTACTGGAGAGGATATACAGTCGCAAAGAGAGGCAGACACGCAACTACAAGAGGAAACGCGACGGAGTAGTGGTCGCAAAGTGAGGTCTGAGACGACTCATCGTCGGTGTGGCGTATGCGGGAATACAGGCCACAACGCGAGAACATGTCAATTTATTGAGGAAACATCCGAAGAACAGGAATCCGAGTAGTATTAATCAATCTAAGATTTCTTGTTATAGATTTCGATATTATTGTCGCGAAGGTCTGGTTTACTGTCTCACTCGCTTGTCTGTCTCACTCGCTTATCATGTACGTTATATAATATCTTAAGTCTAATACTACTTTATAATAAGATAATTAATTAACTCTTATTTTGAGTTTTAATCTAGGTTATATATATTTACGTTTTTTTTTTTTAATTTTAAGTTAAAAAATAAAACTTTTTACTTTAATACCTAATAAGTAGTTTTATTAATATAACTAAAACTAATAAATTATTAAAATAAGTATAAAAACCTATTTAAAAAGCTTTTCTTATCAAAAGTAACTATTAGATCTAAGCTTTTAGTATATAAGGAATATATAACTTTATATGATTTTTTTCTTATTACCTTATAATATACTACTTAAAGCTTTATTTTTCAAAATATTTTATATAATATTATTAAGACTAAAGTACATAAACTTACTTTATTTTATTTTTATTAGTATCATAATTATATTCATTAAGTTTTGTCTTATTAGGCTTCATAAGAAAGTAGGTATTAGCTTAAACTTTCGGGTTGCTACTATACTCATGACATGCTCAGCGCATGTGCTGCAGCAAAACACAGTCATCTTCACTCGCCAAAGTGGCTCAATCTGTAACCTACGTCCCCCTAGGCACCATAACAGCAGCGCCAAAATCATACTCATGATCAATGGCGTAGAACAGCGGAGCATTAAGGACTCTCACAACTGTCATCATCCTGATACCCGTCGGGGCAGCCTGATCTAAACATTTACGAAGCTTCCATGTCCTCCACTGCGGCGCTGACTCCTCGACACGTTCAGCAATTTGCACACGCTAGCGATTTCTCGCAATTCTTCTAGGGCAGCTAACTTCTAGGTTGACTCTGCAGGTCTGTAGGTCTTTGCATGTGTCGAGAAGGAAAGCTTCATAGGTAGCTAGCTTTTCGGCCTTACCTAATAACTCTCAGGCATTCACATACAAGGTTGATATCCTGGTCTTGCCGCTTCCGCTCTGACTATCATCAATTATCATGTCCTACTACTCCGCTAATAACCTGAATCGCTAGGTCCTCGCTTCGGATGACACCGGGGATGCGACCCGTAATTCTCGGGACAGCCTTTCCGGCTCCGGCCTTTCCAGACGGCCATTCACAGCCGCAAGCCATATCGCCGTCTTCCGCGTTTCGGCTCGTTCCCTTTCCCACCTTCTACCGGGTAGCCCTGGCCTTTGCGCTGTGTTCCCTAGCCGATTACTCAGACAGAACACCCTGATTTGATGCTATGCTGACTGGCTCCTTACTGCCGGCTCTTACGCGTTATACTTCTGTGATGACGATTTCGTTGAAGACTGCACCTTACTGGTGTGACGGCGTTGACTGCTTTTGCCATAAGAATGGTGCATTTTCACTCTGAATACTCTGCGGGGTCTTAGCCTAGATCGCGGCCCGGACCACAACGTCAACCCGATCCCATGGACGGCTAGTCTGGCCGACTACTGGGCTCTGCGAGGCCCCCCTTCACCTAAATCTGGGTAGCACTTGCGGCCATCTTGTCTGTTATGTTGCTTTGTGTATCCGATATGGTGTTGTAATATTTTCCGGGCGTATGCTTGATCTAACAGATAAGACGTCTGATAGACACAGCCTGGTAATTGAAACGCTCCACCCGCTCGCCTTCCTCAAGATACTGATGCTGCGGGTTCCTCTCCTTAAAATCCAAAGGCCACTAACAATATATGGTGACCGCGACCTCTGGTGGCCTACTGAGATGCTTACGGCTAACGCAATGCTGTTGAAGAGTTTCATGCCTGCTTGGTACGGCTTGACGTTAGGTCCCCAAGAGTTGTATGCTACTCTCGCCTGTTATGCTTGCAAGGACGCTCGGCAGCTTCAAGCTATTGTACTTTAACGAAACAGACTACGTCGTCCGGGGCAGGCTTGGCGTACGCGGAGCCGAGAGTGTGGCGGAAGACTTGAGGGCGTATTCAATGCGCAGGTAGAAGAACGACCTCAGCCTCCCATGACTCCATACATATCGACACAGTCTCAAAATGCTTCGCCAGCGTCTTATATCCCCCACATCGCCTATCGCCTACGTGACTTGGAATGGCGCCTTAGCCTTCTGATAGTGACGGTCGAATATCTTATGCACCGAATAGGCGCTGAGGAGAGTTTGTTAAGATCGGCTTTGAGCCCTGCCCATGTGATGCCAAATGATACCGGCGATGATCTTAGGGAAATAGCCTAGGCAGATTTCCGGGTCACTTTTAATAGGATACTAGCGGGGTCTTAACTAAGGTGATTACTAGGGTAATCGCCGATACGTTGGGATACAGACTCGTTTCACACATTTAATTTATACTTACAAATCGCAGGTTATGACCGGCGCAGACGGGTTTGGGTATATCTGATGAATGGGCTGCACCAGATCATCTAATTAGCTTTATAGACTGACGAGGTAACCGGCCGTCCTGGAGGCGTACTTAGGCGCATTATATGTCTTCTCTTCCAACCCTCTTAGTCCTCGCCAGAAATAAACAAGAAATCCCCTCTACGATATCTTACTTGGCGCTCTTACTGTCGCTAACCTGATGACTTCAATTATAAGCTAGCAAGCAATAGAAGCCACAGCTCTACATCACCACCACTGAATATGTTAAATAGAATCTCTGTGGAAGCCTATTACGCTTTTTACTGTAACTATTTCTGCTTCCAGAGCAATTACTAGAGGTTCTAGGAAGGTCTGGGTTGAGCGAATTTGTCTAGACCCCTTTATTTCACATCCTCAACTCATTTTCACCATAACACAGCATCGTGACATCCACTTACCCAACTATAACAATCAACCCCACAGTCCTCCAACTATTATCTTACCCTTCTTTTCATCATTAACTGCATCAACTGATCTTAAGATATCCCGAGAATTGACCTAGAGCGCTACTTCCAGTACGCTCACAGTCGTATTTACGCAGAACCACCAAGACTATACTCAAGTTTATAATACCTAGGTATTAGGTCTACAATTACCCGAACCGAACCATATCGTCACAAGAGAACACAAGGTCATTATGTCTATCGAATCTCCTTAGACCCCAGCTGAGTTGATTAATATGTCGCTGATCTCACGGACAGACTCATTAAGGCAGCCAGGGGCACCACCAAGCTGCCCAAGAAGCGCACAACTACAAACCCGAAGGAAACATCTTTCCACAAGAAATACGAGGAAAACGCTCAATTCTTTCGCGAGAGACCACTGGGGTAACACTGGCCAAAGCCAACACAGCCCCTTGAGAACCTACGCACCGAAGAGGAGGGGCAGTGGCCCAGCTCGAAGAGGATGGTACCTGGGAGTCTACACACCTTAGAGGTGACTAATTATCGGTGGGGCCTTCTGAAGAATAAATAAAATTCCTGGATGAAGAGAGATACTTTGGAAATAATGGCGCCCGGTCTGTGTAACCTCCAAGGTGCCCTCGTCGCTCGAACCTCGCACTCAGGAGACGACATTCATGTCCTTCTGTTGTTTGGGTAAATGCCCGAACCTGTCTTTTTCCCGGTCCATGAGGGAACTGATTGCAGAGAACAAGAAGACCAAGCAAGCGTCTGGGGCTATGAGGGGTCCTTCAACAACAGTACCTTCTGTATTCCCTGCTAAGAAAGTATCTATACAAACTATTTTTTCTGCTTGGTAGTCGATCAGAATAACAGCACCCCCTACTTCTATGACGATCAATTAGTTGATAAGAAGGCAGAGGATCCCCTTAAGAAACTCGTAAAAATAGTTGAAACTCTCTACGGAGAAGCATCGCCAAAGGCTGCCGAACTGGTATTACAAAAGATTATTATCATCGATTGCCCGCAAGTAGCGAACTTCTGGATGTCTGGCGTCAACTACGTAGATTGGTTCCGACAAGTTACTCATAACGGAAATCTTAATATCGTCAAACATGTAAACAAACTCTGGCCTCTATATGTATTATTCGCGTTACGGATGAATTCTGTGTTGTCCCGATTGAGTGTCATAGAAATCGTATCCGCTTAGGACAGTCTTTACGAATGAGGAAGACTTGAACAATTTGTTTCAACATAAAGGACCGGAAGAGATCGAAGGGCGTACGAGGCGTCTCGAGAGACACGTACCACAACCAGTCCCGGGCAGTACTCGCCTCATCTAATGAAGGGCTACATTGGGGGGTAGTCTTCTTCTATTAATTCTCTGCAAGAACCCGATCTAATGAACTAGGATTGGAATCCACAGACCCAAACCGGGCCTTCAGAGGGATTAAACCCCCCAGCGTTAGACAAAGTGCACCGAAACAGTACTTGGTGTAGCGACTCTCCCTCATCCCAAGCATTGAAGCCGCCGGCCAGTGGCGGCAACCAGCCTATCTGAAGTATTGGAAGAAGAGAGGCCAGTCACTAGGATCATCGATATACCTATGCCCTTTAAGTCACTCAACCCAACAAATTTTACTTGCAGATAAGAGCTCGGAGGTCATCACCCACAGACCTGAGGGGACACCAAAAATTGGCGAAGAACACGGGGTCTCTGCCCCTGAATGGCTTATACCATCAAGAGACGAGTCGTATGCTGAACTACAGTAAAAGTATGCCAATGAGTTCGACAAAGACGGAAACTTGGAAGACTGGTTGGTACCCGCTTACTGACAGAAGGAAACTCTCTTATCTTTATAACAAGCAAGTTACTATCTTTCGAAAAGATTACCTTGAAAATGATGAGATCGGCGCGCTCGTAGTACTAGTAATGTAGGTACTACCATCAACACTTTTATCCCGGAAGACCTTCTTGCATTGTGGGCAACGTGACCCCCAGGCTAGGGAATAAGTGCCTAAAAGATGAATCAATTCGACTTGGGATATCTCTACGATACTGGCCTTGTGGTTCTCCCCACTGAACTACTATGCAAACAATTGGGCGGTCCTGATGATCGAACAAACCACTGGGTGATCGTACTTCTCTAACTCTGCGTGGATTGACAAGTGCAACGTGCGGTGGCCAATATGGACGAGTGATACCGGCCTCTGCGGCCCTTTTCCTGACCTGTTACGAATCCTGCGGTGTCAAGCAATAGTAGTGAATGCAGTTCAATAGGAGAACCATCATACGGGCGGGCTTGAAATGGCTTCGAATTGTTGAATGGGTGAGAGTCTCCGCACACGAGGGAGTCCTCAGCCCAAGCCACACTTCTTCGTGGGTCAAGGGCCAAAAGAAACGGATGGGAGGCCACGACTCGCTTCATGTTGCTACCTTTGTAGATGTACCTCGTTGTTGATCCCAGAATTCTGCAACCTAGCTACAATATACGGGACGCCCCCTCTTTGGACTCTCATAATCTCAAAGTCTGATTTTGAGAAGCAAGTGACGGAAACCTACGTAGCCCGGAGGGCTGTACGAAAAACTCCGCTCCCTCTGCCCCCGGTGCAGACCACCGACCCAGATGAGACGCTGATACCACCTACTGGCCACCGACTTTTACTAAGTATCTCGAAGGACTCTTTTCCTCCGTCAAACCTTCCTGGGGAAACAGAGATCATACTCAGCCAGAATGTCCGTCAAAAGTCTCCAAAGTTCTATCGGTCGGAGTCAGTCCAATAACCTAGTATTGGGTCGAGATTCACACACATCATCCCCGTGTAGCGTCTATAGTTTCATAGATGTCCATAGAATACCCACCAGCTTTACCCAGCGGACCGAATTACTCCTCACGCCCACCAAGCGATGTCACAAAGTTTCACGCTAGTGGTGTGTGTCCGCAGTAGCAGGATTTTAATAGTATGATGTTGTAATAGAGAATTTTTTCTTCTAGAAATACTTTTACAACAAACAAATAAAGTAAGAATTAATAGTAAGAAGAGCACTGGATACCTAGATAATATAGAAGGGAGTAAGCCGGATTCTGCTCTAGGTAGTATAAGAAAATTGTGAAAATGAATAGAGCTTGCTAGGTTGAAGCTCAGGTATATAATGGATGAAATTTAGTTCGGATACTGCTATATTAGTCTCCTTGGGTGGAATTTATTAATGATGTTGCGTCTATATATTATCATTAGGGCTCAGATATCACAGAGAGAAGCAGGAGACAGAGTTGGGATGAGCTTATTAGGGAAGAGGGAAGATCCATAGTACTTTATTAGGAATTAGTTGGATCTTTTGCATCGCCCTTATATTCTCATCCTTTTCAATACTCCTCTTCATCTCTGTGATTAATTATGCGCCGCCACTACTAAAACTTTCAAGAGTAGAGAGGCTTAACTAAAACTTAAGTAAAGCATCAAAGCCTGCTAGGGCAGGACAGAGCATAACCAAAAAAAGTGTATATGGTAAGAATATTACTGGGCCGTATCATCGCGCAGAGCATCCTCATCGAGCATGTTCTCGACCCACAAGCTGACTGGCCTCATTGATTGCGTCGCCGCGCGGACAGTCTCCACCCAGAGGCTATTGCCCGTGGGCTCCGGCATTGCCTGGACCAGGCGGACGATCTCGCGCCATCGTTCGAGCTCCTCGCGCACCACGGGGCGGGCCTCGGCCGGCAGCACTAGAGGGCCCTGCGGGGGGGTCCGGAAATCGGCAGGGGAGCTGACGGCTCCGGAGGGGAGAGGCTCGGCCCGTATGGGGGTCCGAGGGGTGTCTAGGAGGGGAGAGAAAGAAGGGATAGAAGGGGACTGAGGGCGGCTGGGAGGAAAGGGGGCGTCGTCGAGAAAAGAACAGTCACAACCGGGAGTCGACTCGCGGCGGCCAGAGTCGGGGTCCTCATCTTCCTCCTCCTGCTGTTGCTTTTGCTGCTGTTGTTGCTCCTGATGCCGTTGCTGGGCCTTGGGAGGCGGCACGGATTCTTCGTCCTCTTCATCACCCTCCACAGCTTGGTTGAGGCGGCGGCGTCTGGGTGCGATGGGGGAGGCGGGGCCACCAGCAGACTTCCTCTTGTGAGAGGTCGGAGGGAAGAGGGAGCCATCGTGGGAGGGGACCGAGGGGGCGCGAAAACCGTCTTCTTGCTGCTCTTCTTCTCCTCCTCCTTCTTCTTCTGGGCCTTGCTGCTGAGCCTGCTGCTGGGCATGGTACTGTGCTGCAGCTAGGGCAACGCCGACTTGTGGTGCTGGCGTAGGAGTGGCAGAGGCGGAGGCGGAGGCAGCGCGGGGTCGGAGCCCTGTCATTGTGATTAATCAGTATAAGAGAACCTACAAACCAGCTCTAATATGAACAAGTTCGTTATAGATAGTGGGTAATTGAATAGGTATAGTGAAGAGTGTAGTGATTTAACTTACGGAGGGCAGCACGGTTGACGTCAATGGGGAGGACGGAGGGCGGATTTACAGCATCGTGGTGCCTCTCTAGCATCTCGGCACGGACAGCGCGAAACACAGCGACGGGATGGAAGCGGAGGGCGGCGGTTTCACGGGGGTTGAGGAGGCTGTTGAGGGTGCGGAGAGCGGGAGTGCTGCGGAGGACTTCGGGGCCGAGTTCGAACATGATGTCGTCCTCGCTAAAGTTTCCAACATTACCCCTGAGGGCATTGTATCTGCGCTTGACCTCGGCACCAGCATCGTCGCGCATACTGGTCCGGTGTCCTTGAAACACAACAAAAAGGGCAAAGGCCAACTCATCAGGTGCCAACTGTCGGCGCAGGAATGGTACGAAGTCCCGGGGGTCATCCTCGGTACCAAGAGTTGGTGGCTTCCACCCCGGCTGACCAGACTGCGAAGCATGCATACGCCATCCATGGGTGTAGTGGGTGCGATGCAGGGTTGTCCAAAGGTCTGGAATACGTCCCGGCGCGAGCTGCTGTTGGGCATGTAGGTGGTAAGCTTGGCGAATCTGGCTTAGACAGTGGGAGACATCGGCATTGGCCTCAATGCGTATTCTAGGAGCGGCGGCCATTTAGGGGTGCGATGCGATGCGATGCAGCAGCGGTGGGAAGATAGAGGCACAAGTATCAACAGTATCTTCAAGACAAAAAGCCAAACGAGCGACAGAGCGAGGGATGGGGTGGGGGATGATGTTTGCAAGATTCGGCATCAAAATAGTTACAGGTCAGAAAGTCACAGGTTAGAAAAATAGTATCATAGTAAGGCAGGTAAACTCTAGATAATACTGCCTTTAGTTAATAAGTCTAGTATCTTAAGGGAAGGAAATCAGAATAATAGTAATACGTAGCTGCAATTCTGACCAGATATAAGAAATATTACGGTAGCCAGACCAGGGTTACCTTCTTAGGCGCCGCTAGTCTCGTTAGATTGTGTATATGACTCCCATCTCAAGGAACTGGTCAGAGGGCTTCCCCTACCGCTTCTGACCATCTGATGTTGTCTCCCCTTAAGTACACCCCACCCTACCTTCACACCCCAGGCATTCCAGAAAGATAAGCTTAACAAGGACCCCACTGATACTTCAGCACCATCCAATGCTGTTTTACAAACTCCGGGTAACAGTGGGCCTTTTCTGCGCTAACATCTAGCCCATGCTTGAGAAGATGGGCCCCTATCACATTTCCACATGGTCACCGCGTGGCAATCGCGGAGCCTCTTAGCACCTGCTCCAGGGTCTCTCCACGTCACATTTATCTGGCGATTCTACTCAAAATTGATTCTTCTTTCCCGCCTCCACCAGAACAACATTTTGACAATTCAATTCAAGCAACCAACCAGCCAAGACCACATCTTCCAGACTACTCATCGCGCACCGATTACAACCTGCCAAAAACACATCTCCAAGAGTTTATCACACACCAACCGCAACCCTTCAAAAGCAAAGTACATCCTCCCGACTGTCCATCGCGCACCAATTTACAACCCGTCAATCATCGGATCAGCTAAGCGAACGAACTTCAGTTGCAATGGATTCTAGTAGGAAACCCTTCCAATCTCTTGCGACACCATAAACGAGACGCAGACTAACCTTCTACCCCCTTACAGCCCCAGATACAAAATCTAATTTGCTCGACATTCCACCTCCCACAGACCCGATCACAGACATTCGAAGCCTCTTACCCGAACTCAAAGCGCTCCTGAGCACCGCAACAAATGCCAAAGACGACGCCATTCTCGAGATTTGGCTACAGCTCTGTCGAACGATGGCCTTTTTCGGGCCCTCTGTAGACCGGTTTAGTCAAACCCCAATCGGAGCGGCATTGCGAACAGTTGCCAGCGCTGCCGAAACCGTCGTAGTAATTACCCATCGCTCCGATGGTTTGGCTCGTGACGAGACCGATGAACAGCCAAAGATGTCGCGACAAGGAATATAACAGTTGAACGCGCAATAAACGATGGGGAAAACACTTGGAGGATGCAAGGTCGCTGTCTCATGCGACGCGTCGCAGCTTTGCCTTTGGGCTTAAAAACGCAAAAGAACGGTCATTAACACTACTGACGGAGTTCAAGGGGAGACGGCTTGGTGCATGTTATTGACCGGTAGTATTGGCATTACTAGGCAGGACATAGAGAGCAGTAGACGACCCAGCAATCTTGCGAGTTGTCTGATGACCAAGTTTATGCAATTGACAGCTGATTCTTAACCAAACTTGATAGAAATGCCACGCAGAGCTGAAATGCGGGCGAGGTATCTTGCAATCATTAGACCAGCCCATTGACAGCACTCATGATGATGTGGATCCACTGTGTCTTGCAGTCCAAGACTTTATTTAGCCTTGACCATTGCCCAGCTGAGCTAGTGCAGCTCAGAGCCAGATTACTGCCTGGTGTGAAAGGTCAGATTTCTATATAAGGTCAGAATTATGAATTATGTACAGGTCAGAAAATTAGGCGTGTGAATTCTGACCTTTGGGTCAAGGTCCCACTTAAAACCACCGCTGACCCACCTTACTGCCCAGCTGAGTCACCAGAACCCGGACCCAGGTTCCTGCCCACTGCCCAGCTGATTTGCTAGAACCCAGACCTAACAATTTCTTTTCTACCCTCTAGTATGCTAAAATTCCTTTGCAAGTATTTGTCTCTTGAAAGCAGAAGGCATTGCATATCGCCTTACCTTTCTAGGAATCTCTTTCGCCTTTCTTCTCAAAGACATCTGATCAATTGGCCTTCAGGCAATTGTGGGCATGTAACTCTGGCTATCGGAACAAAACCCGGTGTCTTCTGGACCTCCGCCGAAATAGAGAGTGCTGCTGCTGACAGCAATCGATTTGAATAGCATTCTATCGTTTAGATTGAATGCTTACCTTTTGAAATGCAAGCACAAACCAATGACGGCAAACTAGGACAAGAGCATCGACCCAAAGTCTAGGTGCATGCGTATAAACCTGTTCGTCAACTTGGTTGTTTAAAAGAGTTGTCTCATCTGCAGCACCGCCAATTCTCTAGCTGCCTGTCTTGTCGATCTCGAAAGGAGGAGCCCGAGAAACCTGGGATGCTTCGTTTGGTACGAGATACGCTTACAGTCCACTTCCAGCAGACGGCATCCGACCAGTGGTGCTATTTACCCGATGGGAGATGGCGGGAAATGACAGCCGTGTCACTACGTTTGTCCCACAAGGGTTTCTGCGATGTCTGTCTCAGCATATATCGCCGCGGTAGTCGTGTATTGTCGTTGATGGAACTACCTCACTAGGCTCTATGACCTCCAGATGGTGCGTATCGTTCCTCAGTCGGACGCGAACCAGTAAACGACATTGGCCCCAAGTGTCCAGTTTCTCAATTCTTTATACAGCTAAATAAGCAGCGGAAATGGCGATGGAGCAGCCAGTAAAGCTCTCCACATCCGTTCGCATATGTTCTACTTCTCGCTTCTCAATCGGTTATATCCAGTCAGAGCACGACCGGCAAGGATGGTGAGCTAACTCTAATACTATATTTTTATCCAAAAATTAAGTCGCTACGTCAATATGCTGTTGTATGTTACTATTTCAAGACATCGTGGTGCTCGAAATCACACTCAAAAGCGAATAAACAATAATTTACGCTCGCCAGTAGTTGTGGCGGAGCAGATAGCACCCTATAAGCAAGCCTGGATATCAATGCAACAGCAGAGATCAACACGTGCTTGCAGGGTTGTGAGAGGATGCCCCATTCTACGTCACCTACGCACCCACCCGCCCCTTTGTGCCTTTGATGCTGTACAGCTTCGCAGACTGCATCCTTGCTTCAAAGAACAGTTCCTGCGACGCCATAGACGATCCTTTGAGCTTGTCATATAGTCAAAAACTTATTTTCTATCGAAAACGACACGCAATGGCAACGTGCCTCCGCTTAGAAGCTGCTGTCCCCGGTTCTTGCTCGGTTTCGGGGACGATCCAACACTAAGAGGAGGACAAAATGAAGCAGGATCCCGCGATCAGCAGATGCCCTATCGATAAGGCGAGATGGGTCGTTTGGCAGTAAGACTGGTGCATCTTGTCATTCGGCTTTTCTGTTCGCATGGGACGCCAACCGGATTGACATCGCCATTCGCGTTCGTCTCCATTATTGGCCCCCATCATACGACGAGGACGCTCGACATGGAGCAGGAGGCGGATTTGATCGGACTCTATTCCCAGATCTCGAATTGGTTGTCGCCCTCAACCCGTGACAGTGGAACCCGTTCGACGACGCACTCCAGGGCGAGTATCCATATAGAAATCGAACCGAAGTAGTCAGCCTTCGGCAAGAGGAGTCTCATCGAAGGACTAATGTTACTCTTCGCTGAATACTTATCCGATGCTGAAATAAAGTGAAAGATTTATCGTGAAGGCTCCGTTAGCCAAGCAAAAGCGGGACGACGTTGTGGAGGCATATGAGAATCGCTTCGGCACATCGCGCTCCTCATTATGCGACGCCTTAAACTTAAGATGAGCCGCCTCAAGAACAAGCATAGTGCCGGCTTTATTTACTCCAAATGTTAAGTAAAAGGCACAGTGAGTTCATGTATGTAGATCCACCCGCGGCCATTAAGGAAAGACAGAAGAATACTATCTTAAAAGTGAGTCGTTGTCTCCCCGAAGCACTCTAAGAAACAACTGCGTATTCGACAGCTTAGTATTCAGTGTTCAAGTGATTGTCGTCAAAACGATCGAGCGCCAAAGAAATTTTGAGACATGCAACTCATTTCTAAGGCTAGATCCGTCTCCCGCAGAGACCCTCAAGTGAGATGGCTGTGAGGTTCAACCAGGACGGGAAAATGTAGGCTCCAGTCTAACAACTTCCTTGGAAGATTGAAGGGTAACGAGATGCTGATCGGTAATAACATGACCATATCGATAGTTTGAAAACGCCGCATAAGTGTTAGCCTGAGAAACAGTCAGTATCTATTTACAACTGTGCATCTCGCTACACGATTATTCTATCTCAGGTTGCCATTTTACTAAGAAATTAGTATATCCGGAGAGAGTATTGTTATACTTGGCTTCTAATACTTCGTTCTCTGCAATTAGGCCACAGTCTGGTTAACTACTTCCGTGATACTAGCTACTATGAGTGAGATAGATAACATGGGGATCGAATCGTAGAGCCGCAGTACGATATACTGCTGGTTGACGATTAGAAAGACGAAGTTTTGCAACAAGTAGTTGAAGCTGAGTTCGTCCCGTATGTCGTAGTCAAGTTGGATCCTAGGTTAATAACCGGAGGGTTTCTCCATGTTGCTGATAGAGGCTGCTGAAAGATTCATATCGACATGAGAGTGTCAAAGATGAAGTCATTCGATAGTCGTAAAGTAGTAACGCCTATCTAGTTTTGACCTGGCTGATGGATAGCATACCGCCGTGCGCCCAGAAGAATTTCTGTTCCGTGCCCCCTTCCTCTTCCCCGCTACTTAGACAGCTGTGGTCGTTCGCTCCGAGGGTACCAGCCATGCTTCTATCTCCGCCGCCCATGATACCGCCGACGCGGCGGGTCTCGATCTCCTTGAGCATGGCCTTAGGTAAGGGTTGCGTAAATTCCCACATTTGCTGGAAGCGGGGGTGACTAGGTACGCGCTGGGCAGCGAAGCCAATATCCAAGAGACGGACGACCCACGGGGTGTGGAAAGCGTTGGACTCGGTCGACAATCTCATGAGGAGGTTGAAGTGGATGCGGGGTGTTTAAATCGGGCTCATGTGCGCAGTGTATGACTTCGGAAGAGAAATGCCCTGAGAGGCCAGAACGTGCTAGCCCCAGGCCAATATCGTCCAGAAAGAACGGGCGAGTTACAAATTGAATAGAATACTTTGGAGGGCTGAATCCAACAGCCAAGACTGTGTGGACAGGGTGGTAAGCAAATCTGCCCGTTCAATAAACAGAAAATGCCATTTGCATTAATATACAGTTTTGGGGATGACGTTGCCCCAGAAAGCAATCGATATTGGGCTATTTGGAAAGATTATCACAACTCTGCATTGCGCCAAATTCTACATGATGCAGTGGAGCACGCCAGGGAGGTCATGTCCCTCAATCCCAAGCCAAAAGCTCATCAATATGCCCTCAACAATCTGCAACATTTCTCAGATGAAGGCCGCCGTTGTGAAAAGTTAAAGAGGCTGAGTAACGCTTATGTATTTCACTTCTCTTCCACCATTGAAAAAAATGCTTTGGCTAAACAAAAGGTAAAAAGGTAAAAGACAAGTAAAAGCCGTCCGCTGAGCGCTATTTTGGCCGGCATCATAAGGATGATTCGGCCGCAGGAGGATTATTATGCTATTCTCTACGAATTTGTGACTGAAAGTGGGCTTCCTCTAGATGAAGATGCGATTCAGGCTCGGCTTAAATTCTATTGGCGGGTTGGCTTTTGTTTGACGACACCAATGCGCGAGCCAAATGAAAAACGAAAACGGAATTTTGGTTGACATAGCAGATCTATTCGCCCTTGGCATGCTGTGTGGTGTTAAGCAATGTATCGCTGACCTTTGAATGAAGAGATTAAAGTTGAGCAAGAGAGTTGAGCTGCGTCAGGGCTTAAACGTACAATAAAGCTTTGCGAATGCCCCAGTGAACCAGCCTGCAGAGATTCAATGGTGAAATTAGACAGACCGCAATGTGAGGTAATACCAGTGTTGGTTATAAACCCTTAGATCCTGTATATTAAATTAAAGACAAAATAGAACAGCTTGAAGATCGTTTTCGGGCGGGGGATGAGGTAGGTTAACTGTGAGCGAGGGTTTACAATACCCAGGTAGGTAACACAGACCAAAATACTTTGAGACGAGCTAAATGAAAGCCGATAATTCTACCCTTCTTGCTTTACTCCGCATTATAAATACTAAGTATCCGCCGTGTGTCATTACCCTCTTTACTCTACAATACAAAATAACCTCATGGCGTGTAATTGGCTGACGGGCGTAGCGAGCATTGGGTGTATTAATGAGGAAGCCTGCTGTAAAGTTAACGTCAATGCTCACCAAACATACCGAGCGAGATGTGTTTACCCACACTATAGACATATAAACAGACGTGTTCCCAGGCATTCCCTTCTTTTCTAAATCAACTCACTCTTTTACGCACTTGCTAGCCTTGTTAACACGACACGTGTCTAGTTCGTCACATTTGCTTAAGACGCTACAAGTCGTGGATTGATGCTTGAAAAATGAAGGTAGGATGTTGCCTCCAGTTGGCTTAGTTGTTTACCAGATCATAAAAGCAGGGACCGGAGGCGGTGCAGTTCAGGGGTTGGACACGCAGACTCTGACGCTGTAGGCCTCTATTACATACGGTTCTACTCAATAATCTGCTTACTCCTGTTAGAAGCCAACTGCTGACGCATTTAGATTATCGAGCTCTAGCTTCTGTTTCTTACGTCTGTTACACAAGTTGCCTTTGTATGACAGCAAAGGCCTTCGTGAAGTCACAGCTTTAATCAAAGAAACCGCACGGCTACCGGGCCTTGATGACTTTATTTCCCAGCCGTGTTCTGGACTACATGTACCTCGGAAACCTCGTAAATACTAACACGCCTGATCTGTCAAGAGCTCTTGGAATTGGACAGATCCTCAGCATAAGCGAGATATCGATGTGGAGGAATGGCGAGCTGGAGGAATGGGGCCCGGAAAACCTATGCGTTGTTCAAAGTGTGCAAGATAATGGCATCAACCATCTGACAGATGAGTTTGAGAATGGCCTTGAATTTATCAGTGAGTCTGAACACCTTTTATATCTCTCATATTTTCCAGTACCTCCAAAATGCAGATGAGGTTTGTTCGAGTCGATTCAGGGTAAGCGGAAAAAACTCCAAAAGAGATTCAGTGACTGTAGTGCTAAGTTTTCTCTGTATCTGTCGGTTCAACGAAAGATCTGCGCAATCAATTTGAACCTTTTTAGGTTGACAACCATTGTATACTTTACACATATCTCCTCATTGGCCTTCGTACATCAAATTGTAACAGAGTACAGCTTAACTTCTTCAAGTTCAGACACATTTAAATCCTGTATAATACATTTTCATCCTCAGACCATCTCGGTGGGAGTGCCCCTAATCGGAACGGAAGATAGGGAAGGGGTTGACAACATTGAAGAATACTATAATAGTAACAAAGATAAAGACGACGAAGATGAGAAAGATGAAAGAGAAGAAACATAGGATTGTAGCTGGCGATCGAAAACTTCAAGATTTCCTATCTGGCTATGGTGTTGGTAGCAAAAAATAACTTTTGTTGCTCCTATACCGATTGCCGCCAAACACTTCAAGACAGAAAACGTCTCATACGACACAACCAGCTACATATGTCTTTGAGTCATTTCTTAAGTGGAGTCGATACTAGTGCTTAGAAGTAAAATGCTTCGAGCTGTGTGTCTTCTGGCGACAGTGATTCAATCAAGTTCGAGACTTTCCCAGGCACAAATATAACCTATTGAAACCGGGAGATAATCAGCGAAGAGGCTTTACTGTAAAGGAAAATCTGTCTAGTTACAGAGATACATTGCTGCACAACTCGGTCAGATGCTTCCTTCGGATAAGGGCAGACGTGAGCTGCATGTGGGAAGTAAGCGGAAACAAAGGACGCGAACGAGAACTAGGCGCTATGATTTACCAAAAACAAATGCAGTCCAACGGTAGGTAAGAATGCAGCATCAGGTCACTCCAGTCCTCCGCCTGTTCTAATAAGTGCTCACAGAAGAACAACCATAAAAGGTAAGATTTACCACAACGCTACTGTCAACACCATCATTGTCGTTCTTTCATTACGAAATCAGTATCCTATCGGTATCTGAAGCCGTCGTTTCCACTACGTTGATGCTGTTGTTCCCTGACAGGGGCTGTATAGTCCCTGGAGCTGTGCGACGATCCTCGGGCGCATCACGATTGCACCCCGCTATAATGTTTTCCCAGATTATCCGCTTCATCCAGAAGCGGTCACTCCGGGTTATCCAGCCTCAATCCTAATAACGGGCGAAACCATGATGTAGCCGACATCTGATCTGGGAGGGCTTCCAGAGGTAAGCTACACAAAAAACGAGATAAGCGACTTTTTATATTAATATCAGTGAAAAATGGCCAATGTATGTTATTTATACTGAAGTTTAGATTTAAGTTATCTATATAGTTTACTATTTCTTCCACGTCCTTCGGTCTTGGGTTCCTTGTTGGATTGGATTCTATACTATAACATCTTCTCTCAAACGTGAGGGTGACATGATAATTGCAAGAATAGGGGCTATCGTTCCGAACAGGTAAGTAACAACTCACTTATTAGAAGTATGGGGACTAGTCCTCTAATTTATCTTAGATGCCTAATAAGAAAGACTACCTGTAATAGTCTAGGAACGTGGTAGTAACCCACGACCAATACTAGTATCAACCTAGCCCGTGGAGCCCATCTTTCCGTTAAATGCTGAAGGATCGCATTAAGGAGTTTCCTGACAGCATGCCCCAGATGGAAGAACTAGTCTCGGGAAAGTCCAAGGCTGGTAAAGCCTCCACCGCCGCCAAAACCCAGGGCGGGGCTACCACCAAAATCAAGTCCAAGAGTAGCCTCAAAAGCCAGGGAAAAGCCGGAGACAAGGTCGGATACAAGGGAACTACTAGACCACCTGTGAAGAGCAAGATCACCAAGCCTCAGCCCTTCAACCGAAACAACAGAGCTGCTTCCCCCTCATTCCGCCCCTCGGTTGGTGTAAAGGTGCTCCAGGCCATGGAGAAGCAGTTGGAAGTCCTCCGTGAGATTCTTACTAAGACCAAGAAGGTCTGCATGTTCAAAGAAGCACCACGGATAGATATTACATCCTCGCTAAAAGAATCGTTAGAAACTTATGTTACAATAATACCATTGTCTCGTACTCAGACGTTATAATGAACAACAGCAGTTGCAGACTGTCGAAGAATTTGCTAGTGGCTCTATCTAGCTCATCTGTGAGCCCTGGAGCCCAGCTGCAATCTGGCAGGTTTTATTCAGTGAATTGGTCAGTTTTTTTGCTGCCTTGAATAGCCTTAGGAGGGGCCAACGCACACTTTTAGTGGGAAAAATCGTGTGCTTGCTCCTAGCCCACTGAATGGCTGCAGGGAAAGGTGAGTAACTACCCGGGACTGGCTGGTGGAAGTGCAGCGGTACTCCCCAGTCCCCGGCGCCTAGTATGCTTGTATATTTAAATTGAAGTATCATGCATATCGGTGAAGCCTTTTAAAAAGCACCTCACTTTTATCATAGGATACTGACTACTTTTGGCCGTCTTAGGCCTGCGGCACTGATAGTTTAACGTATGGCCGTTCTCCACCCCGGCCAGCACCGGATTGCTGCGATCTTCTGTAGCCCCAAACAAGTAAGCGCAGCGTATTTTTGCCTTTCTGGCGATTGTAAAGATGTTGGATCAAAGTTGAGAGTACTGAATGCCGGACTAATAGATCATATAGGGTGACTTAACGAGGTAGCGAAATATAAAAGATAGAGAACTGAACAGAAGACGATATATAGTTTAACGAAGAGGAGTTTAATGAATGCGGACATACTGGTGAAAATAGGAGTTAGTAGCAACAACAGAAATAGTTGAGATACCTTAATCTTCGTAGTTTAAACGCAAAAAGAGCATCTAAGATCAAAGCCGACACGAGCCTACATAATCAGGGAGCTGCCGATGCAGAATGGCGCCCAAACTGTCTCAAGAGTATGTCAACGAACAGAGACCACAAGACCACACACAGCTTGGAATCTTACACATCCAAGATCGATTCTCAGGAAAGAGGTAGCAGGGCCTTCGGGGCTCTCATTTACAAAAAGAAGGCTCCAAAGTCGTCGCTTAGAGCAGAGAAATACCTTAGACATGAGATCCTACCTTCCAAGTCTACATATACCAATGCTTCTTGCCCTCCGACCTACCTCCAGCTCTTGCGTCCCATGCATACAGACCTTAATATTATCATTGTGGTTTTCCACGGTTTTTCGAATCTGCAAGCCTTTTCGTTGTAGGGTATATACTGGTTTCAATGGCAAGACGAATGTAGCTGGTAGACTTGGAAAAAGATTTGGCCGTGCAGAATGGTGGGGATCCAGATGGTGGTCTCGGCAGGAGCACAAGAATCTCTAACCCAAAGAACAGCTTGATAGAAAAATTCGGAAGGGAAAGTAGAAAGACAGATGGAGAAGGTTGCGTTGAAGCGCAAAAGAAACTCATAGAGACGATACTTTTCGAGGTTGACTCTTGTTGTTTTAGGGGCCCGGCTAAGGTTGTCGCTGAGGAAATCATGATCGGAACTGCTTGTTGCTAGTGACTGCCCATATAAGTACGCAGCAAGCACCAGAGAGGAAGGAGAGAACAGTTTTCCAAGGAAATAATGAATCTATGAGGTCAGGCATCACACAGACACTCCGGAGAAGCCTGCCATAGATCTGCTGCCTTCCAGGAGGCATTTACCCAAGGCCCAGACACCATCGCCCCAGTAACTTCTCTTATATTAAGTATCTTAATAATTAATTACTTGGTCCAGACACAACTTCCTTCAGATCAATTGCAATCAACAAGCCTCCTCTGAGAGCTGCCACAAAGAAATTCTCTTGAAAGGATCGATTCGCAAAGGTCAAGAGTGAGTTAGCTCGATAACTATGACACGTCAAAGATATCACACTAACTTCTCTACCAGAGTTCGTGGGTGGCAGGCTTAGTCGGCCGTCACGTGGGTCGCTGGCTGCCACCAGTAGTCTTAGCTGGTTGGCACTTATCTTCCTCCAAATTCACATCACTGTTTTCCTACTGAGCGTTCTGTGCCACGTTTCCGCCCACAGAACTTATCAAAGCCCTCGAGTCGTATTCCTCGCGCCTCGAAGCCACCTTTGACCAGATCCCCCCCCCCCCGACGGGACCCAATCAGTCCATCCCCCGAATTTTGATCTGTCACCAGCCTACGTTGACAAGCTCGACAACTAGTTTACGAGAGTCTATGAAGAGTACAGTCGCCACGTCGGAACGGTCAAGGCCTTTTGCGAACACAATGCCCAGCTCTGGGTCGAGCTGGGCGACCCCCAGGCCCAAACGGACGGCGCCATCGTCAAATATCTTCGGGACGAGCCCAAGCAATTAGGTCTGCACGAAGAGGATATCACATGCCTCCCTCAATATTCATACTAACACCAGGCCGTCTTTCCCCCAACGACTGCGAAGCATGATCAACGTCGGTAGTCAGATCGCCGCCCGTTAGTTCAGCGGATTCCATCCAATGTCGCGCCCAACACGATTGCAGATTCGCACTGGACAAGGCGGCTCAGCACTCATACCAATAGTCTTCTCTCGGAATATGTAACAAGGTTCGCCAACGGCGTTGGAGAAAATAAAGCCATCTAGCTGGATATTGAGTAAACTGGACACTACTTGTACTTTGTCGACGACCTTTGCGCGGCCATCTCGGATCTCCATCCTCGACATCAACATTTTCCAGCGGAGCAAGATTTGTCGTGACTGCACATTTGATAAGAACGCCAAGCAAATTGGCGTCCATGATTCTATGGCTAATTTAGGCCAAACCGATTTCTGTCAATGACCCGGCAGAACTGGGTGTATAATCCCATGGTGCGTACCATTGCCAACCCCCAATTCCCTCGTTGCTTCCTTGTTTAACTCATGGCGCTTCAAAACATACAGGAAATGCTAGCAAATGTCTTGCCCGACCTTACCAGACTGGTATTTTCAACGATCAGCGTCTGCTTCGACATCCGTCCTTCCCATTCCGCTCTGCTTTTCAGACTATCGACAAAACAATCTTGCAGAACATACCATTCATTAATGTCGCCAAGTACGATAACCTCAAGACACGCATCATCAGCTTCAGCATCAAAACGAAACTCCAAGGCGAGGGCCCGCCCCTTATTAAGGCGCAGATATTGCCCCGCCACGCACATTGGCTGTCTATGCTCGGTCAATTCGGCAACGGCACGGTTCCGAGGCGGCTAGTTCCCAGTTGATTACCAACTATCATCGTATAAGAGTGCATTTGCAACTTTATTGCGAGCACTAGGGAGGGTGGTAGTGTGCTAAGGATGTCTTTTTTACCTGTTGCATATGGGTTGTGTTGCTGAAGCTCACAAAGAAACCACTTAGATGCTATGGTCTGGTCAACAAGCTGGCTCATGTATTGGGTCTTTAATTTGCTGCTGAAGTTTTTGAACATCCAAACGTTATAAAGTCAGCGACAGAAGCTGCTGTCAAAAACGTGCGCTTACATTGGTGACTTTGCATTTCGTATAGAGAGCTGCATCCATCAGCATTCTGCTAGAGTTATTACACTAATGATTTGGGAGTTTAAGATTACATAGATGGGCAAAGGTCTCTGCTGCGGGTGCAAACCTTACAGACGAGGAAAGATGGAGATGGTCTAAACAAGATTGCCTGAACGAGATTCTGCAATCACCATTCAACCCCCCCGCTCATGCGTACGGTTTAACCCGGCTGGCAACTCTAATGACCCAGTGGTTCACATTTACCTATGTATTTATAAAGGAGGAAAACTAGGTAATTCATACTCAACGCTTCTTATATACCGCATATAGTAGAAACGGTAGCGCGAGCTATTAAATTAAGTAGATAGCTATCTAGGTATAATAAGTCTAGCTAGAAACTCGTCTCTCCCTAAATCTAGCTCTAAAGTAGGAGTTATATATAGTTATATATTTAGAAACGATATATTTCTATATATTTTTAAAGCTACTAGTATATAGTCGAGACGACTCTGCTTTCCTCGGGTAGTCTAATCCTGTCCGGTCGTTTTGGTTGTGCTTATACCCGCTAATGCCTTAGTGGGTGGCTACCTGATCTTGGTAGCTACCTAAGTTTTTAGTGGGTAGCTACCCACTGTTGGTAGTTACCAACTGAACCATTAGCGGGTAGCTACCAAATGCTGGTAGCTACCCACTAAAGATGGCAGGCTGGCAGGCTGTCACTGTGACAGTTCCGAAGTAGACCCAAACTCGCCTTCTTGTCCTAGCGACTTAAATCTTTCTTCTACAGATCCAGCCCAACGTACGGAACTAGGTTTAAATTCTCTCTCCACCGAGACAGAAGCTCTTTTCTATCCCGACCGAAAAATTGTGGATTGAATGACTTTTCGTAACGTTCCTCAACTTCGCCTGCGGCACGATAAATCTGCTCAGAGTCACGCGCCCAGTCCTGCTCGCGAAAATCGGTCGGCCAGCCGTAATGTCTCAGAGCCTTACTAATTACCTGGCCAAGAACATCCTGTGAATAATGCTTCAGCTAACATTCTGTGAAATTAAAGGCTAGATATGTGTAAGATGTGTTTAGAGGCCTACAGATGAAGTGCTCCAGTACTCGCCTTCGCTTGAGGCTGGAACTAGTTCGAGGTCAAGGACGTCCTGAATCCACTTTCTCAGAACTGTTGGCGCATGGTACATGGGCCAGTTTCTGTAGTGATCAGGGTCATCCGGCCTTTCGACCTGATAGTCCTGGGGGAGGCCACCCGAGCCTCCTCTTGCAGGAGCTTCCAGATGCCCGGAAACGAATCTAAAGGCATCTGGAAGGATAACGATGTCAACTCAAAAGCTCAGATTTCTATATAAGGCCGTATACAAAGCCAAAAAAATGACAGAGACATGGGGAGAATAAAGATTAATAAACACACTATGATTGAGATCCAGGATCCAGGCAAGCCCATCACTCTCACTAGGACGGGCTAAGGCGACGTCTTGCGGCAGTAGGTAGCTGGCGTCATTCAGATTCTCTGGTTGGGCAGAGTACTGCGCCATCTCATGGGGATCGCGGCAGTCCTTGACATCGTCCTCGGCGAGGTAGTTCATGGCGTCGGCTTCGGGGTAGATACGCATGCGTTTATATGACGCGACCCGGGGATACGGCAGTCGCTCGACCAGCGAGACGGCCTCCGGGCTCATTCCCCTCTCATTCAGTAGCTGCTGGCTGTCTAGCAGTGCATGCCTCCCCGTTGCTGCTGGCGGGTAGACGATGTCTTCACGTCTGCAGAAATTAAGCCTTACCAGAATAGCGTACATGTCGAACCAGAGAGCGACAAATTCGTCCTCTTCAAAGGCCGATGGGCTGCCTGGAGCGGGCTGCGTGCAGACCAGTAGCGCCATATCGGTGAGAAGCGTCATCGTGGAGGTCATTCACTACGGCTACCAGGGAGTTGAGGTGTGCACGAAAAGTCTTGCTAAGATTAATGAAGCTGTCCTTTTTCTTTTTTGCTAGTGCAGATTATGTGCCTTCTTTTCTCCGTAAATCACCTCAGTTTGGGAGCCCAAGCGAGCGCCCAGACATATGCCAAGGCATTCTGGGCCAATTCAGGTCGAAGCCACGCCAGCTGGGGGTGAGCGTGATCATATTAGCAACTCTCCTTGCACTGTCGTTGATCTACTTCAATCTCTAAGCCTATACAATATAACAGTTGCAATTACTGGTGATAAGGCTTGAAGAGCAACAAAGCTGGCGACGAAGACAATGGAAATTATATGTATTTGTGTTGTTGGAGAGGGCTGGAGGCTGAGGTAAACAAGCTTGCATTATGACCAGAGAAAACATTTTTTTGGATTAATAATATTTAGTAGAAGGGATCCTCCATTTTCTATCTATGTGAATCCCGTTTCAGATCTCCTTTCCTGTCGCAATCTTCAACACCCGTCGCATCGCCAAATTGCAACGGGACCACATTGTGGCTGTCACAAGCCACATCGTGCCACAACAGCACCTTTGGCGCCACATTACTCGCTCCAAGATAAGATGAGCTGCAATAACGCCCAACAACGACTTTGCCCCATCAACAACACCAAGATATTGCGTCACGCAGTCAATTATTAGTAAGGTGCAATAAGGTCTTGCAAAAGTCTCAGTGTAAGGCAGTCAGGTCATCTCGATAATCCAAAACGAATCTATAACCCATAGCCAGACCCCCACTCTTTCAGCCTAGCACTACCTACTCTAAGTAGGATAGCTAAACACCTAGGTTGTCTGCAGTCGCCTGTCCTCTACTTTGTCATCAGTATATATAAGGCTCTTCAGGTATACGTAGTGCTTTAGACTATGCTTGTAAGCTTTACTGATAGGTTTAAAGTCGCTGTTACCTGGTGTATTTTAACCTTGAGATACTGATGTGAATATGGTATGCAAGGATGAAGAATATCTGCCTCCGCTTAGTTGCTAAGAGATGAAATCGGTAATAAGCTGAAGGGGAGGAAAAAGCTTATAATATGATAAAAAGAGATTAATTAATGCTGTCTTGAGAAAACAGAGAATGTCTGCAGGTTAAATATAACATGACGGGGACGGCGAACATGGGTTTGGTTTGAGTTTAAAGGTAGAGAGAATAGGCCTTAATCTTATCTATAAAGGCGTTAGCGTTTCCTAGGCTAGGGAAGCTTTGCGAATGCAAAACACGAAATCCGTGCTCTTAAAGATATTAATAAATAAATAGAGTAGTTGAAAGTCAACGTAGCGATTAGCATTACTTATTACCCCTTGTAGTTCTTTTCTCCCTTTTCTAAGGTAAGAGAGATAATATTTGCCTTTAAGAGGCAGACTTAAAAACTCCAACTGTGTCGACTTAGTTCCACAGAAAAAGCCGTGAGAATTCAGACTTAGCTTAGTGCGATCGCTAAGCATGTGTTCCCTTTTGTGAGTTCAGCCTGATTGCCATTTGGTCTTCAAGGCTTGAGAAGTAACATACTGCTAACATATGATCTTCCCAGACCCTGAGATCACGGCCGCTGGACTCGTAGAATCGCCCCTATGTGCGCCTGTTGACGCCTTGTTGTCTGGGTTGTATCGTCATATCACACGGTTTATGGCTCTGCTGCGCTAGATGAGCCACGTTTTCTGTCTCAAGCTTTCAGGTTGTGTTGTAAGATGGAAGCTCCGTTGCTCCATTACATACCAAGTCGGATCGTCGGCTCCTACCGAACAGTAACTCCTCTTACCTCTCTAACGGACTTTATTCCCCTCATCTCTACAATCCCTGTTATTTCGATTTACCTTTCGGGAGTGGATGCTCGCGGTTGGACGCCTGTGTCTTCACTTTCTCCATAACTTTGAGAGCCAATTCCGTTACTTGAATAAACAAACACATGATGAATATGAAGATGTCGCTTTTTTTAATTTGATGACTTTCTGCCTTATTCCAGTTGGAGTATATTTGAAGTGCATAGCGAGGTTCCTTCAACCAACACTAGCATTTAGCGAGTCTCGCTCCTCTTTAGTATCTTCCTCCTGCATACTTTCCTGCCTAAGTTAAGCCTCTATTTTCTGATCTAAGATATATCTACCTGAAATAGCTATTCTAGCCTTTACCAAAATTGTCGGTCGATGCGTGCCGAAATCCGTTCATGAGCAGTGAAGATAACCCGAAAGTGAAGACAAAGGGCGCGTAGTATATAGAGTTGTCTTGATTTTTGCAGAACAGAGTAGGGGCGTAATACTCAGTTTGGGCGTGAGCTTTTGGCATTTAATGATAAGTGATTACTGGACGAAGTATTGGCTGAAGTTCTCGTTTTTCGTTTATCCTACCATACGTCCCTTTACTGGGTTGGCATAAAGCTTTCTTAAACATGCGTAGTGAAGACGAACATGCTGGTCTGGGTCTCTTCCAGATTCTGCTTCCCCAGTAATGAGTCCACGATGTTAATCTTGCTCGTGGTGGAATAACTATGCACGGTTACAACCAGAACTAATTACAAAGCTCGGAGTCAATAACTACGAGAGTTTCGTTGCTCTGGTGAAGGCGTCGCACTACTTCTCGAGTGGGCAGTATTCCTTTCGAACGGCTTTAGAGATCAAGGAGTTGACAGAGTAGACATCCAGAGACTAATCACAAACACTCTTGCGGGCAACATTGAACCGTTCGCCTTTGATCATGATCGCGTCTGCAAAGCCTGCCTGAATTTTTTTCAGTTGGAAAGATGTAGTTAATACTGCCCTTCGGGTCCGGATCTGGCAATACTGTTGAAGGAGCAGCGGTTTTCTGCTGTCGGAGATGGGCAAGGGTCTTGCTTCGCAAGCAAGAATGGGAAAAACA
Organism: Colletotrichum truncatum; assembly: GCF_014235925.2. Lineage (NCBI taxonomy): Eukaryota > Fungi > Ascomycota > Sordariomycetes > Glomerellales > Glomerellaceae > Colletotrichum > Colletotrichum truncatum. Next base: position 273,919 of record NW_027222410.1, on the reverse strand, counting down.
AGCAGGATTTGTTTGCGTGACGTATTTCGGCAGAGAATAGGAAAGGAAGTCTTTGCTCAGGGAGACGGCCATGAAGTCAGGTTTGGTTTCAAGTAATATGGAGCTTTAGCGCCCCTGGTAGTACAGACGGATGCGACATCGGCTTTGGCTGCTGCGTCGAACAGCACGAGTAGTAGGTCCCAATTTCGGACTTTACAAAGAATATCTCGTCACTTTCGCTGTGATTTGAATAACAGTAGTGCCCGAAATGATAAGGCGGGGAGTAAGCGGAACGTTAGTAAGTCTTGTTTTAATAACGTCTATGCTGATTCAACCATCTCAAACATAAGAACTAGAGTTAAAGAGTCCGACCTGTGAAATATACCTGAGATAGGAATAATGCTTTGGGGAGATAGTTAAGCAACTCAACTTATGGTTCTAGCACGTCTTAGATATGTTGGGCCTGCGGGGTTGTAGATGCAGTATATGGCGGATAACTAAAGATTGTAGTGATGACTTTTGGGTGATGTGTTGAAGTGAAGAGTCTCGGGGTGACTGTAGACTTCATTGCGTCAGTCTATTGTAGAAGAGATACCTTTGGGTGCAGAGCATCATGTCATCAACGTTGCGTCGTTGATAAGATAGAAGGCGGCGCTATATAAAGAGGCTCATCTATGCAATAGGAGGGACTACATTGCATAGAAGTCTCAAACCTTTACCCCCTCCCTAGAAGGCAGCGATCGCAAACAGCACTGCGGAAAAATACGTAGGTACGAAGGATGAAGGCCAGTCTCCCGCCTATTCCAGTACGTTCTCTTGCACCTTGGGTCACCTAAAAGCACCTTCTGCGTTACCAGAGTAACATCCATATGGTGTTTTGGTCTCTATGTGCGGAGATCTAAGTCGACCGCCTCTAGTACTATCGCAGTCTGCCTAATGAGTTCCGTCGACGTGTTGGGCAAGCCAGATCACGAGTGACCAGACGCCTTCTCCGCGCCACACGACGGCTCACCACGTATTGTCCTGGTCTCTGCATACCTCAACTCGACCCTCTGGTCCCGCCATGTGCTTGGCCAGGGTCTGATTTACGGCTTGCCAAAAGCGCATCTTGTTGGTGGTTCGCTGGTATAGGTCGCGATATTGAGCCTGGGGTCTGGCTGACGCTTGGACATGCTGGCTTGAATTGGGGGGGATTGTAGGAGAGAAAGCGGCGATGACTTAGCTTTTACGTCTGTTTGTAGCGTGGGGGACATATGGACGCTCTCAAGAAGCGTTGAAGGGGGCGCCGCTCGTTGGCCAGGAGTATGAACTTCCTTTTCGTGAGGCTTGGGCGAGTTGGCCAGACGGTACCCCTGTGGATTGAGGAAGACAGGTCATTTTTTAGGTTTTGCGGCGGCCTCGCTGCATTAGCGCAAGCTCAGTGATAAGTCTCCTTGCGCCAGGCCTCGATCGTGGATTGGTGTTCTTCCTTGCTGATGGCGTCAGAGCTCTTCGTAAGAATACGATAAACCTCCCGGTGGAACAGCATGTGGCTATCATCCTACAAGCTGATGGCCAAACTCCCCCCAAAACTGGGGATGTTATTGACAAATATCAATAAAACCCCACGCTTTTCACGTCCGATCCGGCCGTCTCATAGACTCGCAGTCGACTTCTAGCTCAGGGTTTCGTTTAAAGAAGGCGGTGATAGCTCCAACTCAATCAATTTGGCAGAGGTAACAGAACCGACGGACTTAACAGCCTGGCTGTCAAGCTTGACGATGCCTTTTCGTAAAGTCGGCAGCAACGAGGTTCGAGGCAGACTGAAATTTTATTCTTAGGCTTTTCTAACGAGGCTTTAGTAGGAGCAAGAGGGGTAACAGTATTTAGACAGGGGATGACAGGCTTGGGTCCGGCGGCGTAGCGACACAGTTAGTCTAGGATGCAGGCATTTCATGAACAGATGCAGGAGCGAGAGTAGGCTCCTAAGGCTTGACAGCAGACGCTTTTGGAGTGCGAAGGGGGTAGGCGAGCACATCAGTGTGCTTCTTAATGTCATCCTACCCGGCAGTCCTGTTCGCGGTGATCACAGGGTCGACGGCAGGTTACTCGGCCTTGCTATTAAATTAAGCAGCATTCCAAGGAGCCGTGCTAGTCTCCAGTTTTTATTGAAGACCCCAGGGGTCCAACTTTACAAGAGTCTCTTCAGGGGTCCGCTTGAAGACAACAGTCGGAAATAAAGACGATACTTCAAGGACCGAAGAAAGGAGCGCGTGCAAAGCATAGCTCTCGGAAAGGTTCTCGCCAGGGCAGATCATAGACAGTTCGTGCAGGGCGATGAGCCTATCGGTTACAATGTGAAATGACGAGGAGGAGGACATATACTAGGAGCTCAATTTCCATCTACATCTCAAACATCGTTCTGGCCTTTGATATCAAGTCTGGCTGGGAAATGTAAGGTAAGGAGTTAGGAAAGCAAGCATCAAACCTTCGACGTTGTACTTCGGTGGTCGAAACCTTAAGTGAGATGTTGATACTTGAGCAGAATGAAGTCGCGATAGCTTGAGGCACAACAATGGACGGCAGACGCTCTTACCTAACAGAAGAAACCCAATTCGCCAAGATGGAGAGGGAGATAGGTATGGTGAAGGTAAAGGTTTACTAGGAATATGGAGGCTTCTGGCTAGGCAACACGCACCAGCACCAAATGGCCTCGACGTCCCAGAAGCCGCGGAAGATACACAAGACATGTCCAAGGTATTTGAGGCAACGAGGTAAACGTTAAGTTCTCAGCGTCGAAGAACGAATTCTCACGAGTCAAACGGCGAAAGCGTCCAGCGAGATTGCACCACGCCCCACGTACCGCGTCTATCAACGCAACCTTGCATAAGTTGCTCTTAATATCTCTGTCGGAGGTGGGTAAAGCAGACCGCTCCGGAGTTTGAGTTACGCTGAGGCGTTGAAGTAAGTTTGCGCAACGCGGCACCATGGGTGATGGTGCGAATAACCCGTAACCTGGAGTAAAGCATAGTCAGGACGAAACAGCACGAGAGAGGAATAGGAAGGGATGGGGACATTGTCGTATACCTGAATATTCGAAGAATATATATTGGAAGCAGTATGGTGCTTATGCTGCCGACGTGTCTGAAACTCGCTCGTAACACACACAGAGTCATAAGGACATATCTATTATCCTGGCGGAAGTTAAAAACCAGAGCGTGTTCAAAGTCGATGCTGTCCGCGATATGTCCTAATATGTCACGAATAATACTGTTATACACTCTTTCAGGATCAAGACGGATGACTAAATTCTGTCTACTACCTTGCAGCTATCAAAGAAAATCTGGTAAATTCTATTGCAGCTATGGCCCGGCTGATGCGTATGGACTCCTGAAAACAGGTGAGACTTTCTGTTCCCTTTCCAGCCTGGATCATATAGCTAGGTAACTCGGAGCAGGAAATTGGCTCAACACTTGAGAAATCCGCAAGCTCCACGTATTGTTCCAGGTTGTTACCCCTTTCACTTCCAGGCTTATCGTAAGTAGATGTTGCGATACGTATACGTGAAAAGCAGGCCGCAGCATCTTGCAACGCTATTATTGCATGTTGAGTATCATCCACCCAACTCGGGCCAGTCATATAAAGATGTATGTAGAGATTTCTAGACAGTGCCCCTCGATGGATAGTGCCATAACTGCAGGACTAACAGTACCTTAATCAGAGATTAAACGTGTGTTTTACAACAATCAAAAAGCTTAAGAACCTTGGGCGGCAGATTGTGAGGACTAAGAAAAAGTAATATATCTCGAGGGGATCTATTCGTGTCAAGCAGTTTCTTTGGCTGATGTACCTCACGGATGGATCTGTCGGCTTGACGTGAGTAGTTGATGTCGCTCTATGTCTCTTTTCTTGGCTGGGTAAGTCGTAGGTTGGGCCGAGTGGCTGCGAAATCAGTACTGAACTGTGAGTAACAAAGCATCTCGCGGCATAGGGACGGTGGTCTCGTTGGAATATAAACTGGCTTAAAGTCCAGTCGAAATCTTGAATCATGCCTAAATGAACCGCTGTCTGTTGGACAAAACCGGGGTTTGGACGACCCTATTGACACACATCCATGTGCACACCTGGCAGCCGCTGATGTATTTCCTTAGCATCACTGCATGAGACCCTGATAACACACCACCCTGCGGCTTATTGCTTACAGACGAATGTAGGCAAGGAAGAGATTCTAGAATCTACATTGTGGTAGAATTGCGTCCACCACGTTTATCACCATGAGGACATCAGCCACTCGATAGGTCACGATACCGGCTCACATGCGAGGTTGATTTCCATGCTGAGAAAGATACAAGACAATGGACCATAAAGGTAACGGATGACGAGAAGAAGGAGGGGCAGACAGCTTCGGAGCTTCGTCTGCGCTGATTATGTAGGATTTTGTAGCTGGAAATCGTAGGCTGCTTGAGAGGATGGTTCTCGGAGGGAATGGGCTCCATGAATTGCCGTTCTGTAACGGTAAGAAATCAAAACCCTCACTCAGAATTTGCGCATGTCAGTTTTGAAACTGTCACCTTCTACTCCCAAATAACATGGCTCAAGTTCCAACACTGATGGCAACCTTGAGCCGTTTGCTGGGTCCCTCGCAAGACTTTTTTGCTGCGAAGTTGAACCAGCTGGTCCGCAACAATGACGACATTGATGTAATCTATTGACGTTCGGGTTCCGGGAGGGTAGAGACAGTATCGCTGGAAGATGCAAAAAAAAAGCCCTCTCGGTACATATGGGCAGAGCGTGAGCCTGGCTCTGGCGCTACGGTAGCCGCCTGTACGTTGTCAATGGAATCTAGATACGCGTCCGTAAAAGTACGAATATGAGCTAGAACTTGTGCTCATTTAATGGGAGCACTAATTGTTGGTTATGACCTGACCATTTCCGTGATCTACCATGGAGCACATCAGCAATCACAATTATCCACGAGGTGCGGTTTTATTAAGCGACTTGTCTGGGGTTAGACTCCATGAAAGACGCCGACAAGCTCAAAAGTAACGTATGACAAGGCACGAAAGCTCCGACGCTGGCGAGATGACAAAGGAGTGTAGAGACATAAAGAGACTATGAGACTCTCCTTTTCTCGCCAAGGTAGTGTTCCTGGTACAATATGGCTGTCATACGGGCCGTCTCCCCCCCGCAGATTTTCATGTTCTTGGCTGAACCGTCTCGACGAAAGGGTTTGATATCGAAGTGTAGACAGGCTTTATAGTCTAACCTCATTACCCTAAAGTAAGCAGCGCGTTAAAGCACGCTCGGAAGAGGCAGGAAAGTCAGGGCTTTGGAAACAAATCAAAATGTATTCAGAGGGGACGGGGCTGTGTCAAAGGCGTACTATCGCCCCTCAGGTGTGACGGAGAGGCATTGGACGCAAAGGCTGCTAATGTTGTGTTTGAGGAGGGTGGCGAGGTATATAAGAAGGAGATGTCTAATCTGGGCCTCGTAATCGGTGCGTCTACAAGGCATAGAGACCAGATGGATTTCGGCTTTTGGCGGCAAGGCTAAGGTCGGGGTCGGTGTTGGGGTCATACTCGGGCGTCGTGGTGCAGGTAGCTTTGCGCATCTGTTTGCGCATCTGTGGACCCCTTTCCTCGACTTACACCGTGGGGCTTCGAAGAGATGTTTGTTAGGCTAGATGCCGTGCAGAATGAGAGAGTCAACAAGAACACAACGTAGGCAGTCAATAATACTATCATTCGATTCTGCCTCCTCTAAACCTTTCCATACGCGTCGCTTTATCCCCCGTGCGGACTGTCATAATTCCTGCCAGTGTCCACCAGTGATCCTCCGGGCCCGATTCCGGACTTCCTGCCTGTAGTGCTGGCGTCTCTGACAATGTCGTCAAAATGGAGCGTCAGCTGATCCATCTGGCTGAGGATATCTATGTCGTTGTGTGCTGAGCTGTCATGAGGGGGAAAGAAGCGCGATCACTGTCATCCTTAGCGTAAAAGTCGAGAGAAGGTATGGGCTAAGTGGAGAGAACTTTACGGAAGTTGATCGAGCAAGACCCAGGGGACCAGAGGGCGTGCAGTTCGGGGAACGGCTCATTGGGGATCTTGGAGCTGGAGATGGCCTCATGGCTCGTTATGTTGCTAAGTTTGAGACGTGGTCGATGTGGGCAGATGGACGGCGACAAGCCATTCGACGATTGAAGAAAGCAACTAAAAATAAAAAATAAAAACAATACCACAGTCTAATCCTTCGACATCATACTTAAAGCCTCCATTATCACCTTGTCCTCCAAACCAATCCTCGATTTAACATCCTGGATGAGACTACTTAGCATAGTACGGACAATGTCGAGTCTTATAGTAGTCTCATTAAGCCGGCTTAGCTTGGTGTCAGCAGCTGTGAGACGAGTTGCTATATCATCAATCTCGATCCCGAGGCTTGACCTACGGTCTTTTTCGACTCTTATGTCGCTAGCATCCTGCATAATGCGTATCGACCGCTGCTGCGCCATTGCATGGATACGATCAAAAATGACAAGTGTGCGATCCAAATCGTCGGCCGTATTGTTCAATACCCAGAGACGGCGGCGACTTTCCTTGCGTAAGACGCTGCCCATCTTGGTCCAACACTTGACAGCCTCCTCATAGTCGCTTGGAACAGGGCCATCGCTCACATTAACCTTCCCCATGTAATCCTTGGGGAGTATGTCGCCTGCCGAGCTTGAAATAGCGCTTGGGTCTTGGACCAGAAGAATAGCCATAACCCGACGCCACACAGCCGTGTTCACGGAAGCAGGTATCATATACCCCAGAGTCAGCGTGAGCAAGTTGACCAAGACCATAATGCCGCAGTCCGAGGTGTTTTCTTGACGGGCACATGCCATGCGGGCCAGCTTGGCGTTGCCCTGGTCGAGCTTGTATTGCTTGACTAGACTTGCGACGAGTTCCTCGGCGGCAATATCGGATGTGTAGGTCGGCAGTGAGTTGAGCACTTTCATTGACTTGATACCAGACATGGGAGCCCCTTCAAACTCGATACACGCCGAGACCCAGTGGTTCCCATCGACGAACAGAGGTAGGAGAACCAGGCGATTGTTGGACAAGCACTCGAAGACATTGGACTTGGCTTTGTACGTCTGTCGGGAACCCATACTTCCTATCTCGGCCGAATCAATGAAAGAAACATCGCAAAAGCATTGTAGCAGGTCGCCTAATGCCGCGTTGAGCCACTCCCCACGGACCCAGGTATCCGCTTGTAGAAGAGCTGCGGGGTTGACGTCTTCTTCTGGCATGGTCGATCTGAACGGACGGGACTTCTTTCGCACTTGTACATTGGAATCAAGATCTGTAAATAGGTGTTAATATTACAAGAACACGGAAAGTTGTAAACATGTCTGACATACCGATGACATCCGTTGTCGATGGTGATGCGGGCGAATGCGGCCGTTTAGTCATCTCTGCATCCAGATCGGTTGGAAGCACAACAGGAAATTGGGCGTCGGACGAGGTGACTTTGTGCAATCTGAGTGTGTCCACTTCGTTTTCTTTGTCTTTGTTCTGGACAAAAGTTGGACTCTGATGAGGATGGTTGCGTGTGATTGAACGGGCTATGGTGTACCTGTCGTTGGTGTCTTGCCGCTGTTCGTCGTCGGACCTCTCCCACGGATGGTGATGTTGTTGAGGTAGATAGGAGGGCTCTCGGTCGCGATGGTCTTGCTCCCCGTGCTGCTCTCTGCGATCTTTGATGAGCGAATCCTCAATGTTTGGACAGTAACCGTCGTGATCACTGTAAGAATGTTCGGCTTGCTGCGCAGCGTCATCTGGGGGGTGTGGAATCTGGCAGAGCGTCAATTCAATATCATCGTCGCTGTCCACCAAAGCCGAGGGATTGAACAATTCGGCGTCCGGTTTAACAGAAGGCGGCGATGAAAAGTGGTCTAGAAAAGAGGAAAGCGAGCGTGGTGGTGTTTGATCCAGCTCGTTTGTTTTTCGTGGGACGGCGTGACGACGAGCGACGTCAGTGGTTTCGTCTTGTTCTTCGTCGATGGGCACAAATGAGTCTGAAGGATTTGACTCGATGGACTGGGGGGACTCAAAGGGCTCGCCAGATTCGACGGAGTCTGTAGACTCAGTAGCCGCAGCAGCAGTAGCAGGAAGTGCAGCAATACATGAAGTGATGTCGCAGGTCACGATGCCTTTTTGAGTAGTTTGGCGCTTCAGGTAGGACGGTCTGGTGTCGTCTCGGCGACGACAGGTTGCAGCTTCGCAGAGCTGACGAAGGGCGTCGTTCCAGTCGGGGAGCAAGTCGCTCAACTTCTCGAGAGCGTCGTAGAATGGCCTCCCTTGTGTGCTACTTGGTGTGAGGTGCAAATGAAACAAGGCGGTCTGGGGGGAGATCTGCCAGTTATCACAGGCTTTAGTCAGCTTAGAACGTTTTCTTGTGCCGATATTTTGGACCGCACGATCGAAAACGTCGTCGTAAGAAGCGATGAGTATGGGAAGAGCAGAGCGAGGGATGCGTCGGCGAAGGTCGAGAGTGTCAAAACTGGATTCGAAGCGGTCTTCCAAGTCGGTGAGCTTCTGACGCAGGCCCTCACGTCGTTCGTGGCATGCCTGACCAAGGGATGCCAATGCCTCGCGCAGGTTGTGGTTGTCGTCTCCCATGAGTAGGGAAATGGTAGGGGTGGACAGACGGGGTGATGAAGAAGATGGTGGAATTGAGGCTTTGAAGAAGGTTGTTGTGATAAAAAGAAATGTTGTTCACTGGGGTAGAGTGAGGGAAGGAAGAAAGGAAGGTATACTGAGGTAAAGGCCACGGTGGATAAGATACGTATTGAGCAAGGCAACCTTAGGCAACCGTAGAGCGCTGGAGACTCTTGCCTTGAAGAATATGTAGAATATAGTTGTCCGTATTAGGTAGGAACCTCCTAGAGATATGAAGGAAGGCGAGCCTTTTCATATTCTGGAGTTACACAGTGTAATGCATATACAGCAGAGTCGGTCTTCAAATATACACAAGTCAAAGTATTAATGTTTACTAGTTACTCAGTGGACAGATCAGTGAGATATGTGCTCGCTTGAGAAAAGGGTCTAACTAATAAACATGATTAGTAATGATAAAGTAATTCTTTCTAAGAATCTAAGAGAAAAAGTAACCCAAAGAGACTTTTAAGTATGTGTGACGATAGCGTCAACGCTCACCGAACTCACCGAACGAGGTGTGTTTACATAAGCCACATAAAACACACACCATAGATATGGAAGTATGTGCTTTCTGAGACACATCCTCTCTTTCTAAATGAAGTTTCTCATTTACGCCCCTTTTATTCTGATTAATATATGCCTAGTTCGTTACAGAATGCGTTCTAGAGAGCTTACTTAAGCACTCCTCGTTCGGGGTGTTTGGTAAGTGTATTGAGTTTATCGTCACAATATGGCTGAGAACGTCAAAAGTAACAAAAGGAGGGCGCTAAAATGACGTGTCTATAGTTTATTCTATCTAGATATTTAAGCGAGAAACGTTCTGACGCCTTTAACAATCTAATCAATCAAAAAATTCTGAATTATCCTAACCTCATGTAGTTTTGCGACGATATTTACTTTTACAGCAACACTAGTTCTTACAGCCTACTCTTGTGTAATGCAGAGACATTTAATTTTGCAGCAACATCTGAATTCTCGATAATCATCACGTCTCGGCACTCCCTGGTCCTTGGATGATGGATCAAGATTGTTGTAAGGGCGGTTCCTATCAACCCAATAGCCATCATAATTTGACAGGACACATACGTCAACACGCCAAATTACTCGATATAGTCTCGATCAACCAGTGTTTTAGGGCAACTACTAACTACAAGATTTTCTAGTGTTAAGAACATAATAGTCAACACTTTACCTTTGATATGTTACTATTCTAAGCATTTTACTAGGAGTATAGCTTATTACAAATAGTATATTAGGTATTTATTACTTTATAACCATAAAATAGTAACTAAGCCTATTGAGATTGCTCTGATAGTGATAGAAGCCGTTGAAAGACTGCCTCTTTCATCTCCTCATCTTCATGCTCATCAGTATTAAATAAAAAGTTAATCTCACTTCTCTCCAGTGCGAACCACAGCAGGTCTTCATCTACATATAACAGTCCATAGCGAACTTGAGCAATTCTTTTCAAAAGACCTAAGGATGCAACAGAAGCCGTCTGGCACTGGTCCAGAAGTAAATGCAAGTCACACTTTTCTTGAAAACATCTCTCGTCAAGTCCAAGTTTCCAATACGGGTCCAACTCAAAGGCCATGTCGAAGTCCCGGGTGGTTAGAGTAAGTGATGGAGCAGACTTGAGGAACACGTGGAACAGCTCGGAACCAAGTTTTCCCATAGCAGCCTGGACAGCCGGCTGGATTGTCTTCGGGGGTAGGAGTCTCCCGAATCGCATTCGGATCAGCTCCTCTTTGAAGTAGCACACGGACTACAGAGGGATGGTTCTCGTCCAAGGCTTCAAACAAAGCTGGCGTCATCCACTCTGCCGAATGACTCGGGGGGTCTATCAAATCGAGGAGTAAGCTGACAATTTCGGCACGGCCAAAAGCCGCCGCTTGACGGACAGTCTCGGGCGTGACTCGAGAACCCTTTTCTATCAGATATTTTACCATGGCCTCGCAGACATCCAGTTTAGGCAATGCAACCGCCTCTGGCAAAAGTATTGCGTTCTTGCAGCCAGCCAACGCCTTGTCCAAAAGAGGAACATGGATTCCATCGGCTACAGCTACGCCGGCTCCTTGCGTGAAAAGAAATTCCACGATATCCAAGTGAAAGTGGTGGGCTGCAATGGAGAGTGGCCTTCTGCCTGTCTCGTCCGAACGATCCAGGGCTACTCCAAGACTGTGCAGCATCTGAACGGCTTGCAGTAAGCCACACTGACACGCGAGCATCATCGTGCTAGTGTCTCCTTCCACGTACGTCAGAAGTCGCTCGAACAAGGCCTTATTACCCTGAGCGGCGGATTTCAAAAGACCTTGCTCGCACAAGCTGTCAAACTGGTCTCTCCCGTCTGCCGCGTCTAGAAGCAGATCGATCATCTCCAGTGTCGTTGGAGATGGTGCAGATTCACAGAGCAACCGCATGAGATCCTGGTCCTCGACAGATGGAACCACAACTGCACCCGCATAGAGAAGTTCCTCAAAGACAGATTTTGACCCCGTAATGCATGCCGCTGCCAAGGCGTATATCGGTGCTGCTTCAAATCGCTCTTTAGCCAACCATTGTTGGTTACCACCATCAGACGAAGAAGCCTCATCATCTTTGACCAGGTACGCTGCACGCTGTTGATCAAGCTGAGCGGTGTTTCGATGCTGGTTAGGGTCGGCGCCAGCTTCAAGCAAAAGATGAATGATTTTCAAATGGCCTTGGCTTGTGGCTGCGATGAGCGGGATACTCATATGCATGCAATGGCCTGTTTCCTGATGGATATCAGCGCCGTGGCTCAAAAGCATAGCCGCCACTTCCGTATGGCCGTATCGACATGCCATGTATAATGAAGTACCGTATTCTTTTTCTTTGTCCGTCAATATAACCCAGTTTCCTAAATTCAATGGTACCTTCCCAACAAGAAGACAGCTAACCATGTCGATATCGCCCTCCCTGGACGCCCAAATCAGAGCCTCAATGGCTTGGTTCATATCTGCCCCGGAATCTATTAAAAGCTTTACTACCGCATTGTTATGGCGTCTTACTGCCAGGCTGAAGAAAGTAGACATGACTTCTGGTTTCTGACTCTTTATATCGGCCCCGTTTGATACGAGAGTCTCAACGGCTTTTACAGGGCCGCCCAGAACTGCATTACCCAGAGCGTCAAGCGTATGTCGATTATCATAGGAGACTCTATTTATATCCGCTCCTGCTTGGAGAAGACTCTCCATGACAGCAATTCGACCATGCTGTGCTGCAATGGCAAGTGGTGTGACATTAAGGTAAAACGTGTTCGCGTTGAACCCCCGTCTAATGAGTAGGCTAACCACTGCTCGGTCTCCTTTGGCCGCCGCCACATGCAGAAGGCCCGAGAAGACTTCGTTCTGTTCCCTTCTCTGGGCCTCTGCCTTCTCTTTGGCCTGTATCATCGTCCTACCCTGTGTTTTCCTCTCAGCTTTTGTCTTTCCGGACTGTGGCTTCTCGATATGTGCCTTTTGGTTTGATAATTTGTTGAAAACAGCCATAAAAAGCGCTCGATACGTTTGATTCATCGCGTTCATAGCAGTTTTGGGCGAACACCCGTGTTCCCAGAGCTCTTCCATCTTAGGTGGGGGTCTGTCAGGTCCAATATGCATCCTGTCCTGATAATCACTCGATTTCGTCTAAAACTTGTTTGAAGATCTTGAACATCGGAGGTACCATATATCTTTTCATGCTCGGTATTTCCGAACCCGCTTGCAACAGGTGAAGTAATTTCCCGGCCTCCAAACTCCAAGGATGAAGGGCCATGTTGATGGGCCGACGAGGTGCGTTGCATGACCACTCTTGGCCGCATTCAGGGTCTACCCCGGCATCCAGCAACGCTTTTACAACCTTGGGCGTGCAAAATCTTGCTATTTGCAGAGGGAACATGTTCTGGCCACCTACGTCGTTAGCGTCGCTACCTTCCTTAAGCAGCATATATACTAAGGATTCCTGCCTATGAGTTTCCATGGGATCAAAACCATGTCGAAACCTGTTCAAGGCCGCTTGCAGTGCGTTGGCGGGGGTGTGACATTCCCTCCGAAGCAAATTCAAAGCTTTGCCAGGGGTTCTCCCATTGGACATCTCGATAGGTATCAGAGGGTGACTCGGGTTTTCTTGAGTAAGTACTTTCCGGAGGGGTTTGTAGTCTTTCAGGACTCCAATCTCCCCACGAGAGAACCGTTTCCCACTCAGATGTAGTCTCCCACTGTCTCTCTGCCGTCCATTCCCCATACTCTTCATACTCTGTGTCAAACTAAATGTCTTTGGGGCACTCTTGAGGTAAAACACAGTGAATGTCCCTTCCCAGGTCAATGCACAGCCTAGACGTATGGAGGTGTCCCGCGCTACATGCAATAATGAGAGCATGGTTAACAGTTGATTCGAAAAGAGGTCCATGTCAAAATCCCGTCAGGCTTTTAATTTGCTTCAGAATTCTTGTATAGCAATTTAGAGTCGCCAGGATAAACGCCTCTTGCAAGACGTGGCTTTGACTCTGGCCCTCCAGTGGAAGCCTCTTGGACAGATGGCGGAAGACGTTTACTTTGTTTAAAACCGCCGCAATGTAAAATCCCTGAGTGATTGTGTTTGGAGACGAGACAGAATTTGCGTGTATGCTCATCAATAGGACCAAAATAGTTGATTAGCATCCCTCCTTGCACGATGCAAGAAAGGCTCTCCGGACAATACTCGCAGTGTCTGAGCCACCGACTTCCAGCTTTACAAGCAACAATTCCAGGGTCTCCATGTTGCCCCGCTGTGGCGAGAGTCTGGAATGCCTGTGGGCGAAGTGTAGAAAGTACTGCAGCTTGTGTTTTACCGCAAAGGCTGCCAACGCCCGGTCCAAGTCTAACAAATCTTTGCTGATGGTTCTGCTATCCGTCAAACCAGGCAAATTGCTACCATTGAAGTCGTCAATCTCGACCCAGGCTTCCCAGATGCTTTCATCAAGAGACCCAACCCATTCGATAAACAAGTCTAGCGCGTCCTTGACGCCGCCTGATGTTGCGACTATCACTTCATGTACTATTTCGCCCGCCACAGAAGGATGAAGTTATGGCATGAAAGTGAGAAGCATCTTAATTATATCAGGATGTCCGGAAGACGTCGACTTTCTAAGCACATCCCATCAACTTCTGTCTGTTCTGCACAAGCGGTTTTTCAGATAGTCCTCTGAATAATAGCTTGGAGGTTGTGAAAGTTGTAGACGACTCGTGGCAGGCTTTTGCTGGGTTTGATTGTTTACGGTGGTAGGATGATCAGTCAATCCTAAATCCGGGCGTTGAATATTGGGGTTTAAAGTTTCTGGCCCGTCCTCATCTTGAAATGAAGCAATCGAAGATGTTTCAGACAGGCTGAGTTCTTTCGAACTATTCACGTCATGTTGATCGACGGGGTCCTCGTCACTCTCCTCGGTCTCAATGTCGCTATTTTTACCGCGAGCTATGGCAGGGAGATAAACGTCTTGGGAAACTCTCGTGACCGCCTTCGATCGCCGCGTGCAAAGCATCAGTGTACTTTCCATCCAGACGAATGTCTGCACCTCGTGCCAAAAGTAGCTGAACGCTTTCGGTATGTTCGCCGCGAGCCGCTGCTTGGAGTGCTCTGCCCCAAGACTGGCTTTTCTGATTCACATGAGCACCTTCGTCCAGCAGCAGATGGAAAACAGCCTTCTGTCCTTTCATAGCTGCTGCCTGAAGAGGACTGCCTTTCGTACCGCGAAAGTTGACGTCTTCACCCCAACCAATGAGAGAACGAACGACGGGCGTATGACCCATGAGGGAGGAACTTCGTATGGCCGCCCCAAGCTCTCCCTCTACAGAAGCACTGAGGCCTAGGTCCCGTAGAAATGCTACCATGTCCAAGTGTCCGTATGAGGCGGCCGTTGAAATTGCAGCAACAGGGAGCTTTTCTTTCAGTCGCGGCCTTGTCTCAAGAAGCGATCGCAGCAAGTGAACACGACCAGTCCTGACAACCGTTATCAGGGCGTTTTCGAAGATGTCTGACTTTGTTGAAGAAAACCCAAATGTTTTAACAGTTTCCGACTTAGATAGCCACTCCCACAGATCTTGAAAGCCGGCCTCGACTGACTTTTCAATAGCAAATTGGTAGATCCTTTGGTTCATGCGAACCTGTTTCGCTTGCACCAGCGTTGTGGCAGCAGGCTCATGGTTGCCCAAGCATGCCATACCAAGGGCTGCCTCAAGAATCTCCTCGGAGAGGAATAAGTTTTCTAGCACGAGTAAATTCATAATTATTTCAACATGACCTCGAAAGCAAGCGACTCGTAGCGATGATCCGTAACTTCCGCACTAAACACTAGGATCGGCCCCGCCCGCCAGCAGGGTAGAGACCACTAACCTGTGTTCTTTGACGTAAGCCAGATAAAGGGACGTGTGGCCTCTCTCATAGCGCGTCTCTAGGTTAATATCTTTTCCGTGAGTCAGCAAGCGATGGATCATGCTTCTCAGGCCAAAGAATGTTGCACCAAACAAAGGCAACATATCATCGGCGTATAGGGTTTCGAAGTCACCCCGCAGGTGGTGGTAAGGAGGTAAATCTTCCAAAACCTTGCAGATCCAATCGAGCGAGACAATGAAAGCAAGGCTGGAGCTATTACCATCATCGTCGCCGAAGACTAAAAGCTTGAGATCAGTTGCAAGAGCCTCAGGCAAGACTTCATCGACTTCTTCTGCAGCTTTGACGACGTTTCCTACCTTATCAACTACATTCTGTAAAATTATTTTGACCTTGGCGCGACTTTGCGCTGGTATCTCGTCCACAGCGTCGATGCCAATGTAGGCAGGGTTCGCATTAATTAGGTCCAATATTATTTTCTCACATTCTTCGAAACCAGACTAGTGAGACCCAACGCAACCCCAGTATCTTTTTGCTGCTGACAGTCAGACCATAGGATTCTGTTAACGGACTGTAGATCGGGGTACATAGATAGCTGTGTCACAATGCTTCGGAGTATAACACGGGCGAAGAACGTTCTGATTAGAAATAGAGTTTGCGCAGTAGAAATAGGAACATGGAGCCAGTTGCTGTCTCTGTTGGACGGAGGGAGAGAGTGTTTCGATAAGCTCGGCTAACATGGACGACTTGCCGCAGCCCCGCACGCCGTGGATGAGCAGGATAGCCGAACAGCTAGAATCGTGCCACTGTCGGTAGCTAGGATGACTATCTAGCCAAGAGTTGTTGTTTGGAATTAGATTCTGACGAATGCTTTCGTAGTGTTCCTTGATGCGTGGGAGACTAAGCCATGCCAAAAATTCCTTACGGTCTTGTGAATCCAAGGACAATTGCACCAACGCGGAGGCATCAAGCAGGCGACTCATCCTTACGTCGAGATCTCGCAGATTGTTAGCCACAGTAGCCTGATGATGTTAAGAGGTTTTAGTGACTGTCATGGTCGCTATCTGAAGGACTTCATTCTCCCACTTTTCCACGTCGCCTAAGTCAAGTACCATGGCAGATTGCCCTATTGCTTTGATAGCACGAACTAAAGTAGTCAGCCAGGGGCTCCAATAGATATTTAATATTTGATAGCTCGAAAACTTTACTTCTTGGCTTTTCAGGTAAGCTACAGAGCTCGATAGTAGACGCAGTATTTCCGAATATAAACGAGTCAGAGCCGCTGTCAAGAGACCAGAGATGTTAGATGCGACTCCAAGATACAGCCGTTCAAACACTCTGAAGCGGCATAGAAGCCGAGTGATGTTCTCAAGGACAATCAAGACCGACACATATGCCTGAATATCCCCAACAGCCACAGTAAGCAGAAAGCGCACAGCTGCCCAAGGAAGAGCGGTATGGACAGGGTTGTACTGAAAAGCGACGTCCCCGACAGCTTTGAACTTGTACATCCATCCGATGATCTTTCCCAGAACGTTGCGTAGGATGATCTCCCTACCACCTGACAGCTTCACTTTCCACTGCCTGCGAGAACAGGTTTGAAGTCTGCCCTCCGCCGCTTCTAGTACGGCTTGCAAGAAGTCGAGCTTTCTCGTCTGAATCGCTGAAAGTGCTGTCATTTGGTCATCGTCGAAGGTTTCAAACGAATTTTGCGAATAAGAATCACTTGACATTGCGCCGTCTACTTACCCGCGTGACCGTTTACTCTAATGTAGGGTGACTCAATAAGGCGTAGCTTTAGAAAGGTATTTGATGTTAAAACGATCAGGTCTCAATGGATAATACTGATCTAAATGAAAGTAGTTATAACGACGGAGGGTTAGGGGGTTCGACTGAGTCATTTCTTTTCTTTTGTATTAGTAGTTATCCAAAGCATCAGGCTACTCCATTATGTGCTCGTTTGGGGATAGTGGCGCTTGTTAGAAGCGCGTTGGGCCAGATGAAAAGTAGCTATACCTAGGCAATTTGTGGGTGTCTAATTAACTCAACCCGTTTATAAACAGTGCTGCAAAAACAAGCTTAGGTGGCTCATACTGCTTATCTTGCTTACTTTAAATCATATGACCTGTTGCCCAGCTATCCAATTTTTAACCAACCACCACCCCCCCCACTTTATAATAAGACCATAAAGCCAAAAGTTAAGTTTATAGTATTTATACTTGTTGCTGATGTAACAGAAAGTCCTGGAGCGGGCACTGTATCGCGGCGACATCTGATATTATGGCCTAGAGAATTGGCGATTCTCAGGTTGCTAAAAACCGTGGGCTATGTTCACAGATCGAGGCTGCTGCACCGGCTCTGTCGGCAATATAAACTGTGTGTGTTTCAGCCCGTCTGTACGGATCGAAGGCATCGTCACGCACAACCGTGGCGGCCGAGTTCGGAGACGACATTCCCTAAACTGATTGACTTCAGTCATTAGAGTGAGCCAATGCTGGTTTCGGAGGAAGTGACTCTGAAGCTTTCGCCTGTTAGTGATACACCCCTTCATCTGACTCGGTAATACGGAATACTTGCCTTGACTCTGGTTGCTTTTCACGTGAGGTCTTTGAATGCCTGTGAAGCATATGTTCTATCTGGTTCATCTGCTTCTTGGAGGTAGAGTCTCCTTGCGTGGCGGGTTGTTGCGTCTTAATGACAGGTGTTAACCCCTATCAATCAGGGGTTTGTGCAGATATCCTTTGGTTTTCTTTATCGCCTTCCCCGATTGGCCCCGGTAGTTCAACTGATACTTTGACGGATTGTGATCTCGACTCGATTTGTCTTGTTCTGGAGCCCTCTCAAACTCGTGAATCTTCTGCCGCCCATGTCATTGGTCATCATTATCTGAGCCTGGCTGCTGTCCCCCGTCGCCACGGCTTTCTTGCTTAAGGCCGGGAATTCATTGACAATCTCCGGAAGTTCTGAAAACTGAGAAGACAATTGATTGGGTTGCTTCCAGAGCAGCGTCCCCCGTCGGCTTCTATCTTCAGTCTTGGGGCTTGCAGATGACACATGGAACGGATTCTTAATGGTGCTTCCTGCGTCCTGGTTGGAGACATTCCTCAAAGATGCCGTTTCTGTTAGACATAAGGGATCTTCATGCCTATCTTCAAGATGTACTCGGGGGCTGGTGCCAGAATCAATTGGATTGGGACCTTCAGCTTCCTCCGATGTCTCCTTCCTTTCGTGAGCATGATATTTGGATGATCCCATGGCTCCTCCAGCAGGTGGGGCAGCAGTAGACGTCTTAGAAGGCGTGCCAGTTGCGGACTTGAATGCATTGACTGCATTGTTCAATATACCTGTCAAAGTGCTTGGCTTTTTCGTCGGGGGCATTATTTACCGGCTCTCCATTTTCTTCGTAACGGTCCATTCCACTCCTAGTCTCTGGAGTCTCCGGCTTGGAAGGATCAGCAATTTTCTGCAGTGAAATATGTTGGCTGATAAGGTTTTGCTTCAGGTTTGCTGGCAAGCCGCCATCATCAAGCCATTGCAGTTTTACGACTAGTTCACCATTGGTAGTTGCTTCTTGTGTAGTCTTGTTTGTTTTCGCTGCCTCTAAGGTGCGTATGGCACATAACACATCGTCCGGTAGTCTGTTCTTGACGCCCACTCCCCCAAGCCGATTGATCTCACTTACGATGCCATGTGTGCGACTTTTTAACTTTCCGCACACCACGATTTTTTGTCCGCTTTCCGACACCGTGTAATCGTTGATCGATGTAAAGACGTCTCATACCATCGCGGGACCCACATTGTCATCTTGCTCCTTTTATGGGACGATGTTCACTCAAAATCAAGCTGTCAAACAGATCATCATGATCATTATCAGGTTTGCATATTCATTTGACGACAAGCAGCTACTAGCATTGAATAAATAATGAACATAACATTGAAAACCATACTCGAAA
The DNA here is from genome assembly GCF_014235925.2 of Colletotrichum truncatum. Taxonomy (NCBI): domain Eukaryota; kingdom Fungi; phylum Ascomycota; class Sordariomycetes; order Glomerellales; family Glomerellaceae; genus Colletotrichum; species Colletotrichum truncatum. The sequence continues at coordinate 254,940 of NW_027222410.1, read as the reverse complement.
ATGAAAAACTCAGGAAGGGGAAGGCTATTCAGTGAAAATACACACGCGAGATTTCCATCCCAAAAGGGCATTTCCCGGATGTTCTCTACTCGAATTCTGCGCTTTGCTAGTGTGGAATGATGTACCCCTGACCGAATGATATTCTACTTTACCACGTGCTGGTCCAGAAACCCGTTCTCTGTGGCACGTCGAAGAGTAGTTGTCTCATCCAAAACCTCAACATATCCTACCCTGAAGACCCGCGTCTCAATCCCAGCTTGGATCACGAACTTATAGATAATATAGGTAAACTCTACCTTTGCGCTAACTAAGACTTTAAGGATAATGGAATGTACTAGGGAGTAAATATAACATACTAAGAATAGCTAATAAATCGACTCTATTAGAGTCTAGGATAGAATTTCGCATAGGAGCCTATATTAATGCTTTCTTTTCCTATAAGACTGTATTTACTTAACATAGTCTAGTATCTATGATAAATATAATAACTAATAAAAGACCATTAGCTTCGGATAGACAACATAAATATATAAGAGTACTTATCCTTTCTATGAGTCTGATATTAGAAATATGTGTAACTTACGTGGTCGTCGCCTAGAGACGTTAGTTGAGATAACTGGGTCGTGGCCAACCGGTCTTGCGCTTGCAGCTCCGGAATACAGAATAAAATGACTCTTCTCGTTTGTCGCTATAAAATCTCTCGAATCGTCCGCTGAAATCTTTCTGAGCTTTCATCTCTTGCCTGTTTTGGAAAGCGCGCTGAGCGAGAAACATAGCGCGAGAAACAGCCCCAAAGGTGCCGCAGCCCTCAACAACCAGGATGACGGCCTTAAGATTTTTGAGGTGAATATCCTGTTCATATGGCCCATCTAGGAAGACTTTTTGCGATACCGCTACCAGATCGCTGCCATCATCTGTCTCAGACACTGCGTATGCTCCTTTGAGTGGCTGGGCAAGCCAAGATACCTCGTTTTTCTCAGCCCTTTTGAAGATGTCATATTCCGTTGTGTGCACGGCTTTTTTGATGACGAAGTGCTATTCTGAATGTCTTTTTTGACAAAGCTGTTGTGGTCTAGGGAGCTGAAGCTGATCAGGAAAAGAACGACCCACAGGTTTCCATAAACACAAGATGGCTGGTATTCCGAATAACTTATAGAATTGTCTATTTTGGAGACAAAGATAGAATTATGTGCCTGGATGGCCATTTATCTTCTCAACTAGCTGAATACGTATGACTGTAGCACTATGGAACTCTTTTATGTAACTTGTCGTAATGCTAGCGGGAGGCACTATTGATATATTATACCTATAGATATCCTGCTTAACGACGGTCATTTGTATCTATATATATCGTCCAATCTTAAATGGTCCGACTACCTGTTGGACTGATACTTTTAATAACGAACTTCCTGTCGTAGTGGCGCCCTCTCTGGGTGCTTGGACTGAACCCAGTTGCCACTTTATAATACGTGTGTTTACCATCTCGTTTGTCTCGCGGAACATGTTAACAAAGTCCTGCAATACTACCGCTATAACGAGCGGGTCATCATCCGGGACATAGCTTCCCCGAGTCGATACCAACAGAACAATACTACAAAGCAATGCCAAACCAAAGGATGCCCACGTTAGCACGAATATGGCGCTTCGGTATGATGAGTTTGTGTTTGAGTCCCAACCCATGAGTAGCACCAGCGGCGGGATTATGCCAATACACAAACGAGTAGCAATGTTGCTTACCACGCCCGTGGTGAAGATGCGACGTCCTAGGATAGGTAGGTCATGAAAACGCCAGGACGAGAAGATTGTGTGCCCCTGGAAGAGATTCTCAAGCTGGAGAATTCTAAGGGGGTTCCTGTGGAGGGCGGACCAGCGGTAGATGTGCATCATCTGCTCGAAGGCAGCGGCGATAGCGAGACCGTAAAATGAGACGAGAATATTTAAGCTGATCCGTGCGCCCGGGAAACCGAATATTTGGTCCATGGGGAGGCATTCATCAGCATTTTCGGGCCTTCGGTTATTAATATTCTGCAACCACACTTGAATACCAATAGCAAGTATGAGGGAACCCGCTATAGGCAGCGCCAACCTCTTTACATGCGATAGGAGAAATGATTTGTTATGCTCTGTACACAAATCGAATGCGACCTTAGCGTCAGCCTCTAACGAGCGATGTTCTGTTGGATCGCAAGGTGCGAATTCGAGAACAAGCTGACCGTTCATGTCGGCGCGGATGGCACGGAAACGCTGGGTTCTACTAAGCTTAGCAACGATTTGCTTGGTAGTAGCCATGGTTCCTCGTTGCTGGAGAGGCTTGATGACCTTGGAAAGAGAGATTGCGATAGTCAGCATAGACCGCGGGACGCCATCTGTCCTGGGGACAATGAACAGCAAGGCGATCAAGCAGACGAGCACTAATCCCAGCGAGAGGACACCGCTACCAACGAGCAGCTGCACAAAAGGCTGCGAACTTGACTTGCTCTCGTCTGACATGATCTCGTGTGACATGATCTCGTCTGACCTGCTTTCGTCGTCACATTGTACTCCGTATCCGCCGAAGAGAAACTAGAAGCCTAGAGGAGGACCAAGCTTCAGAGCGAAAGAGAACAGTGCAACCATCCTTGCCCGCATGGGACCTAAAATGAGGCTCTTGGATGCGGGAAGAGCACTGTCGCTCCGAAGTATTTGTCTTATATCCTTCAAGGAGAGGTCTTTCCTTTGCACTGCGGCCCATTTCATGGCCCAACAGAAGTGTAGCGCACCGAGGTCAACCATCGTGACAGACATCACGTTGGTCAGAGCACTGAAAAAAGCGAGCGTAGACAAGTTTGGCGTCCTTGTCTCTGTTGACTGGTTGTTCCATATCGCAAGTATCAACGAGCTGAAGAAAAAATAAATGACTAAAATAAATATGACATGACCGAACAAAAGAGAGGCTACATTTTTCCTGCTTATTGAAGCATCACGAAGCCCGGCAAGGTACCGCCACGCATCCGTCGAACGAACTTCGCACGGTGGTTGGATGGCCCCAGTTATTGACCAATCTGTCCCTGGCATTGTGCGATTTTGGAAAGTAGCTGTTGATGGAAATCCTTGCATAGTCGTCGACGTCAATGATAGCCAATGTAATATGAAGCTAAGAAAGAAGAAAATATTACCGAGTCGACACTTTAAATACTCTGGGCTTGCGGATGTGGCACGAAGCTACGGCCGGGCGCAGATTTCAGTCTATGCGTTCAGCTAAAGATCTCTAGCTGGTATTCTGAAAGCCCTGTAATTTCTATTGTCTTGCTATCGCTAAAGTGTAAATAGAATTACCCTTGCAACCTGAGTTTGCGGCTGGGAAACGTGTTAGGTAAAAGCAGAGCGCCACTCCGCTTTCGTAGACTTAGAGGAAAGTTGGTGGCGTCACAACGGAACCAAGCAAAAGGACAAAATTCGTAGTAAAAGTGATGTGTCTAGGGTAAGTTCTTCTATGCCCCACGTGTCGCTCGCGGCTCTTGCTCGCCCTGTACACAAAATATGATTTCACGCAAAAGACTTGGATTGCCGGATTGCCAAGGCCCGCAACAATCCGATTTACCCAATGCAAAAGGAGTGATATCTACGTCTGGGCAACTTATCACCGTTATCCACCGGGTGCATCCCGGCCCTGCTCCCAAACGTTGTATCATGCGACATATCGGATTACGCGATTCGGAGGAAGCTGTTTCGACAACACATCGAATTGATAAGCGTGGCAGCCCCAGCATGCAGACTTTCTGCCGATGGACATGTTAGACAAACCACTTTCGGCGCCCGTATGGGGAGACTTTCGGGTGGACACCCGAGCGGGACGGCTTTCGGCGCGCACGGGCCATGTTCGGGGCTACGCCTTCGGGCCAAATCCTCTCGGGGACAAGGAACGACCCCAAGCATGCAGTTGAGGAGCGTAGGAAAACGGAGACCACACTTTCATAGTCATTTTTAACACCCTGTAGGAACCGTCCGTGGTCTACTTAATCGTACCTTGCTATAGCCGCCGTCTGACTCGGTATCAGCCGGTGGAGTTACGCAACCGATCACGAATCATTACGAACTGTGCTCTTATACGCAACCGACAAGATGACAATATCTAATATCAAAGCCGCAAGGATGGATAACTTCATGAACATGACCGAGGATGTCGGGCACAGCCCCGAGCTCCAGCGTCTTCGTGACCTCAACGCCGTCTACTTCGACGCGTTGGACCACAAGCTCGCCGTGGCGCCCGTCAACCTCGACGAGCCGGGAAAAAGTATCCTCGACTCCGGCACTGCTGATGGTTAGTAGCACCCTTGAGACAGTCCCTACTCTCCCTCCCACCCCTGACAGTGATGTTGATGATCCCCCCCAAAAAATGAGGCATCTGGCTCCGCGACCTGCGCAGCACCGTCACGGCGGAGCACGAGTACTTCGGCAGCGACATCGAGGGCGAGCTCTTCCCCTCCCAACCGGACGGCATCAAGTACTTCCAACACTCATTCAAGGACCTGTGGCCGCAGGACCTGTAGAGCACCTTCGACCTCGTCCACGTGCGCGGCAGCCTCTCGGGCTCCAGCCCGTCGCGGCCGACAGAGGTCGTCCGGAACCTCGCGACGCTTGCGAAGCCTGGCAGCTGGGTACAGCTGCAGGAGATGAACGCCTTCACGGCGCCGCCCAACGGGCCCGCCATAACCGACTTCGCGCGCATGGCGTCCGAGAACTGGACGGGTATCGGCGTCGGCGATTTCGCCAACGAGCTGGCGTCCTACCTGCGCGAGGGCGGCCTGAAGAACGTGCAGAAGAGGAGGGTCATGTGCAGGCTCGGGAAAAGTACGAAACCGGAACTGCGCGAGCAAAGCGTTAACGGGGTCACGGGGCCAATCGAGCCGCTCGTGTCCTTCGCGCGGAGCGTCAAGTTGTCCTTCACCGGGGATGAGCGTTCAGCCATGAAGAGCAGGGTGAAGGCCGAGCTCAAGAACAATGGCGGCATCATCGAGGTGGTCATTGCCTTTGGACAGCGGGAGTGAGGGCGTGTGTGCTCTGCTAGAAGAAGGGGTTTTGTGGCATTGGGTTTAGACATGGGTAGAAGCTTGATAACGATCAAAGAGACTGGCCAAAGCCGCGTAACCTGGCTGTTCCCTGAGATTACGAGTTCTCTACGGAGAACAAAAGTCGTAATACTCTGCATGCAAGAACATGTCATGAGTAAGCGGCCCCTGCATCGCATATGGATTGGTTTGCTGAGTTATGCCTTCTTTTATGTAGCCTTGATATCGCGCGGCACCCTGTACCTAGCCACAAAAGTTGGTCACTCTCTTGGTGCGACTCAGCGCGGTTCACAACCCCTCCCCCGGATCGTAAGTGACGAGGTTGTTTGAGTTGGTTGGGGGCTAGTCTATCAGCTCGCCGTAGATGGCACGAAGGGGTGCGTATTATCTATAGATAATCTTAATTTAAGGGCAACCAAGTGTATTAAATTACCTGTTCTCAGCAGAGTACTTTGATTTAATATAAGCTCCATTATGGCGCGTCTCTAATTTTTGACTAATTTCTCCATCTAGAAAACGAACCTCTAGACTCTTTCTTCTCCTGCGATCTTTAGTTGTTGTACTCTGAACGTGTTCTCTTTTAAACTTGCAGTACCACCCTATCGCTTTCCGACGGCACGATTGTCCGTTGTATGGTGGTCTTCTTGGCTATGACTCTGGGTCTGTTGAAGAGCCACAATTGATTGGCATTTTGGAGTCGGTTTATCGCGAGACTTTCTAAGTCTGCGTGTGGTAATGTTCTGAAACTGCTCTTTCTGAGTTTGTGTTGCCCTGAAGATTTATATTCATACAAGTCTGTTATAGAGTTATATTATAAGGCTGGGTAGTATAGTCTAGATAAAATAAGATTCAATACTACTTAAGATGATATCTTGAGTTATTTCATTTATAGTTACATGGAAGCTGAGTTAAGTAATACTAATATATAGCTGTTGAATATAAAATATATAACTTAAGCCTACTACTTTTTTAAATAATAAAGTGATTAGATATGCTTTTAGTAAGAATATTAAGAATAGCTATAGTAAGTATTATAGATACTTTTAAATAGATAGAAAGAAGGAAATGGTTTCTACTTTATTATTTTTATCTAATTATAACACGCGGCTTTATTAGTAGTTAGGTATTACTATTTAGGCGTATTACTATTACGACCCAACCAATCAGGGTGTTGGCCGATGTAGCTATATAGTGTAGAATAGGGAATAATGATAATAAATTTATTATTACCGAAGCTTTTGCTTTGTGCCAAAGTTGGTTGCCCTGACCTCCTTGTAACAATTACCTCTGGTTGTCTCTACTTGAGTCTGTGACGCAGAGACAAGTAGTTGCCAGAACTAAATTGATACGAAGGGGGATAATGATAGGTGAGAAAGCAGTGGTGAGCTATTTTGAGTGCTGCGGAGAAGAAGGGTCTTAAGAGGGCGAAGGTTGTAAGGTTGAAGTCGACAGAGGCCAACAAAGGTCGTAATAGTCGCTAGCCAGGCGATATGCGAGAAAGAGAAAAATAAAGAATAAATTAACTTAGAGATTAACATTACTTAAAAGAATAAAATAGTTATAATAAGTATATAAGTAGTATTAAAATAGAAGTTCTTTTCATCAGGACTTAATATGTAACTTAATAAAATAAGATGTATAACGTACATGATAAGCGAGTGAGACAGACAAGCGAGTGAGACAGTAAACCGCGACCGTCGCACCTTGACGCGACCGGCACCTTTTCCTCTACAATAAATCATGGAATCAGCTAGTATTGAAAGAAGGTTACAAATTGCCCTTCAAGCAATGAGAAATGACCCAAAACTTAGTGCTCGGGCCGCAGGTGCACTCTATACAGTCAGTCACGCAACATTAAGCCGGCGACTAAAGGGAATAGTCTCACGACGCGACAGCATGCCTAATTCACGGAATTTATCAGATTTAGAAGAGAAGACAATAGTTGAGTATATTCTCGACCTAGATGCGCGATCATTTCCTCCCCGGCTGAGTGGTGTGGAAGAAATGGCCAATCGACTTCTCGCAGAGCGCGACGCGCCTCCAGTTGGGAAGCGCTGGGCTTCTAATTTCGTCAAGCGACAACCACAGCTTAGGACGCGTTTCTTTCGCAAGTATGACTATAAGAGAGCTCAATGCGAAGATCCAGAGGTGATTCGTGGCTGGTTTTCGCTTGTGAAGAATACAATTGCGAAGTATAGTATTGCTGATGCTGATATCTACAACTTTGATGAGACCGGCTTTATGATAGGCGTTATTGCTTCTGGAATGGTTGTTACAAGTGCTGAAAGGCGTTCAAATACGAAGATGACACAGCCTGGCAATAGGGAATGGGTTACAGTTATCCAGGCTATTAATTCCCAAGGGGAGAGCATCCCGCCATACATCATCGTTGCAGGCCAGTATCACCTCTCAAGCTGGTATACAGAAACCTCTCTTCCGGGCGATTGGGCTATTGCAACGTCTGAAAATGGATAGACAACAAACGAGAGAGGTATTGACTGGATCAGATACTTCGACATTTATACAAAACCACGTACGTCTGGGAAATATCGCCTCCTCGTTGTTGATGGTCATGAAAGTCACCACTCCGCAGCCTTCGAGCTCTTTTGTCAAGAAAACAACATTATTACACTGTGCATGCCGGCTCACTCGTCTCATCTACTTCAACCCTTAGATGTTGGTTGTTTTCAGCTGTTAAAGAATGCCTACGGTCGGCAAATTGAGAATAAGATGCGGCGAGGCACAACCCATATCTCGAAGGAAGATTTCTTTGCAGCATTTTACGAAGCTTTTAAGCAGTCTTTTACGAGGAAAAATATCCAGGGAGGTTTCCAAGGAGCTGGACTTGTCCCTTTGAATGCAGAAAGTGTTCTCTCAAAGCTGGATGTAAAGTTCCGAACGCCAACGCCTGAGGAGGGGGTCCCTCAGACACCAGACCCTTGGATCTCTAGGACGCCGAGCAACCCAAGCGAAGCAAGATCACAGTCTACTTTTATTAAGAGTCGAATCTCACGCCACCGAAGCAGCTCTCCAGCATCAATTTATAGTGCTGTGAGTAAGCTAGCCAGAGGGACAGAAGGACTAGGGCATCGGGTAGCATTACTAGAGTCAGAGGTTCAAATCCTTCGAGAGGAGAATGCAATATTAAGTCGGCGTCGAAGGGCTAAGAAAACACGTCTACAGAAAGGAGGAAGTCTTACTATATCTACTGGAGAGGATATACAGTCGCAAAGAGAGGCAGACACGCAACTACAAGAGGAAACGCGACGGAGTAGTGGTCGCAAAGTGAGGTCTGAGACGACTCATCGTCGGTGTGGCGTATGCGGGAATACAGGCCACAACGCGAGAACATGTCAATTTATTGAGGAAACATCCGAAGAACAGGAATCCGAGTAGTATTAATCAATCTAAGATTTCTTGTTATAGATTTCGATATTATTGTCGCGAAGGTCTGGTTTACTGTCTCACTCGCTTGTCTGTCTCACTCGCTTATCATGTACGTTATTTCTAGAGAAAATTAATAAATTAGACATTAAAAATTAAATAATAATTAAAATAGCTAAAAATAAATTAATATACACTATAGATAACGTACATGATAAGCGAGTGAGACAGACAAGCGAGTGAGACAGTAAACCAGACCTTCGCGACAATAATATCGAAATCTATAACAAGAAATCTTAGATTGATTAATACTACTCGGATTCCTGTTCTTCGGATGTTTCCTCAATAAATTGACATGTTCTCGCGTTGTGGCCTGTATTCCCGCATACGCCACACCGACGATGAGTCGTCTCAGACCTCACTTTGCGACCACTACTCCGTCGCGTTTCCTCTTGTAGTTGCGTGTCTGCCTCTCTTTGCGACTGTATATCCTCTCCAGTAGATATAGTAAGACTTCCTCCTTTCTGTAGACGTGTTTTCTTAGCCCTTCGACGCCGACTTAATATTGCATTCTCCTCTCGAAGGATTTGAACCTCTGACTCTAGTAATGCTACCCGATGCCCTAGTCCTTCTGTCCCTCTGGCTAGCTTACTCACAGCACTATAAATTGATGCTGGAGAGCTGCTTCGGTGGCGTGAGATTCGACTCTTAATAAAAGTAGACTGTGATCTTGCTTCGCTTGGGTTGCTCGGCGTCCTAGAGATCCAAGGGTCTGGTGTCTGAGGGACCCCCTCCTCAGGCGTTGGCGTTCGGAACTTTACATCCAGCTTTGAGAGAACACTTTCTGCATTCAAAGGGACAAGTCCAGCTCCTTGGAAACCTCCCTGGATATTTTTCCTCGTAAAAGACTGCTTAAAAGCTTCGTAAAATGCTGCAAAGAAATCTTCCTTCGAGATATGGGTTGTGCCTCGCCGCATCTTATTCTCAATTTGCCGACCGTAGGCATTCTTTAACAGCTGAAAACAACCAACATCTAAGGGTTGAAGTAGATGAGACGAGTGAGCCGGCATGCACAGTGTAATAATGTTGTTTTCTTGACAAAAGAGCTCGAAGGCTGCGGAGTGGTGACTTTCATGACCATCAACAACGAGGAGGCGATATTTCCCAGACGTACGTGGTTTTGTATAAATGTCGAAGTATCTGATCCAGTCAATACCTCTCTCGTTTGTTGTCTATCCATTTTCAGACGTTGCAATAGCCCAATCGCCCGGAAGAGAGGTTTCTGTATACCAGCTTGAGAGGTGATACTGGCCTGCAACGATGATGTATGGCGGGATGCTCTCCCCTTGGGAATTAATAGCCTGGATAACTGTAACCCATTCCCTATTGCCAGGCTGTGTCATCTTCGTATTTGAACGCCTTTCAGCACTTGTAACAACCATTCCAGAAGCAATAACGCCTATCATAAAGCCGGTCTCATCAAAGTTGTAGATATCAGCATCAGCAATACTATACTTCGCAATTGTATTCTTCACAAGCGAAAACCAGCCACGAATCACCTCTGGATCTTCGCATTGAGCTCTCTTATAGTCATACTTGCGAAAGAAACGCGTCCTAAGCTGTGGTTGTCGCTTGACGAAATTAGAAGCCCAGCGCTTCCCAACTGGAGGCGCGTCGCGCTCTGCGAGAAGTCGATTGGCCATTTCTTCCACACCACTCAGCCGGGGAGGAAATGATCGCGCATCTAGGTCGAGAATATACTCAACTATTGTCTTCTCTTCTAAATCTGATAAATTCCGTGAATTAGGCATGCTGTCGCGTCGTGAGACTATTCCCTTTAGTCGCCGGCTTAATGTTGCGTGACTGACTGTATAGAGTGCACCTGCGGCCCGAGCACTAAGTTTTGGGTCATTTCTCATTGCTTGAAGGGCAATTTGTAACCTTCTTTCAATACTAGCTGATTCCATGATTTATTGTAGAGGAAAAGGTGCCGGTCGCGTCAAGGTGCGACGGTCGCGGTTTACTGTCTCACTCGCTTGTCTGTCTCACTCGCTTATCATGTACGTTAGTTAGTTTCAAGAGTATTTTACTTACAAATATTAGTAGTTTTCTTTTCTAAGAAATTAACTATTAAATATAAAATCTACATGTCTTTACTCTAACCTCACTTATCTTAACTAATAGGCGCTGTCTAGAGACCTTGAAGAAGACCTTCCATATCGGAAGGTACAGATAAAACAGGAGAATGACTATAGCATAGTACTTTAAGCAACCCTATCCTTCGTACTTCGTGTCTACCATACATCCCAGCATGCAGCACTTAGCTCTACGAAGCCTTCGTCATCTTCCATCGCTGTAGAGACTGTCTGAGAATACATTCTCACAAGACGCCAAGATGCAGCTGTAGGAGGCCAGATGCATGGCCAGACTTGAAACAAAGTTAAGGGGGCGCCATGTCTCAACGACGCTGCGGTACCGGCACTTCTATTGGCACTACCGCGTCAACGTTCAGTTAGTGACGCGCGGTGATCTTATAACCACCCTTTCCATGCATGCCAAGCCGCGGATAATGATACGTGCACATAGGACCTAATCATTCCCTTTGCACATGCGTGGCAATGAGCATATAAAGAGTCAGTATTTTGCTGCCCATTTTAGCAACTCAACTTTCTGATTTTTCCACCACAATCAGATGGCTTTCACTTGTGGTACATGCTGGCAGACATGGCCTACATGGAGGTCTCGCGATCAGCATGTGGCCGCCAAATTTCATGAGGTTCCCGACTTTGAATGCGACAGTTGCGACCGCTATTTTCAAAGTCAACAAGCTGTCGAACAGCATATGAACGCTCTTGATCACTGGGCTGAGTCGGCTTCTGATGAAGCGGATTACTACTGCGACTACGACTCCTGCTCGGAGGGTTTTGGTGATGAGGAAGAGCTGAGAAACCACGAGATCGAGGAACATTTCTACTGTGACTCATGCGACCGAGAATTCCAAGACTTGAATAGCATCAAGATGGTATGTCATAGATCCAGAAGCCACTATATATATCTAACGCCTGTAGCATCGCAATAGCAAGCAGCATCGCGGTACAAATGTATCTTGCTCTTTCTGTCACGGTTCATACGTGACTGCAGGCGGCGTTTTTCATCATCTTGAACAGGGTGCATGTCCGAAAGCTCCCTTGGACCGAATCAAGGTTTACGAAGCAGTTAGACGCAAAGACCCAAATGACCTGTTAACCGAGCGACTGCTCGAGTGGTCTGTTCCAAGCAGTTTTGAGGCGACTCACAAGTCCTACAATGCTCAGGCTGAAGCTTTTGAGTGTTTCCTGTGCGGAAATCTTTTCAAACGCCTCAATTCACTTAATCAGCATCTTAACTCGCCTAGGCATCAACAGGATCTATACCACTGCCCGAACCCACGTTGTGATAAGAAGTTTGGGACTTTGGCTGCTGTTGGCAACCATTTAGACAGTGAAAGCTGTAACTTTATGCGCTTTGACGATGTTCAGGAGACGGCCAAACGGATTTTTGACCCTGGCCGCATGATCGCTTTTTAAGTTGAATTTCATAAGAAGAAGCAGTATTCAATTATTACAGCCTACAATTAGTCAATAACGGGATCTTCTACACTGATACGTTGGCGGAGAGAAAGGTCCGAAGTCGAGTTGGTTGCAGAGATAGTGAAGAAGTGGCAACGGTGATTGGTTTGTGGCCTGCAGGTTTCTAAATACTCGATTTCTCACCGCCACGAAAAAGAAACATAATATGCGGGAGGCCGTGCATTCCCTACTTCTTCAATCTAAATATTCATTCTTCAGGACCCTAGAATTGTTCATCTAGTTACTTTCTCTACTTTTCGATAAAGATCTTGCCTCTAATCAACAACTCCAATTTCCTAACCACAAAGCTCGACGTAACCCCCTCTCTACTAGCTAAATCCTATCGATAACGACGTCTTGCGTAAATCAATACTTACTATGACTCCTCAATCTTCAAGGCTCCGATCTGGAAGCCATTCGCTCCGCATCGATGCTATAATCAACCCCTCTTACAAGCTTTTCCTACCTCTAGAAGATCGACTAATTACGAGAGTTAAATTATCACACATTTACCTTTGACTTAGCTCTATGCAGCGGGAGATCTGAGTTCTGCAAAGTCCTCCCTAATTGAAACTTTAATAGAAACCCTATTTCTCGTGGCTAAGGACTATGCATTCGATACATGACCCAGAAAACACATGGTCGCGAAGATCACTCACGTATCGAAATTAGTATTATTGCAGGACTACAAGCCTCGCTAAAGAAGAGGAAAGTCCTGAAGTACAACTACAGCAAAGTAGAGATAACTACACAGCTTCGCACTAGCATCATCGCTATTTTAAATAAGGTATATATATACTCCCACTTTAACTTAGTCTGCATAACTCATACTTCAAAAAGTCAACACTCTTCTAGACATCAGAACAGCTAGTAACACGACTCATAATAAAACGTTTTCTAAATACGTACTTAAGATTGAGAACGGTGGTCTGGATGAGGGCTACGTGACTATCATCGATGTTCTCGACATCATTCACACAACAGAAGAAGGGGTTCACTACCAAGGAGGACAAAGAACTTGTTCAGGATGTGGAAATTTCTATTCAATGAGTCAGGGTATGCGACTTCTCTGGCCGATTTTGAGAATTGTCGCTACCACCATTTGCTGACGGGTTGAAAATCTATGGACACATGTCTCTGGCTGGAATTTTTGAAAGTTCGAAGCTGACTCCGATTTCGTTTAATCCTCTAACTAGCAACGATGTCCATGGGGTTCTGTGTCATCATGTTCCATCCCTGGTAAGGGGCGTCCTGGTGGCAGAAACAATCTCTCGGCAGGATGTTGGCATTCGTGACGACGTTGTGTATTAGAAGCTCGCAGCAGTTCGCAGACCGATCCGAGGGTTGCTGCCGCGTGTTCTGTGGGACGAAAAGCACAGTTCCGGCGTGCGAGCCGGCAACGGTGACCAGTCCATTCCAGCCGAACTCATTCAGTCGCTCAATGAGGTATCGCAGGTTCCCCACGGCATCGAACATGATGCCCCGGCTCCAGGAGTTGGTCGCCGCCTCGTTGCCTTGGCAGGTGACGCTATACCTAGCAGATGTGCCGACCTGGTTGGTGGACTCATAACAGTAGCAGTCTTGAGTTATGCCTTCAGGGTCGTTTCTCACCGCAGTGCACGTGCCAAGGCGCAAGGCACGCTTACTGAGAGTCTTCTTGGTCATGTCGCGTGGATGTAGCCGTGGAGAACCTGGCTCACCTTGTGAGCGTTGCAGCTTGGCCACGGCGGCATTGAGAGCAGCGTCTTCTCGGGCCGCTAGAGCTGGATCGTCCTCGAACTTCTTCTCGAGCTCTTCAAAGTCGAGGGTGGCGAGATGCGCTGCAAACTCGTTCGTTGAAGGGTCCTCGGCTTGTCCCCGGACATCATGGCTTGTGTTGTCGACACTTCGTCTATAGGGGTTCCCCACGTCACCGTGAAAGTAGTCCGAATGCGCTACAGTAATCAACGGGTTTTTGGCACTGCCTCTCCAATCGGAGGCTCCCCAGCAGATGCCATGAGAACCATCGGCGGTCATGAAGGCGGTTTGGATAAGACCGGTGACGAGTTGAGAGCCAGTAATGCTGGTCGTGAGTCCCCGGTAATTAGAGATTTCGATGACGCATCGTGATTGACCCCAGCGAATATAATTGCCGGACTGGACGGTCACAGTTCGCGAACCCCAACCGTCAAACGCCTGTGTCAAAACCCAAAGACATGTGCGAAGGTTGAATCCGCGGGCGCATTGATAATTAGAGGATACAAAGTTATCCACAAACCACTCTCCCCTAACAACCGAGAGCTAAAGTAGCCGGCGGTTAGTATAAGGCAAACAAGTCTATTCAAACGTAGAAACATCGTCGCTTTTGGTGAAGAAACAACAAAGATGGAACTTGCTCAAAAGAAGGCGTTGATTGACAACGGTAGAAAATCGAAGTGAAATATGTAGATGCGCAATATATATCTTCACATTTAATTCTACACTGAGGCACATCGTCAGTACTCCAATGATTATTTCGGACAGGAGAAGCGGAAAACAAACGAGTGAGTTCTTAGACCTATCTTCAAACAGGTGAAGAGCTGAGACGGGCCTTACTCATCGCCGCTGCAGAATTGGCAATAAAACAGCTGTCGCAGTTGAAAATTGAAACCCTTTCCAGCGTGTTTTGCGACGCTACATGAATCCCAGGGCAGGTATTGGACGGAAGTATGTCAGACGATATAGGCTATTGGACAATGTAGGCTATTGGCCGGAAAACTACTGTGGTCATGTCAGACATTCAGAATAACATTTCCGTTAGTCCTTGCTAGTGCAGTGGGGCCGCTGCGGAAAGCTTCTGTCAGATAAAGTTTACGGCACCTTACGGATTATACGAGTAGAAGTTTTGTCTAAACTTCTGGGCGAAGATCAACAGTTCACATCAACAACATCCTCATTCATACGTGAACGCGAGTTGAGTGCATCCCAATGACGAACGACGAAGAAGGTCGTAGGACGTCTAAGTTATGCACAAATTGAAATTAACAAGAAAAAGAGCACCTACGTATTCCGTTGATTACTATAATGGGACGATACAGCCTATCTATGAGAAATAAACGACTGAAAAGTAGCCTATACCGAGCAATAAAGAGAATTACAAGCAATCATCGGTTTAAAAATCATCTCCGCAACGATGATTCTATATTTGCCGTAATATATTCTCTGCTATATCGGTCAGTATTTACTTATACCTTAAAGAAAAATAACTTATAATGTAAAATAGGTTGGCAAGAAAATCAAGTGGAAACCGAGATGTTCAGTGTGCATTTCTGAAACCAACAAAACACTACATGATGTTCATCCAATATTATAACCAATCCTGGCCTGTTTAGAACTGGAGCTATACTGACTTAAAAGCGACGTGTTACCGCTATCATCTCCCGTTCATTGACCCAAGAGGAGCGGAATTACGATGCAGCTGAACGTGAATTGCTGGCAGTCGTTTATTCGTTGGATAAGTGCATCTGTCTATTAGAAAACGCCCCTTTAGTACTAGTGCTTACTGATAACATGATCAATACCGCCATACTTAAATCCTGTCTATCCCTCATCAACTCAACACCTTGCCACATGATACCACAGTCATGCATTACTGTCTTTATCGCGGCCATGCAGTTCCTCAAGGCTATTCTCGTCTTTAACTCCTCCCAGTTGCTGCGGGTTCGGCTGCCATTGAGCCGAGAGCGGCATCTTTGTCCATCATCCGATTACTGTTAACTCAACACCATCATTTCGCCCTTTCAGATGGGAAACAATCTAAATCCAAACTCTAAACGCTGGACTCCAGTCAAGATTCTCAACTCTGGCTTATATTAGCATATCTCTTCTCCCCACAATTGCTAAATCA
Source organism: Colletotrichum truncatum (assembly GCF_014235925.2). Classification (NCBI taxonomy): domain Eukaryota; kingdom Fungi; phylum Ascomycota; class Sordariomycetes; order Glomerellales; family Glomerellaceae; genus Colletotrichum; species Colletotrichum truncatum. The sequence continues at coordinate 239,035 of NW_027222410.1, read as the reverse complement.
TGGCGCCCAACTACTGGCAACCTCGTCGTATTTCCCAAAGTTCCTACAACTTGAGGTTGGTCGCGTCGCATGAGGCTATGAATATGAACCTCAGAATCGGGGCTATGAACTTCGTCCTTGCAGGCTATTAAACTACTTCTCCTTTCTTGAGCAGCATGCGCACTCTCGGCGATGTCGGTAAAGAACGGCTTGTGGTTATTACTGAAGTCAATTGGAAATGTCAATGCGAGTATAACGGCGTCCTAATGGTAGGCATTCGCGTAATACCGCAATATCTCTGGTGTTTCGGCATTGTAGTTTATCGTTCAGACATGCGCCCTCCTCTTTGAAGTACTAGTTGTGTAGTTAATATTCCAGTCTCTAGCTGCAGCTAACCAGCGCGGGCGGGGGTGGATGCGCCGGCCGAGCAGGTTGCGACACAGTGCATCCTACAGGCTCTTATTTGCTACTGTTGTATTATCTCTCAACCAGAGAAGCTCTTACTAATAAGAAAGTCAAGGTTCGTATTATTATTCTCCTCTCCCTCTCCGTGGCCGTCATTGTCACATGAGTTGGCTATGATGTGTTGTGGTGTCGCAGACTGGCAAATCTACTTACCCTCCCGTACAATATGTGTTTCATATTTAGTCATTTAAAAGCAAAAGGGCGTCTGTTTGCAGTATCAGTTCGCGACGTAGTGCACACAACCTCGACGGCACACCATTTCTCGTATAGAAATATGCAAAAGAAATGACCTCGCCTTTCTCCAGTTAGTACCTGTCGCAAAACAACTTTGATGCCGATTTGCTTTGGCAGACTTATGGTTAGCTTAATCCCGTATCTTAATTTATATTGCTCTCAAACGTTGTCTACACAGTCGGTAAGTTGTGAATGATATAAGAAGTTCCGAACTTTCAACTTTTATAAGATAATAGAGGAAAGAAATGGTTACTCTTAGCTTGACTCTATTAAATGATCATCCAACAGTGCAGAAACTGAAGTAAGTAATTTATCTTGTACTGCCTCGTTATGATGTATTACAAAGGCTTCACAACAGAGATCACTCAATGCTGGAAGCTGGTCTTCTGTGTGCCTGTGTTTTACGTGCTATACGACTGCAAGTCGATTGTCTCCTTGCTGACTTAGATCCTTCTAATTCTGTTCAGCTATTTAACGGTTAAAAGACAATTGATGTAAGTTTACCACTGGCCGTGATATCTCAAAAGCTTTCGGATGCATGGGAGAAGTTTTGTTGGGTTACTTTAATTCTGCCTGTGTAAATAAATCCCGGCGTATATTTCCAAAGATGTATGTAGCTTCCGCCGCAGTTAATATCCCAACAGATTGGCAAATATGAGTTCATAGATGCAAGCTGCGTAAACTTCAGTGTGATCCGTGGAGTACAGAGAAAGCTAGTCCAATTGACCTTCGGGGTTTGTGCTGCTGCTCCTACTACTATCACTGTTGCACGACGTACGACAATGTGCTGGGTTGGTAATCCACATCATCCTGTTCTGGTATCACGTGTGTGATGGAGACGTTGTGTCTTTCCTTAAAAAGCGTGCTACAAAGGTTTCGAAGTGCCAGTGCTGGTATAGGTTGAAGAACACAATTGGTGACTTGATGTGTTTCTGGCCTCCTTGGTACCTATTAGGATCCCAGAATCTCTTTACTCTGTCTACGCTATTCAGGTGAGCAGCGGCTTTAATTAGTGCGATTTGAAATCAGCAAAAAATCCATGATTCCAGTGCTGTATTGATCTGTGTAACTAAATTGTCTCATGCTTCGTAGGACCAAGCCATCAGGATAGCAATTCTGCATTCTATATATATGAGTGCTAACCTTTTGCAATTCAGTCCTTTTGTTTATTCCCAATTCATACCGTTGCGGAAAGCTTTTCATTATTTTATCAAACGATCTTTCAGTTTCCTATGACAAACATCTTAGCTCATCTACCCATACAAGACAAAAAGCCACCTACAGAGTTTCCACATAGCAATCATGTCAAAGGTACAAAACCCCCCTTCATGGCTGCATACAGACAAACGTTTGATTTTCAACCCGGAAATGATCGGTCGGATCAAACCATCTTTGGGCAAAGCTGAAGGATATGGCTTGACTCCCGCTGAGCTACAGAAATATTTCGGCATCGACGCTAAGCGCTTCGGGGAACTACCTAAACGTGTAGCCGTCCCTGTTCTTCACGGATACAACATCGAGTACCAATGGTACCGGGTCGAAGGGACTTTATACTTGGTTGAGCCTATTGAATGGATACCAGTCGTGTCTCGTCGTGACACGTATCCTTTATCGGAGGTTGTCACAGAGGTCACGGTAGAAACCGAGGACGCGAGAATAAGTGATTTTGCTGCTGATGCAATGGCTTCCCTGTCTATTTCTGCAGGTGGCTCGTACGCGGGCATCACAGCCGAGGCCAAGGCGTCAACCAGCGTCAGTTTCCGTTACGCCGAGAAGTCTGAGCACAGGAGGAAGACCAGATCAATCCAAGAAATGGGAAAGATTCAGGTAGACCAAATCTGGGTCTACCCCAAGCTGAATTGCAGAATTATTAAGCAGCAGCGGATTGAGTACACCATCGATGAGCCGACCTGGAAAATCAAGATCCCGACATGCAACGACGGCGAATGGGAATCACGAAACATTGACCAGCATCGCCTAGATGAGAGCTATCCAGTGATTCATCCCGTCCCTATGACGGGCAATGGCAGAGGGGACATGGCATGGCTGTGTCCTATCTTCAACCACTCCGAGAATGGAGATGTAACCGACATAAGCACGCTGATGAGTCGTAGCACCTGGAAAAGTTGGTTTTTCTATGACTCTTTTCCGTGGAAGGAACCAGAGGAAGACGAGCAAAAGCACCTCGTTGTTTCCGCCTCCAACAGCGGTATTGCTTTTGGACCAATGGTCTCGTGGATTGCCCTCGTAAGTTTTTGCGCTTGAGACACCTGAAATTTTCGCAACAAGTTTCTGACCAAGATCCCCGCAGAACAAGGAGTAGGAGGAGCATGAAAGTAAATCTCACAATCGTTAGTGCTCTCTCTAGCTTAGAAGCTGGTGATGATTTGCTTTTGTGTATGAATTATACAGTCCCTACCACCGAAACTATAATTTAAGAAACGCAATAGCCACCAGATAATTGGCAGATTGTATGACATCTTTTGTATTCATTCTTTGTGAAACTTCCAAGGATTTTCTGAATTGGCTAACCTCCGTAATGCGTGAACATGTCTTGTTGAAGGATATGGAAATGTCTCGCATCTACTATAACTTCGCGCAAACCCAGTCATAATACGTCATTACCGAAAAACAACCTCCCAGTAGTCTTGGTTTCCTTTGATGGTGAAACTCCGTACTTCCTTGTCCATGTTTCCTCTCGCAAAGTCAATCCAGATACCCTTCATTCTGTCTCCTAACTCCTCTACTGCATGTTGATTGCTCATGCCTCCAAGCATTGGAGCAGCTTTCCATGACGACCAAGAACCGAGGAGGAATGGCAACTCAATGCAGTGGGGTGCTCTCAATGAGCTTTGAATGGGGCGCCAGTTGAAACGATACAGGATTGATGTCCCTCCTGCCCGGCGGTATTCTTTGTGAAAGCCGTCGAGGAACCAGGTGAAAACCTTTCCAATGAACCATGCCGCTATCCATTCAATGAACGACCCAATGAAGGCCAAAGCAAGATACGGACGTAAAGTATCATTCTTTCTGACGAATGGAACTCCTTCATCCTTCGTGTAACCGATCATCATGGGCACCCGCTTTGCCACCTGTGAAATCCTCTGAGCAACGTCCGCTTGGTCTGGGAGTGGTTCGGATCCCATGAGCGGTTTGAATGGTGCGTGTGGCGAACCGTACGATTCCGCCACAAGAAATAACTGCTGCTGTAACAACAGCATATCTCCTGAAGTCTGAGTATTTGAATCGCGATGCACCTCGTCGCGGGCCAAAATACCCAAATCTTTGACCATCTTCTCTCGTTCAGGCGTCCAGTGCTCCAGTGGCGCGCTTTGGATGATGGCTCGGTGGAACAAGCCTTCAGTTCCGTCGGCTATCATGAGGAAGTGAATGGAAGCCGCCCCTGCTGATTGCCCAAAGACTGTGACATTATTCGAATCTCCACCAAAGGCTGCAATGTTCCTCTGGATCCATCGAAGAGCTTCAATCTGGTCCATCAGCCCGAGGTTTGCGGGGGCGACATCCGGGATGGGTTGGAAACCGAAAATCCCAAGTCGGTAAGAAATATTCACACCGACCACCCCACGTTCCACTAGTCCAGACGGTTCGTAGCAGTCCAGATCAGCACCGCCTGAGACATAGGCGCCCCCATGTAGAAATACCATTACCGGACGTTTGCGACCATCAGACAGCGCGTCAACGGTTGTTGTAACTGATACATGTAGACAATCTTCGCTCTGCTCACGCCCGGCTGTGATAGGTCCAGTGACAAAATCTAGCTCAAACGGTACAATTTGTGGACATATTGGTGCAGGCCCGGTGCAGTCGGCGATTTCGTCCCACTTTTCGACTGGTTTCGGCCGTTGAAAACGAGATGCAGACGCATACCGAAGTCCGCGTGCTCTAACCAAATCCCCGTTTGACGCTGCGGATATCTTTCCTCCGGGAAGTTCGATGATTATAGAGCTAGGCATGTTCATTTTGGGCCTTGGGACAAGAGCTACTGGTTGATGCGAGCAGTTTCTTAAAGTAAAATTCCTGTGATGGCTGGCCAGTAGCTCTTCAGCCCATAAACGTATACACTCGGAGAAAGCAATTCTAATTTCAACTTTATTAAAAGCAGTATATGAGAAGCCAATTTTCGTATTTTCTACACAATGAAATCATATGGCAGTCATACGTGCCCGGACGCCCAGTGAGGGTGACGCTACACCCTCCATCTTGTGGGTTCGCGAACCTTGTTTTCAACCCATGCTTTTTTCGTCATTCATTTTCTTCCTATCAATAGAATCGTGCGCCACAAATGCCCGTAGTGGTGCCGTCTGGTGCCAGCTGTCCGGAGGAGGACCAATCATGGCTCACCGAACTCCCCGAATTCACCGACGTCATTCACACTTGGTATTGTTTCGCGCAGCCGCCAGACACATTTTCCCCCAGCAATCAAATGCAAGATCCAGTAAGCGAGGTAACCATAATATTATGAGCAACAGTAATATCTAGACTAATAACTTGAATTGAGTATAGCTTCAGCTTTTCTGGGGTTGACATTAATGATAAGATTAATGTAACGAGCAGATCAGGGCAACCGACTGTGGCACAAAGCAAAAGCTTCGGTAATGATGACTCTGGCATTATTATCCCCTGTTCTGCATTATATAGCTACGCCGGCCAGGTACTAACTGGTTGGGCCGTAACAAGCAACCAATCCTACCTTCCTACAGTCTCACAACGTCGTACAACAAGCCGTAGCAAGGTCCTTCAGTTTTAAGTGTTACGGGTTAGGAAAGACACCAACTTGACTAAACTAACGGGGAGTCGCACTAGTGAGAGGTAAGAAGTGATTCAAAGCTATGTTATTCATTGAGAATCATCTAGCCATACATGATATTCTGTGCCGAATATTTAGCAATTATGGAATATTATTACGACTATCGAAAAGAGCTTGACCTGAAAAGATAGCTATCGGATGAAGTGCTTTCCGGCTATAGAAGTTCTTCAACGTGGATTTAAACCTCTTTGAAGTCGAGTTCAACAGCACTAAAATTACTACACCACATGACAGCTGCCTTGGAAAATGTTGTACACGGTAATGCATTCGCCCCCGAATGGCCCACGCGAAACGGTCACATTAGTAGGAATCTCGGGGCTATATACACCGTCGGGAAATCCTCTACCAATGGCTATGTTCGTGAGGATGAAGTGAAGACTGTGAACCGTCTTCTCCCACACAACCTTTGGAATAGCCGTTTCATTGATTTGGTGGGACTGGATATCATCAACAAGCCATGTCAGCGTCTCAGGGGTATTATGTCTGTCGATCTCGATAGAGTATATGTAAAAGGTACCGTGACAAGCACTTTGGGACCATTACCACTTTCCCCAATACTGACCGACTCATCACACCTCTGGGGTTTGTTCCGCAGTGGTAAACGCCCCAATGGCGATCGATAAGGTTTACATTTTCCATGATGTCAAATTCTCCAATCGGGGCGAATTCCTAGAGCTCTAGGTAGTAACATTTCTTTTTTCTGATGCTGGGTAAAACACACATGTCAGTAATTGCCACGGTACTCAGCGCCCAGAGTCTAGAAAGCAAGCCAGGAACCAGCACCATGGCCATTCAGATCGGGAATGTCAAGACTCCCTTGGATGATTATCTTCCCTCCAGGGTGGGCCATAAAGTCTGTACTCTGGGTCTTATTACGATACGACGTTCAGGATCCATTAGCGCTTCTGGTGGCTGTAGTCTGGAGAATTTTTTTCCATTCACTCGCACGTTTCTGTCGTCATGGTTGTAGGTCTGTATGTCTTCGGTTTCTCATTTAGAGAGGGACCGCCATTGTAAGAGACGCCGATATTAGGAATCCAGTTGTCCGGGTCTGAATGGCTGTTTCAATGGCCTTTGAAGTCATCGGCCGAGGTCAGCGCATAGCCGCCACTTTTTGGACATGAGCGTGGGCGACAGGCAGAACAGAAAGCAGTGCAATGAAAGACCGAAAGCGTACATCTGTGGCACATATTAGCGATGCAATTAAAGCAAGCAATTAAAAAGAAGTGACAAGTCGAGTTGGTCTTGAAAAGAGCGACTGTGTGGGAATGAGCCAAAGGAGCGTAAACGTTGGGAAGTTATAGACATCGAAACGCAAATATCGTAGCATTCCTGATTGTTTTTACTTCAAATATATTCATTATAATATATCCAGGAGATTTAAATGCATTATGTTGAGAAGCCCGGGGCTTCCTCAAAAGCCACCATCTCTGTGGGCGAAACCAGCACAGAACGCTCAGAATGGGAAAAGTGGTGTTGTTGGTTGGAAGAACTAACTAACTGGCTAGAGGGCTGTGGAGGCTGGCTAAGACCAGTGGTGGCGGCCGTCAGCCCACGTGACGGGCCGGCGAGGCCTGCCACCCACACCCCCTCTCAGACTCCTCAGCGAAAAAGCAGTAGAATAATAGGAAATACAGGAAAAGTCCCAAATCCTCCAAATCCGAGGAGTTCTCAACTATTAGAAAACTCGGTCAATTACCGGTTAAACCTGGCCAATAGGAGGCCGTGAAATCCTCCGAATCCCGAAGTCTCAATATCAATAGTCCCACAGTCTCAAAATCCCCCTCTCAATCCAATCCCTCCGCCATGCCCAACAAACGAACGAATTCCTTGTGTTTGACCGCAACCAGTGGCTTCGTGAGTCCATCGGCGGCCATATCAGCGCCCTTGATGAGTCGGAGTTCGATGCTTTTCGCAGTGTGAACCTCCTGTATGATCCATTTGTATCGGACGTCGATGTGGCGGGTTCGTGCCTCGTTGAGTGGGTTCATGACGTTGTCGTAGCCGTTGGCACTGTCAGTGAACATGATAGTAGGCGTGGTGATGGGTTTGCCGAGCAGTTGGGAGAGGCAACGTCTGATCCACTTCACAGCAATTGCCGTAGGTGTGAGATTGATGAATTCAGCCTCCGTGGTGCTCAAAGTCACGAAAGTCTGTTTCTTTGACTTCCAAGCAATCGGCGCACCAGCGAGGAAGACGACGTAACCACCTGTCGAGACTCGTGATGGCTTGTTGTCAGCGAAAGAGGCATCTGCAGCAGCGTAGAGCCCCAACTCGTTGATCGTGGGGATGCCTCCAAGTACAATACCGAGATAAACGGTGCCCTTGAGGTATCGGAATAAGTGCTTAATAGCACGAAGATGGGCCTTAGAAGGCCCTGAATTCGCCTGTGACAATTTACTGACGGTGTAGGCCATGTCAACGCGAGTTCCAGCCACCAGGAAGTTAAGGCAGCCGGTTTGTTCGATGTAAAGTTGTTGTTCGTCAAGCGAGCACTCGTTCTTGTCCCAGGTGACGGGCAGATCGTCAGTGGTCGCCATAGGCGTCTTGACAGCACTCAAACCATCAAAGTCGAATCGTTGAAGCACTGCTTTTGCGTACTTGGCTTGGGAAACGAAAATCTTACCGGCAGCTCTGTCGCGTTCAATCTGGAAACCGAGAAAATCGGTAGCCTCGCCGAGGTCTTTAAGAGAACAGACCTTCTCGAGGAGACGACGAACTTCCATCATGACTTGCTTGTTGGGAGCGGCGATGGCGTTGTCGTCGACGTACATAAGAACGTACGCTTTAATCTTGTGATTGACGAAGAGACAAACCTCCCCATCAACAGCAGTGAAGCCAATTCGTTCCATTTCACCCTTGATAAGTCGAAACCACCAAAGTGGTGATTTTCTCAATCCATAGAGTGCCTTGTGGAGCAGCCAAACCTTGTTGTCTGCAGTGGCGTAGCCAGCGGGGGGCCGGACGTACACCTTAACCCCCTCTGGAATCGAGGCGGCTAGGAAAGCAGTGTCGAAATCATATACTTCGTATTCAAGATCGAGAAGTGCGACAACTGCGAAGAAAAGGCGGGTTGCGGTGGCAGAGGCAACTGCAGCGTAAACCTCTTGCGATGACCAGTCACCTTTCTCGTGGTTTCCACAAACCACATATCGGGCCTTGTAGCGCACGATTTCGTTGTTTTTGTTGGTTTTGATGTCACATACCCACTTGCCGGGCAGGACTTTAGCGTCACGTGGTGGGTAAACGACTTCGTAAACCCCCTTTTCCGTGAATTGAGTCATCTCTCGTTCGAAGGCTTGTTCCCACTGGGGCCACTGTGGGCTCTTCTGCGCCTCACGGTAGGACTTCGGGATCACCACGCCGTCGGGTAGGACTTTCGAAAGGGCAGTAGCAGAAAGCACGCTGAGAGAGAATTGACGAGAAGTTAGTGAAGCTGGAATGTCAGCAGATAGAAAAGTCTTTTTAGCATAGGAGCGTACGCCACTGGCGGCTCGGTAGTGACCAGGTGGTCGCTGGGCTGAGGCGCGGCGAGGTCGAGAGGACTCTGCCGGTTGACTCGTTGCTTCCTCAACAATCGTGGAGAGGGAATCAGGGTCCTGGTGATCAGTTTCCATTGTTTCCACGGAAGCGACGAATTCGTCATCATTCAATTCGTTAGTAATGCTGTCACGAGGTGTAGCAGTGGTCTCCAACAGGTTCTCTGGTGGCGGAGACATGAGATGTGTATCAGTGGGTGCCATCGCTTTTTCAACGATGGTCTCATCTGGTTTGGGATCACCAGTCACGGGTTTTTCACCTTCAATAGGCTTCTGACGGATGGTGTACTGGATGATGATATCTGGTTCGACAAACGCAGCATCATGTTCAATTTCATCAATGTTGGGTGTGCCAGTAGTTGGAGGCAACACTGTCTTGTGCGGTTCCTCACGAAATCGAACATCTCTGCAGCGAATAACCTCCTTTCGATCAGGCAGGTAAACGTAGTAAATGTGGCCACGAAGAGAACCGTAACCGACGAGGAATCCCTTGATTGCTCGTGGTTCCATCTTGGCAGAGCGCATAGGGCGTCGAGGGCCCTTCTTGTGTACGTAGGCAGCACAGCCAAACGTTCGGAGATGTTCAATGTGGGGGGCCTCACGTTCAGCAGCCAAGTTCAGCTCTCTCGCCATGATCTCGTGAGGGCTCAAGTTACCCTTGGAGGGTGTGGGCAAGAGGTTGAGAATCTGAGTCACCGAATCGATGCTGTAATCCCACAGTTCCTCTGGAAGGGACATGTCAATCAGCTGTGTCCGGGCGCCTTCGACGATGGTACGACCAGCACGCTCAATAGTACCGTTCATGGAAGGCGTGTAGGCAATAGTCGTGTTGTGGCGAGTACCCTCGAAGTAGGGGTCGTTGAAAACCTTGATTAGCTCGGGAGCATTGTCAGAAACCCAAACCTTGGGCTTGAGGCCGGTGAGACTGTAGAATTCAGTATCCCATTTCTTGATAGCTGCCAGGATGGTGGCAAACTTGTGGTTGGGCAGAAAAACAACCCAGTGGTAACCACTATACTTATCCATGAGGTGTAGAACCTGACGGTTCCCTTTTGTTGATAGGGGAAGAACACCAACGAGATCAAGGTGAATTTCATCGCCAATACTCGTAAGTGGAAGTGGGTGGTCTCGACTAATCCGTTCAGTGGATTTGCTGAGATGGCAAGACTCACAGAAGAAAGCGTCAATTTCTGACGTTGTGAACCGAATGCCAACACGGCGGCAAGCCTCCACAACACGTGATGGGTGGGCGTGAACCAGCCGGCGGTGCATCAGTTCAAGAGACGGTCGCTGGGTAGCCCGGAAGGCGGCGAGGCTGACAGCAATATCTCGAGGCACGTGATTTCCAGTATCATGAGTCTCAACGACGCAGACGTCAGAAACCCAATGAACTTTGGCAAGGGAAGTGCGCTGTGTCACGTGTATGAGGCTTGAGGTCTGCCAATCATATTCCACGTGATCACGACGAAGTTTTCCAGGGCTCAGTAAGTTGGCTGGGCTGGAAGGGTTGTACTCAACGTTGTGAAGTGTCCAATCGTGAATAACGTCAGGGTTGGTGGGGTCTTGGGTCTGGAAGAAGACGGTGCCCACGCCAAGTGACCGGACTGGGGCGCCGGAGGCAGAAGTGGAAGGTGTCAAATCGCTCTTTTCAGCGTACTTGACGAAATATCGCAAGTTGTTGAAGGTTGAAGTAGTACAACCAGAATCGAGAACGATATCGTCTCGGGTGATGAGGTCATCGCGGGCAGCAGTGAAAACTGCTGGGCTGGCGATGGAGGCAAGGGCAGACTGACCCAAGATGGCAGGTGACGCTCTGACAACAGTCTGGCGGGTGCCATCAACAGAAGTAGGCTGATCCCAGCGGCAGCGATCGCCACACACGTGCTTTCTCGCTTTTTCAATCAACTTATCCCGGTTGACGTAGTGTAGAGGGATGAGATTGGGGTGGGCGACATAGCACTTTGTGGTCTCGTGATCACAGTTGCAGTGGTCGCACTTCTTCTTTTCCTTGGAGGCAGTGACAGTGGAGGTGACGGTGGTGGTGACGGCTGGAGAGGCAGGACCCCCACTGCCAGCAGACTTGCCTCCAGGTGTGTTGCGAATAGTGGCATAACTGCGCTTTTGATCCTCGTCTTGGGCAAGCGTGTAAATCGTATCAGCCACCTCATTCCACGTGGGATGGGTGGCGCCCTTCGATGTGAAATGCTTGTACGTATCGGGAAGTCGGTCCTTAAAGAAGTTAAGGAGGAAAACAGCGAGGAAGGAGTCTGGCAGACGACCGTGAATGGTCTCAATACGCTTTCTGAGGTGGTGACAGCGATTGAGGGCATCGTGAAGAGTCTTGTGATCGTTGGCGGTGGTCTTGGCAAACTCGTCAACAAGGGCAGCTGTGGCGTCTTGTGAGATTCTCGGAATGTGCTTCTCGAGCGCCTGCCACAATTCGTAAGGGTTTCCATCGTCAACCCAACCCGCTGTGCAGAGTCTGTCAAGAACCGATTCGCTGGCGTTCATGAGGAGACCATTCGTGACGTTACGGTTCTTTCTCCATTCCTCTGCAGCGATAGGGTCAGCAGGGCGAGGGACGTCAGTCTCGAGGAATATCTCGAAGTCGTATCCTCGCAGGGTCGCTGTAACAAGCATGCGCCATGTGTTCCAGTTGGATTCACCTTTCAGGCGAGGAAGAGGCGTGAAGACGGTCTTGAAGTCGTTTTGAGACATCTTGAAGTGAAAGTGAGGGTATCACAACAGTGCGGGACAGACTTATAGTCGCACCTCGATCACAGGCGTTTCTCCGAGGCCGCAGCTTTGGAGGCGTGTCTGTACGTTAGATGGCTTACTTTCGCTGCCACCTACGCGTGCTGTTGGATTGTGTAGGAGGGAGAATCTTGCGTAAGAACACGAGAAATGGGTGGAATTGTGAGATCCGACCGTAGAAATACGGTGAATCGAAGGGAAGAATGAATACTCGTAGAAGATACGAGAAACTGATGGGCTGGTTCGAAAAACCGAAGCTGAAATGGTTGAATTCTCGTGAAAAACGAGGAATCGAAGTAAAAGTTGTAGTTGTGACTGAAAAGTCTGTTGTTGACCGTGGTGTTCGTGAAAACCAGTGGGTTGTGGTGGTCGGTCGCGTGCCACGTGATATTCGTGCGCGCCAGGCAGCCAATGTCGCGTCAGAAAGTGAAATTCGTCAGCGAAGAGGAAGGAAAGAAAGCGAGAAAATCGCACAGAAGGGTAAATAAAGCGAATAAAATCGCAAAAATTCGTGAATCAATAGAAAATTGACAGACGAGTAGAATAATGGGTAAAACGACGTTATTCCGAAAGAATAACGCTGGGCTCATAACCTGTGGGCGAAACCAGCACAGAACGCTCAGAATGGGAAAAGTGGTGTTGTTGGTTGGAAGAACTAACTAACTGGCTAGAGGGCTGTGGAGGCTGGCTAAGACCAGTGGTGGCGGCCGTCAGCCCACGTGACGGGCCGGCGAGGCCTGCCACCCACAATCTCAATGGGCAGCTAGTAGGATATATGAGATTTCAAACAAGTCAGGGGCCAGCTTAAAGAGTATCATTTAAAACGTTGGCTTTCTGCGTGGATAGAGCAACTGGTAGAGAGCTCAAAGGACTTGTAAAGTTTGCGATGTGAATTGGAGCTCGTACAAAAATACGACGACCTCTTATTATATGGCTGTGTGCCTATTGTAGGTTGGCTCGGAATAGCCCCAGACCAGATTAATTAGTCATGACTCAAGCCTGCCAAAGTCAGCTGCGTTACGGCCATCTACGCAGCTAATCTCCGCGGCTCTTGAATCAGCTTTGGCAAGTGTCGATGACTAAAATACTCGGCTCGGATGGTTGTGCTGTTGGCATGATCCGTGTAATCACATCTTGACTGAAAACCATGATGTTCATCACAGAAAATTAGTTTAGCAGTCACCGATTGCCTTGCTAGAATAATACAGATTGTCACTCGTTCTTAAACTTTTCAATAGATTGTTTGAAGTCGTCATACTCTAAGTCTTTCTAAGTATTAGTTCATACGGTACCACAAAGACCTTTAACCCATGCTTGCACACTCTTCCCTTAGCCGTCTCTGTTGTCAGCGCAGCTATCGACTTCGCCTATGGTACGGTCTTTCACACGGCCCATAGGCGATAAGTGGTACAAATCTTCGCTTCCGATGGAGGTGCCGTAAAACATGCTGCCCTGTTGACAACTACTTTGAGAAACATTCCTCAGAGTCTGATTTCATAGGCAAAGGCTGCATCGCCAGCAAACACCTACAATCCAAGAAGCAAGAATAGTCTTGTTAAGATAGCGCCTGAATCGCAGAAACCGGTTGGTCTGCTAGTAGAAAAACTGTTGGTAAGGCTGTTATATCGCTGGAGAGCGCTAAAGCGCATTAGATTGCCATAGGATGCTTGATGTTCGCCAAAATCACGATCATTTGGAGATATGCCTTCCAGGGTCATCACCCGATACTTCTTATTCTAGTTGTAGACTTATGGTTTTATCAATTGGTGGAGAAAAACCATTATGGGATCAGCAATTGGGCGAGCAGCTCTAATGATACCTGATGCCAGAATAACGGAATAACATTCTTGGCTCTTTGATCAACCACAATACGCATCATTCTTGCGTCGCATCTTGCACCCAGAGACTTAACAAGTTCGTTGGCAACATCAATACCTACTGCACCTTGTAACAATAGCCCTAGCACTTCATCGCTGAATTTTGAACTGCTTGTTTCTTTTTCGATGACTTTTACTGTAACCCTTACTCATTCACACTGTCTGTCGAGCAAAACCTTTCCAGTTTCGAAGCCGTGGAACGCCATCTCAAAACGAGGCACGCCAATGGGTTGCGCGACATAACGTCGCACACCCACTTCTCGCACACCCCCACATTTCGCACACCCATAAATTGGGTCATCATGAGGTATTCATCAACTTCATAACTATAAGTCTGATTCGTCTCCTGCAACTGTGATACTATCGCCAGTTTTAATAGGTAATTCAGGCTCGCTAGATTCATCTGAGCTATCCTCAATTTCGCCAGCCTCAATTTGGGCTTTGTGAATTGCCTCAATGTTGGCAAACTTCGAATTTGGGCTCATTTGGACCTTACGCCGCTTCCGTACCATTCCAGCCTCAACTTCTGCTTCCAACATTGCAATCTTCTTCTCTGCTGTAGCCAATTGATAGTCCTTTTCATCAAATCCCTTTTGAACCTTCCGAAACAACAGTCGCTGCGTTTGCTGATCTTTATCCAACTTGCTGAATAAGCTAAGTTGATCATATAGATCAACTGTCTTCTTGGGCGTTGACCAGGCTACTATGGATGTAGCAGATGCCCAGTTTTCGTCTTTTCCACCATCAGAGGCCCTCATAGGCGTAGAATAGCCTGGCTTTGAGGGCTTGGAAGCATTCTCAAGCAGTAGAGGGCTCATGAGCGGTCGAGCTATCGAAATGGGCCATAGTCCTGTTGCTTTCCAGCCGCTTCTGATATTCTTGCTTGAAAATGCCATCTGGCGTGCTTTTCCATAGCAGGTAAGAAAGTTCCGTTTGCCTACAACTGTAGAATCGTTGTGTTGAATGAGGTATCCAAGCTCTTTTCGATAGGTCGCCTTGAGAGGCCCAAAGACTGCTTGGTCTAGAGGTTGGAGAACGTGGGATGTATGTGGCGGTAGGAAAAGGAGATATATCTTGTGTTTATAACAGAGATACATAAATTCTGTTGTTTCATGACTGCCATGACCGTCTAGGATCAATAGTCTCTGCTCAGAGGGATGATCAGGCTTAGTCAGAGGGATAAAGATGTTCTCAAGCCATTCCACAGCTGTAGAGTCTGAAGTCCAGCCATTCTCAGTTGCTGTGAACTTCCAACCACTGTAAATATCACGTTTATGGATATCAAGAGGAAACCATTGTTGTTGAACCGATTTCCCTCGATAAATAACAAGTGGAGGAAGCGCCTGACCAGTTGCAGAGACACACTCAAGCATAGTTGTCCAAGCCCGAGACCCAGGCTGTTTTTTTCGCATTGATGAGCTTTCTGATGATCCCAGTACTAAGCCATTTGATCCTCTGCCTTCTAGGATACCAGTTTCATCCATGTTATAGCGATGATGTGGTTTGATCGCCTTGATCTCTGGAAGGGCGAGTTGTTGAAACCATTGCCTGATTACATTAGTTGAGGCCCCATTGACACGCTTAGAATCGATGGCTCTAGCTCTATGAACCTTGATTGATGGATTTCTCTTAATAAAGAACTGAATCCAGTTTCTCCCAAGTGGCTGGGTAGTGCCTCTGATGTCTAGGATTCGCTGGGCAAATTCCTTGAGTTGTTGATGTGTTGGCGGCAGCCCTAACGCCGCCTGGATACGCACCCATTCAGCTAAGTGACTTTCCTGTGCTGGAGATAGCTTCTGGAAGCTAGAGAAAGCTACATTTCTTGCCTGTGAACCCTTTAATCGAGACTGGAGGGTTGATGGTGGAATTCCAGCATCATGAGCTGCCTTTCGGACACTCTGCCCACTTGCAACTGCATTGAGAGCTTGATTGACTTCTGTTTCCGTATACTGGCCCATTAAGCGTATAAGAGTAACTATTCAAAGAATTATAATAATCGCTGTAAAAGTGGTGAAGATATTAAAGAATGTTGAAGAGGGTAAAATTCTACATGAGCGATTTATGGGTGTGCGAAATGTGGGGGTGTGCGAGAAGTGGGTGTGCGACGTTATAACTAACACGTGTGACTCCAACTTTTGACAGCACTACTAATGGGCCGCACAGCAGTCATACTAGAAGAGTAATCAGCGAGTCAGCCTTTATTTCCGCAGATATGACCGGAGCAAAAAATGAGTAACATACCTCATAGGTGCAGTTGTTGGGAACCTGAAGGCAGTTGTCTTCAACGATTCGCCATTTTGTACTCTGTCCGGGTGGGCATAGATTTCCAGCCCCGTTCACCCACGTTAGGCTGCATGGCCAACTCTGGCAAGTTACTGTGCGAGCCCCAGCAGGTCCTCTGCATTGAGCTGATGCTGGAGTGATTGCGGATAAACTGAGGATAGCGGTTAAAACAGAGGCAGAATACATGGCGGATGTGTCTTATTAAAAGTAAGCTATAAGTAAAACAATCAATAGAGAAAAGAGCCTCTTGCCTGGAACAAAACTGTTAATTTGATAAGGAGCCCTAGAATTTATGGTTGAACAGCCGTCGTAAGCTACATTAATTAACCGAAGGTAGCAAATTAAGTTCAATATCATCTAATATCCAGGAGACGCATCTGAACTCTAAATGCTTTCGTTGTTGTCTTTAATGCTAATAGTGTTAGGGATATAGGAAATAACCTACCACTAACTACACAGTATGTGAATCCATACTAGTGTCCTCTAATTTATATTATAGGCGTTCGAACCCCAAAGCATACTGTTTTCTTTCCCCAATATTGTGTTCTCCTTACCATTGTAGCTGAATGCAAGGTAGAAGCTTACTATACCCATATTATGCAACTATCCAAAGATCACTACTAAGCCTCAGGACATGGTTACTATGTGGGTCCTTTTGTTACGACCCGACAGTTAACAGACCACTGACGACGACCCCGCAGGGGCTCAGCGGTTATAGGGACGGCCGTCAGCCGTTACGTCGTAACAACCCCCACGGAACGGAAGAACTAGGATACAGGTCACGTGACGATAAGCAGGACCGACGGACGATAAGCGGTCCTGGGACAGGACCGACGGTGCCAAGGGCGGTCCATGGCGATGGACCGACGTCCTGGGTGTCGGTCCCCCAGGATCAGGAAGTGTTCAGCATGGAACCAGACTTGTATATAGTTGGGACTCGAGTCCTCTCGAGTCCTACCTTTCCTAGTTCTTCAGCAATCAACTTCGTGATTACCCTAACCGGTACTTTCAGCTATACCTAAGTGACGACTACTCTACGACTCTTGTTGAGGCCTTGACTGATCACCAAGACCTTTGAAGATCTACGATCTATTCGACCAGGACCACGGAACGACTGTTACTACTCTCAATCCCTGGCTTACTGTTAACACAAACCCACTGTCAGTTAGCTGGCCGTAACATACATACGCCAAAGAATATTCCGCAAAGTGAATCCATCAAAGCGTATCCAAAAAGCATATATCCTAATACTTCCTACCAAAAGTATTCCCTAATTTAAGCTATAGCTATCATGCGAATTAGCTCGTTCAGGATGACCTGCTTCTCAGCGAAAAGTTTGCGTCTTGATTGCATTCCGCGACGAACAAAACTAGCCGGAGACTTTTTCATGGGCAAATAATAATAATAGACTTCCTCCTTTTCATAAGTCAGCCGGAAAAGCCAGGTAGGGATGGTTCGCGTACCAATTCAGCTCTCGGCATCGGCCGCGATGGATCATCAATAGAGCTGTATATGTAGTGTTTGTGCTTTCGTTGTAACTATACATAGACGTCAGCTGGGTAGCGGTGGCTAATTTCGTCGCATCGCCACATGATATTCTCTCTAGCCTTTTCGAAGTTCTTGTTTGTTCTATCCCGCTTTTCTAGGGGAGTAAATCAAGCTTGTGGGTGCCCATCAAAGTGGCTTCCGTGCCAAGAGGAGGGGTAACCCAATCCGTAAGAGCCCACTCACATGATCAACAGGTCAACAAATCATGCCCCTTTAACTGCTTTGAGGTATGCCACCTTGCATAGCAGGTCACAGAAGGTCACCCGCACTACGGCCGGTTAAAAAGCAAACATCTAAAATGGCTTACCGATATTTAGATCCATCCAAAGGGAGTTCTTAGTAAATGCGCCGTGAGATGCTATTAGGTTGGATCATTTGTTGTCTCCTTTTCTAGTTCCAGATGGTTGCCTTGGCCTACCAAAGAGGTCAAAAATATCTTTAGGCGTAAGGTAGCTAATATATATATATATATATTCTTATTATTATTATAAAGTTAGTTACTAGGCCGCCTTTCTGTATGGAAAGGAGCGAACTGTCGCTGGGACTCTACTATCACCATTTTGTTTTAGCATGCTCAAGGGCACTTCTAAAAACATTTTCCGCCGATTCCTGTCTTCTCTTCAGAAGATTGATAGGTAGTATACACAAATAATTATGAAAAAACAGCTGCTAACGTCGGTAAACAGCCTCATTTTACTATTAGCCCGTAGTCACAATCAAATGATGAATTTTCAAAGTCGGCGACTTACAGTTGACAATCTTGTGTTTACAACATTCAAACCTATGGTCATTACTTAGAGCTCCAAAGTTGTGACGAACTAGGCACATAGCAATCAGGCTAGAAAAGGTGTAAAAGAGTGACTTGATTTAGAAAGAGGGTATGAGTCGTGAGGAAGCGCGTACTTGAACGCCTACGGTGTGCGTTTCATATGGCTTACGTAAAACACATCTAGCTCGGTGTGTTCGGTGAGCGTTGACACTATCGTCACAAAAGTCAAAATGTATGAACTGCCTAATGTGAAGATGGTCAGATGCGACATCTATAGTTGAATGCTTGAGAAAGACTAGGTTCTTAATACGGAGACTATATGTTTTCTGGCTTTATTTTCATTAATAATTTTCAAAGTTTTTGGAAATCGTTTGATAGACTCTAAAGTGATGCAACGTGCTTTGCTTTTTAACATGGTCAGCATTTTAGGTGTTCTCTTGTATGCAAGGCTTAGGGTTCTGATTCCTTGCTGTTCTTGAAACAGAGATATGCGGAGGATTGAAATTGAAATGATAGATAGAGTATTACTATTGGCATAGTCAAAACGCTACCGTAGTCATGCCTGAGAGTACAGGTAGAAGCTCCAGACGCCATCATTTGCTATTGCTTGTTTTATTGGGCAAACGGTGTTATGAGGGTCGAGGCGGACCACGGAAAACTTGAGACCTATTGAGCAATAGAAATGAGATAATGGGTGCCTCATGGCACGTACTTCTCTAGCGTTGTAGTCTAATCGATGAAAATTATATTTTGATTACGTCTTTCATTACATTAGCCACGTGTTATAATGTTACGGACGGCAACAATTTCGACTTCAGCCCTTACTGTTGGAATAGCCGGAACTCCAACTTGAAGTGGCTCCGTCGCCAGTAGACCTGCCGATATCAGGGCTGCCCACGTGACGGGCAGTCCGCTAGATGGCTATGAGTTCATGCAATCACCTACTCCGGCACTTCTGGTGGAACTTCTCCCATATAAATCAGACACAAGATAATGCAACAGTGTTCCCCTCAGTCCTTCCTCTTTACGGGTGCTCCTATAATCCCAACACTTGCACTAAAGTAGCTTTTAACATCTAGTCTCTTCTTATGTTACGGCGATTTGGCAGCTTCTTCCAATATTTAGGTCTCAGAAACTACGCAAAAAAGAACTTGGTGTACTGAAGCAAAGTATCTCGCTCGAGAAGAATTTGGATAATTTGCTGTCGGATTTCGAAATTTTCGGTTTCGATAGATCCGAAAATTTCCTTAATGATATAGTCTTGCTAAGCTCCGAAACCTTTCCTCTCAATTAACAGGACTATACTAGGGAGAATGCTCGAATTGAACAGACTGTCGAATATAATAAATACAATGATGATTTCGATCATAGGTGGTATCCAAAGCTCTTGATATTGCACAAATATACCACATACATTAGTACCATATTCTTGCACGCTTGAAACTTAGGCTTTACTACTATAAGAAATTCGTTACTTAAAAATGAAAGACTTCTTCTCTGCATATCAACAGTAGTTACAGAATCCATTTAGAGACATTGTAGTCAGTCAATGTAATTATTGCTACGACAGGATCGAGGCAAACGCAGACGAGGTACCTTACGGTTTAAGTTTTAAATAATTGATATTGCATGTGATTGTGTCATTGAGGCTGGCGATTAAGGTATCTTGCCTCAAGGGCTATGTAGTCCTTACTTTGAATAGCATTACATACGTGACATCGACTTTAGTTATATGCCGCTACAACATCTTGACTGGAAAGGGTTGAAATTTATAATCTTAATACTTCGTTATATAAGCATAAGATTAACTACCTTACTTTAAACCTTGATCTACAGACCTATTGCATTAGTGAAACGACGTTGTCGCCTTATCAGTTTCGTTACCTCAGCTTATGTTAGGAGCTTCTGTTAGCAGGAGCCCTGCTGTCACTAGCTGGCCGTAACAACTAATCAAAAAGCGGCAGGCTCATTTAGAGCGTCTTTCTTCCTCAACAATAGGCTGTCAAGAGACAGAATAGAAGATCTCTCCCAGGGAAAGGCATAACAGGTCGTAAAACGTTAGGACGATCCTAATCCAACTACTATTCCACATCGGCATTGTCGAGAACATGTCCTCTCTCTTCTATGCCCATGGTTTCTGCATCGTCATGACTGTGAGAACCGGCAGTTGCTCGTCATTGATTCAAATATAGTGCACTGTATCCTGTTTTCTTATATTCAGTTGGAGAATCTGAAATTTCCTACGTATACAAAGACGGGTAGAGCTTCGGAAACTTCTTGCTGAAGGATCCGTGCGGACCACCGTAGGGATCGTGTTTGAGTACTGTCTCGCGGCAGCCCTTATTGGGGTGGCCCTCCTTGGCGTATCGCCCGCATATTAGGCTGTTCTCACATTGGGATGCCTTCTTCCGGACGACTTGTTGGCATTTGAAGCGCCGACATGACCGGAACTGAAATTTTAAAACCGCAGCATTTCCAGACTCTCCTCCTGCACGGAAATAGTCGTCCGAGGTCAACCTTCTGGCATCACTAGCTTAGGTCAGTCCCTCAAAACCAGGCTCGGCGAGCTTATGCCTGCATACTGTAGCATGTAGATTGATCCATCACCGCATGCCTGTTGCTTCACACTTAATCACGAAATCGCACTTGAAATCTGCAACCTGAGTAGATGAAAAGCTCCTCGGCCACACATTAGACACGTAGTAGATATATATTCACCCGGTCGGGTGCACATGGTCCACACTAGGTTGCAGTCAGTCCATAGGAATAAATTGCAGTCTACTTCGTAGAAATATTCTAGCCGCTCTTTGGCAATGGGGTTATTGGATATGCTTCAGTGCATCATAAAGATGTGACTATCGCATAAAATATGGCCCACAAAGCCGGATATCCTTGGTAAATCATAAAGTAACCTCTCCCTAAAATGACGACCGACTGAAAACTTAAAGTTCGTCAAGCCAGTTGAAAACCAGGTGAACCTTTGTGGCAAAAGCGTAAGAGCCTGAAGAGCCTTCCCATAGTAGGTTCCTGAGCTCGGGCAGATTTTTGAAAAAGTTCGACGCCGAGGCAGCGTCGGAGAAAAAGTAGTCCTCGGCGGCGACATGCTGCCACGCTGTAGCGTTTTCGAAAAGACTACCCTTAAAGACAGGACCTAGTACATCCAAGGGTTTAGACCTATTTCCCGTGAGTAGAGGGTCTTTAGAATCGAGGACTTTCCGCGCACTCACCCAACCAACGGGGACTTGCCACACTGGACGAAATTTAGGAGGCCGTTGGCAAGGAAAGGCTTCTGGCGCAAGACGGACTCTACATAGGCACGACGAACCTCCATAGTCTGGTAGATAGTCTGGTGGCCAGCGCCGTCCGATGAATCACCTAGGAAGAGCGCAACATGGATATGAGAGTCGTTGTTTGGCCTCGGGTTGTCCTCGAAGCTGAAGGTCGCATTGTTCCAAGCCAGTCTTGCGAGGGGCGTTAGGAGCGCAACGTACTCCGGCAGAGCAAAGGCGTGCTATTGACCCAGTCAGTATGGTTCACTGTGTTGTTTCAGAATTTAAAACCTGTCCCGTAGTGTTCAGATATGACTGATCATGGTTAGACTTGTTGATAGCTTCGAGGCTGGACCATACGTGGCGTGCCAGCGAAACTGGCTGGTAGGCCTTGAGCATTGGAGTCCATGAGGTCTATGGAGTCGTCAGTTCGAGAATACTGGACTGAGAGCATTTTACACACAAATGGAGCGTATGCATCATTCCAGGCTGCCAAATCAGAATCATTGATCTGCTCACGGTAGTGCACACCCTGCCAGTACTGAGTCAATGGGCGCCCACTGAAAGAGAGAGCTGATTCCTCTGTGTCCTTGGCATGCAAACTCAAGAAGCATTAGTAGGTGTTCACTTGCGTAAGAGATAGTACTGACGTCTCGAACTGACACTGAAATTCTTGGTCCGACTGGTTTTCGAGCTTGCTGCTTATAATGTACCAACGGATACTCTGTGTGTTTAGGGCGACGTCTGTGTAGTTGAGGGATTGATATGTGGGAATGGATCGCTCGAGCAAGTCTAGTCCTCGGTTGGCATGGGTCGGAATACCAGAAACTTGAGGAATAAAGATTTGGGCAGAGCTATCACACATCAATATATTTACGTCACCCCCCGAAGAGATATACTTACAGGCTAGCAAGCCACAGGGCTTGACGATTGATTAGGGCAACCATCTTCCTTTGGCAACGGTAAGGTCGGGTTTTTGGACTGTAGAACGGGACAACTAGAGAATTAATGAGTAACGGCTGGCGATGGGAAACAAACGTCGCATCGCGGAACAAAGGATGTTTATAGACGTGGACGTCATGGTACTGAGATGCAGAAGCTCTGTGGAGGGCTTGCTGACGACCATGGGTAGGAGTTGTCCTTAGCTAATGGACCTAAATCAATAGATTCCTCTAGTCCCATTTGCTGAGTTTTCTGAGCTTCTAAGTGCAGCACGGCGAGTGGTTGCGGACAGTCGTCATTGCATTATGACCTCATTGTCCCATGTAAGCCTTCGATCTTATCTTCCGGCATATTACGAGTTGTACCCAATACCTAGCCCGAACGGAAATGCTACTGTGAAGTATTGCATGTGGGGAGACAATGATCAACCCAGTTTCCAAGGGAATGGAAACGAAAAAAAAAGGAGGTAGTGGGCCACGATTTCATCTCGACCGGAATCCGTAAGCTCCATAATGGGTCATGCATCCTAGGTCTGGCTCCACTGATTTTTATCACATTTATGGCAGAACTCAACAGCTGCCTTCGAAAAAGGCGTTATCCCCTCTCCTCTTCTACCCTCAGATTCATGATTTAACTTCAAGGTTCTTTTTTCGTAAGCTCAGGCTATCTATTACAAAGCCTCGAATTTGAGCAGGCGTCGGTCTACCAGGATACAGATGTCGGAGGGTTTCTCTCAGGAGCACCCTAGTAAGTTATTGCACCGAAGAGCACACTCAGTACGGCATTTAGATGTCTACGGCGAGCATTACACAGTATGCCACAGTCCAAAGTATCTCTCTCTCTCTCTCTCTCTCTCTCTCTCTCTTTTTCGTGTCGGAATAATTCCAAGCCATGACGACATACAGAGGTTGACAGAGCTGACTCAAAATGCCATAAGCCAGCCCAGTGGCAGAGACATCAGTCCTCGTGAGGTTTATTCGACAACGGGGACCGGGTCTGCAACTGACAGCAGCGGAGAGCGTCTCACGTTGATGGGTCTAAGAGCCTCCTGTTGTCCGTATGTCCGTTGTATACAGACGACTATGCCATCGACCGCGGTTTGACCCCATTTTCACCAAGTCCTCAAGTTTCTACTTTTAGAGCCATTTTTACTCCGCATTACAATAGATACATTGAAAACATAACATTTTCATCTGAATTGTCAGGCTCCATGAGAAGTAGCGAGTACTTCTAGTACACTAGAATTTTACTAGAAATTCTGTACTGAAATATTAAGTACATAAGTTAACGAATCTGGCAGCCATATATGCCTTGATTGGCTTCACCCCTCCCTTGGCGAAAATGGGGTCATGCCGCGGTCGATGGGATACATCCCCAAGCATTCCTTACGTTAGTGTTGCCAGGGTCCCACTGTTATCCACACAATACAAAAATTGCATTGGGTGTTAATAGTGGAACCCCTGTCGAGTCTGTGCCCATCCACTTACATGATTCATATCAGACTCATCTATGTAGTCAAAATCCTCCGAAAAGGCACTCACTGCCCACTCTCATTTGAACATCAACCCCAACCCTTTGCTCGTTTCGAAGTGAGCCACAACATCGGGCCAACCATAATGCGTTGCCGGCTTACACCGTATAAGACCTAGTCATGAAACCGAACCTCGCCAACATACAATACTCCTTCTAAAGCCGCTGTCTTATATGACACAACGCAGTGTTTTGCAAACGCACGGTAGAGGAGAGCTTGCACAACATTAATGATAAATGATAAATAAAGACAGCGCAGATCGATCACCTGCACAAAATTTACATTGATGGACAGCCGATTGGGAATACAGCATCAATACTTGAATATGGGACTACCAATGAAACAAGACCCTGAAATACAAATTTGTTTGATGCTGCTCACCTTGGTAGAAATCCGGTCTAGTTCCTCCGTAAGTTCAATATGATAAAGCCCGATAAAGGTGAAAGTACGACGGCTTGAATTTGATAACTTCGAGAAATCATTCGTAAAAGTCGCGCGATGTCTTCAGGAACGAATAGACGTGGTCCTAGAGGTGAGTTATGATGAGGTGCGCACAGTTTAGCCTCTGGGCGTCGCTATCTAGAGAATAACTACCTGAAAATTTTACCTCATAATCCGTCTAAATATTTACGAGTCCCATAGAACTATATCAACTATTGTACAAATGGGGCCTCAGACATCGTACATGTTACGATCGATAACATACAAGACTGATGGAAAAACCGCGGCCAAGATGGCTTCTAGGCTCTATACATTGATGGCCCCTCAACATTCATATTACCGGCAAGTTCGGAAACCGTACTTCTTTGGCATTGCTTTATTACGAGGCCACAGGCGGCGCAGTAATCAGATGTGGCAATTAAGGGGATTAATGGAAAATTTAATGGAACTGGTGCGTCATTTAAGGGAGCAATCTCAATGACCCAGTCCAGGATGCATCATCACCGTCAAAAACAAGAGACTCGGTGTCTAATGAAGGATGAAACTGCGATTGCTGCGAAGTGTACGGAATTTTCTCAGCTTCCACGGTCTCTACATAAGTCTCGCTTCCCCACTACCCATTGGGCACTAGCAAAACTGGTGATTTGCAAGAAATTATTTTAATCATGTTATGGTCCAATGTCCAGGCTGATGCCATTGCCATTATAGACTTTGTTTCCATGGAAAGCCCATCAAGTCTACCCGCGTTGGCTATAATGATAAAAAGTAGGGTTCCTCGTCTATTAGGAAGGAGCGCCGATCTTAGCCCTGAGTCCATGGCCCCGTTGTTCAGTACTCTTTGGTACAGTAAAATACGGTCACCCATAGCGGCAAGTATCACGTCTCGTACTGGATTACGTGGATCGAAAAGATCGTCTCCTAGAGCTGTGAGCCTAACTACATCGTTGTAAGACCCTCGAGGGAGCACGAAGAGCCTCCCTCGAGCCAAGGCGCCCCAGTTCACTTAGGATAGGCACACTATGCGCCACAATTTGGGTGAACAAGGGATTCTCATGGCCAACTTTACTCGTAGGATTGTTGAAATACTGATGGAATAATGATAGGATCAATTGCTTGCGGGTTCGAGGGCAAGAAGAAGCACTGCGACCCATCCTTGTGCGAAAAGTTCAAATTTATGGAAAGCAATTGCCGTGCTAAGAGATAGAATAGGCGGAGCCTTCCATTACAAGCATGTCTGGCTAGTTCTGGTTCGTAACCTACCAAGGCTAGTATGAGTTGTAAGTGAGAAACTTGCTGTAACCTTTCTTAGTTTTCTTAATCTGCTTGAAAGTTTCCTTGGCATTCAAGACATTT
Organism: Colletotrichum truncatum; assembly: GCF_014235925.2. Lineage (NCBI taxonomy): Eukaryota > Fungi > Ascomycota > Sordariomycetes > Glomerellales > Glomerellaceae > Colletotrichum > Colletotrichum truncatum. The sequence continues at coordinate 213,223 of NW_027222410.1, read as the reverse complement.
ACCGCTGCTAAATGTTTACAGAATAAAGTTGACTTCTGCCCTAAGGATAGGATGGGGCTAGATTCAACGCAACGGTTCTGTGCGACACCCGTTACGCCTATTCACAGCGGTGGTCGAGTTTTTCAAGCGAGTCGCGTAGTCGCTTAGCTAATTATTTTAAGGAGTACCGCGATACCTACCTTTAGTTTTGGACAACCGGCCAGTTTCAAACACTACACCCGACGGATCGGTCGTCCTATGGATCCGACCTACTTTGTAATAAAGGCCGCATTTCGGCACCTTATCAGGCTTAAATCCGCAATAAATGGTTGTCATGCATTAGTTAAGTCATGACTACCCCTAGAAGTTCAGAAGCATAAACTATTGTGGTAATTTCCATAGACCGACCGACTAACCAAAATCTTTCAAGTTTAACTAGACTACTGCAATTTAAATAAGACTTCATTTTAAGAAACGAATGATTTATGCCGAGGCTGATACGGAGGCAACGAACCCTCGGACACCTTTTGAAGCCAAACTGCAAATCGATCGAGACGGGCTTGCCGCGAATCAGCTCATTGCTAATTGCTAGTTACCATTGTGCCTACCAATTAACTATCAACATCCCGCACACTCACTTGATTCCGATCAGTTCACGGGCATTTCTCCATCTCGGACTACTTGATTTTGGTATCCAAACCTTTGATCAGCTAGAACACCAGCAACAACTCTCACTGAGACAGATCTTAAAGGCTTTGCCGGTAAAAGATTTCGTAAGGCTTGACGAAATGTCTCGGATAAAAACTAATTAATCAAGATCTACGTTCACAGTTTCCAACACAAATATTGGTGAAGAGCTTCCAGCGATATTGTACTCGAAAAATGCCGAAGTCTATCTCGCCGTGCGCAATGAGTCTGAAGCATCGGTTGCTAACGAGTCTATTTGTCAGCTGCATCCATTATCGACCGGCTTTCTTCTCTTCTTCGACCTCGAACTCGATGATCTGATCCAGATTTTGCAAGTCGCTCGAAAGCTTCTTTGACAGGAAATCATAGTCGATTTTATGTTCAACGATGCGGGTTTTATACACATACCGCCTAATTCTGTTATCGAGCAGTCGGAGCCGACTCTGGGGACAAACTATTTTAGGTTATTATCCCTTCACTCACGTCTCTAGTTGTCGAGATAACCAGTATGGCATCTTTAACGTAGCGTGCGATATATTCTATAGTGCGTTGTATTCTATTCAGCTTTTTCCATCTATTCTGCGCCGATGAATAGGATGGATTTTAGGAATCTCAACTGTAAGATCAAGGATGAAAATCAGTATTATGAATATAACGAGGGTAGAGCCGGTGCGTACTAGGAATCGGCCGACTTTGTACTCAAGCACAAGACGATGGATTATCAACGTGTTAAGTATCATAAGACAGTTGACCTTGCTCATGACTTTTAACTTTACTTGTGACGGTATCTCCAGGCCGTTAATCCAAGGAATGTTAAGCCTCGAGCAGTGTGTCAGGGGAACATCGTCCTTCATACAGAGAGTATACAAGCCCTTCGCCGCATTGTCTGCTAAAGTGGCAATAGAGAAACAGTGTTCTGTAGTAGATGTAGATCTCGATTATCTTATTATTAATAGTATTGACGGTGGTGCTTTAGATTGTCCTTGGGAGAGGTTTGGCACTTCCCGTGAGGATCTAGAGCGTGGAGCCCGACCTATAAGCGAAGGCGACACAGGGATGGCGCAGAAGTGGGCTGCATGACTAAAGTAAAAGGTGAAGGATGAGCGATGAATCATGGTGAAGAGAAGTTGGCCGATTCAGTTGTTACTTTAATGCTTTATTATTGCTTTATTAGAAGTCTCCTAGTAACTGAAAGGGTGATAGACTAAACTCATAGAAAAGAGCACGCGAAAGCCTCACTGTTATTACAAATGGTTTTGGAGTAGGCCAGAGGCAGCTGAGCATTTAATTATTTACCGTAGGAGTGTAATATGTTACTTTGGTCTGTAGCTATAGCTGTTTAATGGAACAATTGCTTTGTGGCCTCTCACTGTGACTGTAACGGTGTTGATGCACCATACTATGTAAACATGCTCCCTGTGTTGCTTTGGCAGTGTCGCCTGGTCTTGATCGTTCGTTGAGCTGTCATTAGGCTATCCACAAATTCTGCCTCCAATTCTCAACTCTGTCATAATTCAGTGGGCCGAATTGACATTAGTTAGGTAAATATCCCCTTGCGTTTTGCGGTTATGAGAAGGTAGCATAACGAAGTAGCAGACTCACTCTCGGTCTTCGGTGTCAATGGGAACTGCGTGATTGGCGGGGTGCTCCGCGCACAGTCGACATTTTTGGTTGTACGATGCAATGACAAGGTTTGCATCAACAGTTTCAAACCTACAAACGGGACTACGCGATCAACGGACGACGACATTGCCCACCTGGTGTCCGATATGTCCGGTTTGACATTAGCTGATATCGATGACAAAGACATGACGGATCTGACTAATCCTAATCCGGCTCTGGGTCTGGAAAGCGAATAAATGCATTTATGCATCTCTATCGGCTTGAAGGTGTACCTATTTATGGTGTAACAGCCCGATTCTACATTAGAATATTGTGTTCATTTGTAATAACACTACGAAATTAGTAATTTTCACTCGTGTCATGAGACTGAACAGCGACTTCGACGATGACTCACAGCCACTACCATCTTATAACAGCTACCTATCTCACAAAGCCAAATGCACCTTCCGCGTGTCCCTGCTGTGGGAGCCACCTCACTCAGTGCGCCCCCAACCCTCATCCTCGATACCCACTTCATAATCCCACCAGCAGTGCGGATCGGCATTCGGCACGATTTGCCAGTGAAACCACGGGATGCCCGCTGCGTTGAGGCTGGGAGCTCATGCTCTAGTGTTGGCGTCCCCGGCCGCTTCGTCTAGCGGACGACCGTTGTTGCACTCGTTTTTCGGTGCTGCCGTGTAGCATGCGCCCTATGTCCGCATGATGAGCTTCTTGCCCACCATCTTGGTCTTGAGGATGTAATCATGCAGATTGGCCGTCTCAAAGCCACGCGTTCCTCAGGGGCAGATGACCAGCAAATCAAGAGTGGTGGGGCTTTAGTGAGGGTCTAGAAGCAGAAATTGAGGTAGGTGTCGCCTCCTGTGGTGACCAGGATGTTTGAGTTGCCGTATACGTTGTCTTTGGTGCATCGCGTCATTCTACACTGCCATGATGCCAGAGAAGAAAAATTGCCCTATCAAATAACGAGCTGCCGTAATTATCGTCTATGTGAGTCCCTACTGCGGACCTGCGGATTCATCGCTTTGTTATGGGTCTCAAACACTGACAAGTACTCTGGGCATTGCGCCGATGCCTCCCCAATTTACGGGTTCACAACACCAACAACATGCGCAGTCTGCTCCTTAAAACTATCCATAGCACTATTTTCTGTTAGGGACTCCTTGGCTTACAATTTTCCATCAGGCCCTTTTCTCCGATGCATTGTGACTGTGGATGGCGACAAAAAGCACAGTGACGTATCTGTGAATATAGATTATCAACCCGTCGAGATGGTCGAGGATGATATCGTTCTATCCTAGGGACTGTCCCTTTGTAGTGCACGAAAACAATCGATCTGGATGCCTTCCGCCTTGACCTGCTGGCCTGTGTTTAATTAGACACTCAGTTACCATCACAAGAACACACGCCAGATCATAACTTCAAACCACACCTGCAAAATAGCGACCCTTGGAGCATATAGTGTTCCTGATTGTACATCATGCTAGAGCAAAGTTTGAAATGAACGCTGTGAATGATTTGACAGCCATTATCAACACCGCCAAAGATGGTTTCGTATGCAGAATGGTAAAAGCGACATATGACTTCATCTTATTGACAACAAAGCTCCAATATCAAAAATCTATCAAATTTTGGACCTCCATCTTACTAAAATCGCTGAAGGCTATACAACAAATTTTAAGCTTCATGCAAATCATCTAAAGTGGTCACATCTGACGTGAGGCCTACTTTTCCAACAGCCTGGAGGTATCGTTTTGGACCAGCGATTATTGACGCACAATGAACATCCTTGGCTCTTGGGATAGTGTACGAGAGTGTTGTAGCTGTCTTTTCAGCCTTTTCTTATGAGGCATCCTGCCCTTATTTGTTTTAAAGATATATACACCTGGAGATATATTTCCGGTTGGGCGAGATATGGCATCGTTGCATACCGCACTAAGGGGGGGAGAAGGTCGCTGCGTTTCGGTAGCTCGGACTTTGTTTCTTAACATGGAAAAATCCAGCGAATATCGAAACTAACCTTGTATTGCCTTCTTAGATAAACATGATTGTGAATGAGTTGTTTCCAGTGAGTGAGACTATGGGACGATTACTGCTCCAGTTCATATTGTCACATGAATCAGCGGTGAAGAAATAACCTATTGCCTCATGTGACGTTACACTATTGCCAAGGTCATACACTCAAAACAGCCACCTGGTAGCAGCCTGTTGAGCTAACGAAGCATGCCACAAGAGGTAGTGGAGAAGGTTTCGTATTACTGTTCAATACGACGTGGCGGCAAGGGTTGAGCCCTTCCTTTCAGCCCGGTTGTACTCCGACTTCCCACTCGACTGTACTGCAGCTGGATATCCCTGCATTAGATCATGAGTTAGGGAAAAAAAAAAATGAAAAAAAGTCTTTCCCAAAGAGCCCATATTGCCGTCAAATAGCGCAATTATTCTGCCAAAAATCCTGAGATGGCTGGACCATTATCTAGTAGTCAGTTGACTTCGCTCTAGGAAAAGGGGAAAAGAGGTAGAGAGGTCTTAACAAAACCTGTTTTAGAGGGGCATCGAAGCCAAAACGGAAGATTAGCTTGTCAGGCTGCTTGACAGCCCAATTCAACAAGCAGAAATTCATGAGCCATCTAAGACGCATGAAAAAGAAATGTCGGTTCGATAATAGTTGTAAGCCTGGCCCGAGGCGGAGTGGTAGACACAGGACATAGCCAGGATCATCGTTGTGTCTTTTGTTTCAAACCCAACCCTGAAGCGTCTTTGTTCACTGTTGCCTTCATCTAGAGTTCGAAGGAGCTCAACCCGTCCACGACGACAACTCTAAGCACGATTCAAACTTTTCAATTTTGGAATTCACGCATTCGAGTTTGAATAATAACAAATCACACCATGGTGGATCGTTTTTTTATCTACATCCCGATACCGGTTTTTGCTTGCCTTACACTTGTTCTAAAATGCTATCCTTCATTATGAAAGGTGACTGCTGCGCCTATATCCGTTGAGGATGAATTTCCGCAGGAATCAGTTTCGCCCAGAACGCTTCGATATCTGCAGTTACGTTTCTTTGTACTTTGTCTGCATTCCACACATCTGGCATTCCACTAAGCATATCTACCCAGTCATCTATGCTTTTATCCTTCCCTGGTATTCCCGCAAAATGAATCAGAAAATCCCCTCGTCGAGCTTGGTAATCGGATAGACCTTTTTCGTTCTCTCTAGAAAGAAATGTGGTTGCGTTGCTGCCAGGATAGGTATTAAACCAATGTTGTGGAACAACTTGCACAGCATCTCTAAATTTCGGCTCTTTCATCAAGATCTCCATAGCACTTTGCTCAGTAAACGGAAGATCTACGTCAGGCCTATAGTATCGAAAGGCGACTATCGCACTAAAAAGCTCGATAGCCCAATGACCAACCCGAAGTAGAAAGATACCGTTATTCAGTCCGTTCCAGTCATTTGTTACTAGAAGTTGTACTGGTTTCGAAGCTTCGCTTTGAGTATCGACGGTAACAGGCGGCAAAAAGCTGGATGCGGGTCGGCATTCGTCGAGGATAAGAGTATCGCGGTCAACCCAGAAGATCCAGTCTGTTCTTTCCTCTGGTCTCTTAAGCATTTCATCTAGAAGGAGGGATAGAATAAATGCAGGCTTATTCCAGAGGTTATCGATTACTGGCGCGCACATAACCTCAAGTTTCGTAGAATGAAGCATAGTATGCAGGATGTGCGTCTGTAGTGCATTTTGGTAATGCTTCTCAAGTTTGCCGAAGTGGGCTGTTACGGTGGTTACGCGCCATTGAGGTTGTATGGATGGTAGTTGACAAGAAGACTTAAGGGAGTCTAACTTCTGAAGAAAACCTGAAGAGTACTGCGGGAGGCATCGCCCACCTCTAGGCGCTCGTGAAGTAGGTGGTGAGATGTAGTTGATGCGTGTTGTTGTGCTTAGCTCGGAATAGAGATACAACGAGTGAAGCGCAATTAAGACGAAAGTCATGACTAAAACAGCTTTGACGAAGAATAAGGACTTCAAAGAAGTAGAAAGTGATTGACGCATAATGAAAGAAAGATACTCAGAGGGAACAGTGATAATATGGCCCTCATTGCAAAATTCAAGTTACTGGCATACAAGGACTTTTATCATTAATTCTCTCACTCGTCTCTTTCACCGGAGGATCTATTTCGGCCCGCTGCATAATGATTTCCATCAAACCCCTTGCGTGCGTTCTGTTCGTATTCTTAACAATTCCAGCCCCAGATATCTCATTAAAGATGTTCCTAGTGCCATAAGGGTGTAGAGCTATCATCTACACACCATCACAGATCTTCCTCTTCCATACCAACACCTCGATTTATTCATCTTACAATTTCATAATCTACACATTCTAGTCAGAGTGAGATCATATGGCAGCGCTTCCATTTTGCCTTATTAGAGTCTATGATTTCTCTTCATTCTGTTACGCAGAAGCCGATACACCCAGATCCCAAGCCTTTGTAAGTATGAATAAGCAGCAAGGGTGTATACTGTAGGTGAAGCGTAAGCTTAAGATTCTACGCATTAAGGAGTCTCTTAGTATCATTTTTTGCCTCTATTGAGCATTAAATTTAGCCGTGGATCCCTCTAGATATCGTGATTAATACGAGTCACGGTGGGGCACGGGCGAAAGTCCGTAAAAGGATAGCCCGATGAGCTCGGAGGCCAGCTACATTGGCTGTTTCTTACGACTAACCATACGCTGCTCGGATTTGGATGTATCCATGACTTTTACTAGGTTGGCATATTCGGTGTGTCCTTCGTGACCATAAGTCGAAAAAGTTACGACACGAATATGTACGCCCATCAAAGCAATGTTGACAGGTCTTTGTTTGGCCTTTTTCGTGGATCTTAACAGCAGCGAACAAATTGGTTTCGGCGGCCTTGCTAATTCTTCCCAGACAGAGAGACCTTCTCCTTCGTCTTCTCGTCACCGAGGGCAGCTATGGTGGAGGCAATAATCTTAATCTGGTCAGTGGGAAGGTGTTTAGCGAGAGCCTTCGCAAATTCCTGGAGGAAGGAGGAATTTAGTGGGTAGATTTATTTTGTATTATACTATCGTCATAGGGAAATGTTCGGAAGGAGGACAATCTTAATGGTGGTATGGAATTTGTAAGGAGTCAAAATAGTTATGCAGTCGCACCGTCTTGGTCTTGTGAATCGCAAATGTAACGAGGTCAATGAAACTGATCTTTCGAGAGTAGATTTCCGACAGCACGAGTCAGGGAATTGTAAGAATTTCAACGGGCATGCGTGGCCAGCATTTGGCTGCGATTTGAAAAGCGTGTTTTCGTCCTTACTGCCAACAGGTGTGGTCTGAGGCCTCCAACGATAACCAAAAAATTCACCACACAGGTGATGTAGATGCAGCTAACTCTACAGCTATGATGCACCAGCTACTCCTTATGCTGACCGTTCTATGCGGACTACCTACTGACAAGTTCACACATAGACTTAGGTACTGTTAAGAAAGTACATCGACCAGGTGGCGGCAAGCTTACTTAGAAGTTTGATAGGATTTAGCGGTCATATGCGTATCTTAAGACCTCTAGGTAAGCATGTTTTTTAGCTTTTACTACAAGTAAAAGCCATCGGAGATGAGGACAAAATCAGGAAGGTGAACTGCCATAATGGGGGTGCGGCACGTTCCCTATGCACTGCCACGTCAGCGTAGAGTTCCCTGACTGCCTTAAGCCAACAGGCTCACATAAGGCACCGGCGCATCAGACTCGGTACCATATATCTAGCTGAGAAACAACTGGGACATGCTTCAAAATGGGACATGAATGGATAATCTTCTACAAGCCGCCTGGAGGAAACTATTGATGGATCAACACGCCGAGTACGTTTGATTTGAGGGGAGAATATTGAGAAGATTGCACGAGGCAAACGGTTTAGTTTGTTCATATGTGTACTGTTTTGCTGAACTTTTGTGAACCTGTGAATTCAGCGATGTTCAACTTCAGCTTGATGGTTGGGATAGTGCTATTTGGTGTTTTGATGTACTAGTCCCTCCTCCCTTCCGGCCCCTATTTACTTGTATCAATGCAGCCGATCTATTGCCAACGCAAAGCGTAACATCTATGATTGGAAAGGGGAAGTTTGACAGTGCTTTGCCGGCAATAACCGACGCAAATGTTTGATGAAGGCCACTCCACGCTACCCTTGTGGCTCATCAAACCAAAGAGAGAGCGCTGCCATTCAGAGATGTCTCATCCTAGGGAAGAAAAAGTGATGCTGAATACTTCGGCTTCCTCGTTGAATTTCTTGGTTGAAAGCGATGGAGACAAAATGAAGTTTCTTACCCCTAGGTGGATGCCGCCAAAACGTTGGGCAACCTTCTCGGTCATGTTGGGAAAGGGACCGCAAAAGCGCAAGTGACGAGACTAATGGGGACAAAAGAAAAGAAATAACGCAAAGCCTGGACTGGCCGAGGCAGCTACTAGTCCGGTGATATACGGCCTCAATCAATCGTTTTCCCTCTCGCTGTAGACGTTTTGAGTCTTACTTCCGTCACTTTTGGCATTTGAGCCACTTTGGTAATTACTTTTACCACTCCAACAGTCTCTGTCACAGCCCACTATCACGGCACACAGCCACAAGAACCTCTTGAGTGCCTAATCCCCCAAGCGGGCAGTATCCCTGCTTTCCGACAGATGCTTACACACAAAGCATCACAGCTTAGGAATCAGGCGCGATCCCGGCATCGGTGATAGGGATTGACCCCACATAGAGCGGGATTTACTTTCACTTTCCGAAGCAAAAATCCCATCTTATCTGACAGAATCCTTAGCCAAGCTAGCACTCAAACGCTCCATTGCCAACAATTTGCCATGCTCGACGAGACAGAACCTGCATTGCGTACTCAGGTCGAGCAGGGCTGGGTAAATTAGTAATGTTAAGGTCCCCTCGAAGACGCCCAGTAGCCTCGCTTCGCGTCAAGATAAGCCAAGCCCACACACCAGGACAAGCACCGAGATCTTGGAGATGCCGATGACACCAGGCTACTTTGGCCACCATACACATGATTACAAAGCTCAAGAATTTGTGGAAGAGTCTTTCTCCGCCAGTGACCTGTTGTCGCATGTGGTGGGCTTTACTCGACCCACATGCCCTTAAGGCTTATACTACTTCATCTTTTTACCCCTGGTGCCAGAAGTCTTACGTAGTAGCTAACGCATGTCGTACGCCCTATTCGATCCACACGTGCTAAGTAAACGCTTACATAGCTGAAAGGCCTTACGTAGCTACATTGAAATCATTCCCTTCTATATTAGGGATATCGGTCCCTAGTGCTTACATAATCGTCTTGAATTACTCCTTCTTCATCAGTCGGTTCCAAGTCTAGTAGTGTATTGTAGAAAGTTTTAGGAAATCATTATAATCCTGCGTTACATAGTACTATAATTAAGCCTAGGAGGGACTCTTAGAGCCCAATGCATCGCACAGAAATCATCTGGACAGCGACATAGAAACCTGAATTAACTTGTAGTAACTAGGATGAGGTCGCTTTTGACATGGAGTAGGTCAACCCTCTGGAACTCTTCTGTACTACAAGATGTAGAAGATTGGCTACAGAGGCACCTCATATGGTACCTAAGCTTAAATTGGTGTAGTGAGTAGGCTTTGGCCAGATACCAAGGCATTAGACTGGCAGTGGACCTCATCGGCGGAGTTCCACCATAGTACTCCACATGAGACCGCTCGGTAAAGGCGACACGTCTAACAATGGCTCTTTAAACTGCCGTAGAGGCTGGAGATATTACCAAGACCTGGCAGGATGAGCTGACTTAGTATAGGAAAACTTCATAATATTCTTTTTTGTAAGAGCATATTCTGTAGTCTCAAGAGAGAGTAATATCCCACCGCCAGGCAGTCTGGAAATGCAATGCCCATGCAGCATGAAAAATATCTGCCTGAACAGAAACAAGGATTCTACTTTGACCAGCTACCTTCGTTCGCCACCTTACCGAATGGGGAAATTTTTTTGCAACCGTAAACTTTATTTTAGTTGGCTACCTGTCATAACGGAAGATTGCCGACGGGGGAAACACCGCACAGTCGGCATTGTGGATTATTCAAGGGCCCGTTCAAAGGCCCGTTGAAGAATACTGGCCTTAGTAAATGAGACTCTAAGATGATTTTGCAACAGTGAAATCTTAGCTATTGTCCATCTTGGAAAATATTTCTATATAAGAAGACTGATTTCTCGCCATAATCCGTTTTCTTTTCTCTATCATCACCTAAAAGACGATTCAACCTTGTTGTTTTGCCTCGAACGGCTTACAAAATTGAGTACCTCACTCTAGCACCGAGCTTCTAACAACTACCGTCCATCAAAATGAAGTTCTCTCTTCTCCTTACGGCTTCTGCCTTTATCTCAACTGTTGTTGGTAGCGGTAAGTATTCTCACTTCCTTTGAAATCGCACTCACCTTTCAGCATCGCCTTTTAGGAGGAGCTTAACTAATATATATACTCTAGCTGTCCCTTTTGAGAGGATTGATAAGAATGATACGTTACTCCTTGTTGTTGATATGCAGGAGGGTCTCTTCAATATCGCTCGCGACTTTGATGCCACCCTTTACCGTAACGCAATGCTCGCCCACTCTTCTCTGGCCAAGGTCTTTAACCTTCCTGTTATTTTAACCACCTCTGCACAGACTGGTAAGCATTTTAGAGCCGCTTTAGGTATACAAGAAATCCAAAACTAATAAAGCCTAAGGTCCTAATGGTCCTCTCCCCCAGGAGATCCTCGACCATCACCCTACTGCTCCCCTTATCAAGCGTAACGGAGAAGTTGACGCCTGGGACAACTCTGAGTTCCGAGATGCCGTCCGCGCCGCCAACAAGTCCCAGATCATCCTCGCTGGCATTACTACCGACGTCTGCACTACCTTCCTCGCTCTGTCCCTACGTGCTGAGGGATACTCCGTATGGGCTAACGTTGAGGCTTCTGGTACTAATACCGAGCTTATCCGTGACGTCTCTAACGATCGTATGGCTGCTGCTGGTGTCCAGATTGTCTCCCTTTTCTCTATTGCTATGGACCTTATGCGCGACTGGCGTAGTACCCCTGGTGTTGCTGAGGTCCTTCCTTGGCTCGACCAGTACTATCCCGTTTACGGCTACGTCGCCCGTGGCCACCGTGCTGCTGTTGAGAACGGTACTATCAACGATGGCCAGAAAGCTTCCCCCCATCGCTAAGCTAGCTATCTACAGTCTCAGTCTCTTATCAACATCAAGATAATTAAGAGAATGATGGGATGATAGTATGATTCCCGGATACAAAAAGACAAACAACAACAGGAATTCTTAAGGATAAGAATCTCCCTCTCTACCTTCCAGTCTCTCATTTACAAGCCCTGCGGCTATTTAGTAGAGTATCTCTATACTTCAAACAGTCTTATTCCGCGATAGTTTAAGGAGGTTTAATAGAGAGTTTATGCACCTAAACGTACTGGAAGTCCTATTGAGTAGTATAGTGCATCTTCATCTGATTTCTGATTGTTTCTCAGTTGCCGGTCTTCCGACGTTTAAAATCCTAAAAGGGCAAGTCATGCTCCCCGGTCCGGACCCCAACGGTCGGAGGGTGTCGGCCAAGTGGGGCCGCGAGCCACACCCTTCCTAATTTAAGGCGAACGGGCCTCTTATATAAGCGGAGAACGAATGAGTGAGGATGTCGCCGGCGCGTTAAATATCCTCACCCCCTAATGGCATCGGCATCGACAGTCACCAAGTGCCACTTTTATGAATCCCATGTTTATGTAAAAAATACTTTTCGGAAGAAGCCTAGGAGAGCAACCAGGGAACTTGCGGTATGTGGGATACGAGAGAAACAAACCTGCGCAAACCCCTCCAACCTCCCTCCCCCTATCTCACAAGTATGGGGAAGAACGACACAATCGACCCGGCATACTGTACAATCACGATCAATCGAATGGGCAATACCATCAGAAAGACTGTCGGCCCGATGGACCATGTCCCCGGCGTGCAGAGGTCAGGCGACGGCCCCTTCAAGGGAGTTCGTGGACAAGATTTGACGTGTTCGCGAATTCGCCAGTCGAACGCTTCGTAAATCCACGGGACATCACGCAAGCATGCGTCTAAGGCAGATTGGAAAAGCTTACCAAAGGCTGTCATTGATCTATGCCGTGGTTAGCTTAGCCCGCCTTCGGCACAATAAGATCAAACCGCACTCGATGGGATAGCAGTTCAAGTGAGACCGCCTTGGAGACGAAGCGTTTGAATGTGCTTGCGGTCCTCTGTAAAAGGGGGCAAATTGACTGCTGAAGCACTAAGATGTAGACTAACCCTAGGTTGCTGTAGCAAACCAGGAGGAGAACCTGCTTCCACTACGCTGACGAAAAGAACTTCGGTCCGAGACCAGAGTGGTGAACAGGTGGTGCTGCGTACAGCCATAGCATCATCGAGGAACATCAAGACGGAGAAAAGACAGCAGTCTTGGGACCAAGAAGCCAAGACGGAGTGCGACACATTTATGCAGCTTACCGTCGTCGTCCAAGGCGGGAGTGAGTTGTCGGACTATCCTCGGTAGCTGAAATTCGAGTTGCAACTCCTGCCGCGGGATTTAAGGTCCATTAAACCTCTTGTCAAATTTGAACGGGAAGGTTGACGGGCTGGGAGGCGGGGTTTCAACCCACGGTACAACATGGCCGCGAAAGGCTAGGACTTTCAAGCCAAGACGGGAATCGCAGGGGTTCCGGCAGCCAGCCAAGACGGAAGACAAAACCGGGGTGCACACCCGCGGAAGTGAAGTTTCGTGCGCGGTAAAATCGGGGGAGAACCAACCAGGTAAACTCAAGAGACAATACCAAGCTTAAACTTCTCAAGTACGGATGTACTATGTCAATGACTGACGAAACTTCATATCTTGGCCCGTGGGCCGCGATCGGATTACAAGGTGGCTGCAATACCAAGTGAGCACAAACGCTTGCTTCTCTTCGCCCAGAACTCTTGTAGACGGCCCTAACCTCGCAATCGACAAGCTAAGATTCCCTACGGAGACGACCAAGACTATCACCAGCAGCGCCTGGTAGCCAAGAAACACTCAAAAATGGCGAACGCGGGGCCCCGCCTCGATGACTTCAAGCTCTGCGGGGTCAGGAGCCATGAAACGATAACGAAGACAAGGCCAAATGTGTTGCCGACACTTTTCTTTTGCAGATGTGCTTCGCATATAAAATGAAGGACTTCTCTTGACGCACCATGTCTTCAGAAGTCAAGACATGCGATCACTCCAGACTTCGCTCATCTCCCCCCTTCATCCTTCAACTGTCGAACCTAGCGAAACACAGTAAGTTCAAGGCCATCGCGTAATCAAAGTACTCGACAATGGCAGCGACCGACAACAAGATGGTGGGCGGGACATCTGGATACCGCGCCGAAGCCACCAGCGACATCCCCGTCGCGACGGCGCCGCCGCTGGAGGACGACAAGGGCAAGGACACAGCCATCGAACACGCGGACCTGGGATTGGATGAGGAGAAACAGCCGCAACACATACCGTCAGTCGATGCACCGCTCGAGGCCCTAGGTATCCCTGATTGGCGGGAGCAGGAGAAGAAGATCGTCAGACGGCTTGATATGACGCTTATGCCAATGCTCTGGGTACTCTATCTTTTCAACTATCTCGACCGTGCCTCCATCTCGTGAGTTGCTGGTGACAACATCAAAAATCGGACGGATGTCTTACTCGTTTGACAGGCAGGCACGTATCAGCAGCTTCGAGGCTGATCTTGGTCTTAGCGATACTCAGTTCGCCACGGCGGTTGCTGTTTTAGTTCCTGGGTGAGCCGCGCCATGTTCTCCACCGCCGTTAACCTTGTCTAATCAGGTTCTTTAGTTATGTCGCAGTTCAGATTCCATCAAACATGATCCTTCCCTACGTCCGGCCCAGTCTCTACCTGCCATGCTGCGCAATCGTTTGGTCTGGCGTCTCTGCGGCCACGGCGGGCGTCAAGAACTACCACGGACTGCTCGCCTGTCGTTTCATCCTCGGTCTTTGCGAGGCTCCTCTGCTTCCAGGTGTAAGTCGACCTCCCCATTGCCGGGTAATCGTATTACAACTACCTACTGACAGCTGCTGGTAGGCCATCTACATTATGAGCTGCTGGTACACCCGCAAGGAAATTGCGCTGCGCACTGCCATTTTGTACACTGGCCTGGTGCTGGCCATGGCCAGCTCTGGACTCATCGCAGCAGGCGTGTACGCCGGGCTGGAGGGTGTTCGTGGCATGGCCGGGTGGCAGTGGCTCTTCATTGTCCTGGCGATGGCTGGTTCTGCATGTGCAGTGGTCGCTCTCTTCCTTCTCCCTGACTACCCCGAGTCCAAGACAGGCTCTGGCCGATGGTCCATGACGGAGGACATGAGGCGCATCGCGGTGGCGCGTATCCTGGCTGACAGGGTGTCGCAGCCCGAGGCCAAGAGCAATAGCATCTGGTATGGTCTCAAGCTCACTTTCATCGACTATAGGACGTGGATCTTTGTAGCCATCAACATCTCCATCTCAGCCGCGTACGGGTTTCTCAACTTTTTCCCCTCCATCGTGCGCGGGTTTGGCTTTGAGTCACGTATGACGACCCTTCTGCTCACGGCGCCCCCTTACGTCTTCGCAGCCGTTGCATCCCTGGTCAACGCTCGCAGCTCCGACCACTTCAAGGAGCGCGGCTACCACATGGCCGGCCCCGTCTTCGTCGCCATCCTCGGCTACGTCGTGTGCACGGCCACGGGAAACGTGCCGGCCCGCTATGCCGCATCCTTCATGTACATCGGCGGTATGTTCGCGGCCAACCCGCTGATCAACACGTGGTTGGTTGGTACCCTCGGCCGCACGCCCGAGAAGCGCGCCACGGCTATCCCCGTCATCAACGTCCTCGGCCAAATCGGTAACCTCATCGCGCCATACTTCTTCCCCGACAGAGACGAGCCGCGCTATATGATGGCCTTTTTGCTGATGATGGGGTTCGCGGCGATTGGTATTGCGTGCTGCTTGCTCCTCAAGTTCCTGCTACACAGGTCCAACAAGAAGCTGCTGAGAAGGGCGCAGCAGAACGGGACTGTGTACAACCCTTACACCCTATAGTTAAGGTCGAAGAATTGCTTCTCAACCAATCGGCCGCAACTGGTTCTTAAGTAATATCAGTTTCCAGTCTACTTAATTTATGCCCGAGCTACTTATCCTAAGGCTCCATGTTGTGTCTTCATTGCAAGCCGATTCTAAGCTTTTCTCAGTAATTATGGAATTTGTATTCCTAGCCCAGCGATAGAATGGCATGTGATGGTAGTTTTAGTTCTAGGTTCTGCCGAAGCTTCGTCATGAAGCGCTTATTCGACAGAGGCTTCGAGGAGCAAAACTCCATTTGCTTAATATGAAGACAATAATGATGACCCTGAAGCTTGTCCTTTATTCTGAAAACTGCAAGGCTAATATGTAAAGCAGATGCTGTATGCACAATCCTCCAGGCCACCACGCGTGTTGTTACTTAAAACTAAGAAATATGGCCTGATGGAGAACTCCAGCCTCTGTTATATTTTGATGCCGAGAGACATGGTTGGGCTGGCAACTACACAATTTGCTCAACTTATTCAAAATCATCCATTGCTAGGTTTTCTAAGTCTATACTTAGATAATTTTCGGCTCTTTATAGAACTGCGTCTAGTTGTATGTGGTAATATGACTCGATAGAAATATCTTGAGTACATCTAATAAAACCGTTGTTGGAAATTTCACCAGAAGTAACCAAAAACAGCTTGCCTTTAATTGCGGGACTGGCCACAACTATGCTACCCCAAGCCGTTTTCGTATTGCAGCTGCGAGAACCAGCATAATGATTGTCTTCATTCCGTACAAGCCAATTTTTTATGTATTTCAGCTTCTTGTTTGAGTGTTTTTACCCGGCCCCTGCATAACCAGATCGAGCATAGGTTTCAACTGAACAGCTATCTGATGTTAAAGAGTCCCAGTTCCCCCGGTGGTTGTACTTCCATACTCACCCGACTTTTCGTCTTACACTGGAAAAGCATAATGCGAGCCTAGTCTCCTTGAAATCAATTCCACAGTATCAGAGCCTCCTGCGCTCACGACGCCCTCTGTTTCCGGGCCAGAATATCAATCTTAGGCGCAGCGCGCAGAATGTTGTTTCTTAGGTTCGGGACGCAGAGCTCTTCAGTAATCGACGTGATGTAGAGCCGACTCAGATCATTGCAAAACTGATCAGGGGTGTTGCACTGATCATAAACATATGATTCAGTCGCCTGTTCAAGTTCAAACAGTAAATTGATTCTGGCGCATGTGACCTAGGCGTCTTAGAGTGCAGGAAGGCTTTTCCCCTAGCCGTTACGGTCTTCCTTTGTGTGAAGACGTGGCGCGTCTGATTAAACAGAGTTCTGTCTACGAAGTGAGTTATTAATATCGTTTGTTCCGACTCACCTTCTTTGTTGGTAGCCTCCCTCACTATTACGCTGATTCAGAACCCTGTCAGCCTAGGAAACCAAACAGATTGGCACTTACTCTAAATCATAGCCCTCTTTCAGATTAAAAAGACTATTTTACTTCCATTAGTCATCTCCTCCTCTTTTCCTTAAGACCAACAGCTTCCAGCGCTTGCCTACACTATTTCTCTGACTAGACTTCTTCCTCTCCGTTCATCAGCGACAATGTCTTCTTGCAGCAAGGGCTTCCACAGCAATGCCGTCAACAAGCCTATTTAGCCTTGGTTCTTAATATCTGAACGTCCTCAGCCTTCTTCAAACACTCTGAACCCTACGTTCAATTTGATGGCAGAGCCTGCTTTTCCTGTAATCGTCGTCCCCAGTGTTGGCTCTCTTTTTCGTTCCTTCCTCTTCTAATCAGAAGAACTTTGCTGATTTATGCTTTGAACAGCTTAAATTTTCCGTCGCTTGGTACACGCTTCCATACCCTGCGGGTGCTCTATATAGAGAGTTCGCTCTTCGAAACCCCCGAAAAGACCTCAAGACCACTGCTGCCAACTACGGCGTCTGGAGTTCCTTAAAGAACATTTCCACGATCATACCGATTGTCACTCGTCTGTCCGCTACCCGCGATATGGACTTAAACCGTCGGGTTTATGTCGAGAATACTCACTCTAATCCCTAGGGTCAGCTCATCTGGAAGCTGATCAATTGCCCTCAAGCTGCAAACGCTCTAATCATCCACGCCTTTGGGGTCCGGAACAAAAGCCCTTGTCGCCAGTGTCTTCAAAACTACGTCTCATCCGGCGGGGGTCGCCCTGATCAGGCTGGTACGATGACACCCTTTTCCGAATGCGTCTCTCTCCCTGGCGAGTTTGATAATAAGTGTTCGAACTGCATGTGCGGCGAAGTTCCGAAATATAGCTTCGCTACCTTTGAAGAAAAGTGGCAATCTCCTGGTTCACTCTCTGATAACAAATCAAATCGTCGTCTCAGTGGTGGTGGTCTTCTTTCAACGATTGGTAGTAACATCTCCTGAACTGGCGGAGAGTAG
Organism: Colletotrichum truncatum; assembly: GCF_014235925.2. Lineage (NCBI taxonomy): Eukaryota > Fungi > Ascomycota > Sordariomycetes > Glomerellales > Glomerellaceae > Colletotrichum > Colletotrichum truncatum. Next base: position 195,404 of record NW_027222410.1, on the reverse strand, counting down.
GATGCGTACAAGCTTGCGTCTGATCAAGCAAAGTTAGTCCAGTCTTCTGCCGACCTGTCGATTTTAAAAGCATCTCCGTGGTTTGGTATTTCGGACCGTCTTTGGAACAGAACTGACGTGGAGAAGTTGCCTAACTGATCAGGAGGAGTCTCATTGTACGTGCGTTATTCGGTTTCTTTACTCAGGGTCCGGTTCGGTGGTTCTTCTTAGCCATTTCAAGAAAGTTGTAGTTCCTTTCTCTCTGACCAGACTCTCAACTCAATGGTTTCAGCATACTTCTTCTATCTCCCGTTTCTCAAGAGTGACTTAAGTGATTTGAAACATAATGTTAAAATCATTGTGACTGGTCCGCTTCGTCTTGGCCATTTTGTGCTTGTGAAGTCTTCGTAATTTGCTCTTTTGAGAGCTTTCCAAGAAGCAATTTCATGCTGCAGATCGTCCCTATTCTGTTAGACAACCTGAACAGTGTCTTTTAACTCAGTATTACTCTGGTTTTGCACTTTATCTACATTATCATTAGGGTCGCCGTCCCCATCATCGTTCAAATTCCCCAGTCGGATCTACTGGCCCTGGTAGAGATTCATCGAAATATATCTTGATTTTATTAGTTCTTTTGATTTTATTAGTTCTTTTGATTTTATTAGTTCTTTTGATTTTATTTATATTATATAAGCCGATATAATTATAATATAAATATTAAAAAGTTTTCCTAGCTTAATAACTAAGTATAGTCTTATTAAGAAGCTTAAGATAACTATCTAGACTAATTGATTATTCTTTTGAATCTTAGATCTTATAGTTTAACTGGCGCTTAATATATGCCTTTTAACCATGTGTATTCAGTTAATAATAAAGAGCACCTTTAAATAAAAACAAGGTAGTTTTTAAGATATGTCTTTCATATTTTTGAAAAATAAAAGACGCTTATTAATAGAATAATACTTAAACATACAGACGACCATGATGACTTAGCCATGAGGCTGGGTTATCTCATGTAAGGGGAGAGCCTCTTGGTGTCTTACAACTGTCTACGTACGATAGGGACAAGTTTTGTTTCACCGCTGAGATTAAACTGAAAAGGAACATCACGGAGTTTATAGAGAATTTCATTAATCAACTACACACATTGCAACGCATCGTTATCTGCCTTATATGGCTATAGGCCATTCAACGTTTATAATTAATATAATCTAGCTAGTTAAGCTAGCTAGAAAAAACTAGACTCCTAGCTATTAGGAAGAGTAGCACTAGTACATCCACTACCTGTAAAGACACCCAGCTCTACAAGGTAGCTATTCGTTGTAATTGTAGTTAAGTCTGAGGTCGCAAAAACTTCGGGAGTACTAGTAGAACTAATCCTGTAGCTTCGAAACCTAGAATAGGTGGTTGTACCAATTGTCGCAGAACACCTGAGAACCCTTCGGCCAACATATCCTTCAACGTCAGTTTGAACAGTACAAACAGGAATTACGAATGAGCTTAACGCAGGATTTGTTTGAGGCCGAAAGTTACGAATCAAGCCTGTTCCAGGTACTGTGAGAGCATTAGTATAATCCGGATTAGACGATGTGACGATAAGACGGCCTTGCGCGTCTAGAGAGAAGAGCGCAGTTGTGCCAGTTGTAGAGGTTGAAGCTCGTAGACTATAATCTTGATTTGAGCCGGCGTACTTCAACACATAACCAGAGGTGCCTACACCCGGATTAAGGACTCGCAGGCAAAAGTTCGAGAGATCAGCACTTGGAGTAGAAGCAGCTGAGCTAGAAGAGCTGGTTTGTATCGAAGATGAAGTGGCAGATGTGCTTGCCGGTGCTGATGATACGTCACCTAGTGTTGAGGAGAACTGGGAGGCAGTAGACGATGCCTCTAAACTAGACGAAGGCGTAGATGATGTAGAGCTCACGCTAGCAGTTGGAGTTGGCTCCAAGGAACTAAGCGATGAACTGGCAGCCAAGGACGAGGAGCTCGCAAGCGTAGATGAAGGAATGAACGATGAAGTCGAACTGCTAGACGATAAACCCTCAACGCTAAAAGATGATCCTACGCCTGATGAGCTCGCAACTGTTGAGGACGGAACAAACGATGCGCTCTCAACGCTAGATGACGCCACGCTTGAAGAGCTAGCAAGTGTTGAGGCGATAGATGATTCTGTTGCGCTGGTGGTAGTGGTCGCTGCGGGCTCAGTGATGGTAGTGAGAGTGGTGGTCGGAGGCTCAGTTGACTGCAGTGACAAGTTAACCTGTGAATCAGAAAATCCCAAGGAATTAAGGTCCAAAAAAATCAAGCATAGTACGTACAACTAATATAATGGCCGACGTTGTTACAGCCGTTGCCGATGAAGAACTTGTGATCGTTGAAGCTTGGGTGGGAATGTTGCGATACATGTTGAGCCGATCCCCAGCTCCGCATTTCTGCGATGGGTTTCCAGGGCACGGGAAACTGCACTCTGAGAGACTAGTAGGTGCACTGCCCGACGACGTGTTGATCGTGTTTCCGCAATAGCATTCCCTTCCATATTCAACACCAAACCAGGCGTAGTTGGAGCAAACAGAGGCGCATAGCTCGACAGTCATAGCGTTGTTAAAATACGACGCGTTACTTAAAGCCCGGACGCCGCGAGCCTCAGTGTAGCAACCCTCGCTAGTAAATGTGACGGGACCTGCAGACGGGGAAGATGTAGCGGTGGGTGAGGTGGTCGAAGCTGCACCGGCCTTATCAAATTCGTAGACGTTCAATCGCCAGTCTCCTCCGCACAACTGGTTTTGATTGCCTGCGCACGCAAACTTGCAGTCCGTGGCCGGAGCAGACACGGCTCCGGTCGCAAGACCATGCCCACAATAACACTACGAGAGATGTTAGTATATCAGGTTTTATACGACAAAAAGATAACCCTAACCTCGGTGTAGTATTCCAAGCCAAAGAGAGGATATCCGGCAGTGCCGCAAAACGTGGCGCACTTCTCCACTGTCATGTCATCGGCTCTCGTGGACAAACTTGCCAAAGCCCGGCCGTTTTGGGGCTCAACGTAACAACCTCGGGTAGAGTAGGTAGTGAGGAGTGGTTGTGTTGCGGTCACTGAGCAGCTGTACATGTTGAGCCGATTGCCCGCGCCGCATTTCTGAGACGGATTTCCAGGACAGGGGAAAGAGCAGTCTCCTATGGGTGTCTCGACACTGTCACTGTTGATGGTATTGCCACAAAAGCACTCCCTCCCGTACTCAAGACCGAAGTATTTGTAACCAGCGCAGGCGGTAGCACACTTCTCTACCGTCATTGCATCGTCGAAGAAAGAAAATCCAGTAAGAGCCCTCTGATTGGTATTATCAGTGTAACATGCCGAGAATGTACAACCCGGAGTCCCTGGGGCGGTCTGGCGTCTGAAAGCTGGATTGTAGGGGGATCCGTTGACCACAACCCCAGAGAGGGTGATGGCGAGTATAAGTGCGCGTTGCATCATGCGCAGATTGCTAGTAACTGTTTAAGCGTCCTGTAATTAAGGCCGAAAAGAGGGAGCGGAATGAGAGACACTGGAAGGGTTGATCTGTTAGCAATAAGACCACATACTATAATATAAGATTGCCAGATGGTTCTTCTACATACCCGCCTATAAGTAGTACAGTAAAAGATTACGCACGAAAACGACAGACGCTGACGGAAAGGAAAGAGAAAAATTGCTTAAGTTTTTTCAGCATACCGAGGGAAAAGGAGCTATAATAAGAGTTCCGCCCGGCATCAGCCTGGCAGGTCTGGATCCAGTGGCTAAGTCGAAGGCATGTCTAGAGCTATTTACCGCCACGCGGTTCACTGAGTGGGAATGTAGCGCGCACTCCTGGAGCGGCTAGGCCAGGCTAGTGCATTATGCCCTCGCCATCGGTCCAGAGTGTAGTTTCATGCTCAGCTTAGTCCTTGTGGCGGTTCTGGCGTGGCTGATGTGGATGTAAGTAACGTTCATTGTCTAGTTCTTGGCGGGTCTTTGTACTATTTCTCGAATAAAACTTTCTGAAATGGACAGTCAGGCAGAGATGATTTCTATAGTAAGCATCATAAAAGCTTGGCTTTGGCTGCTCTTGGATTAGCCCTGTCGGAATGTGGCTTGATCGTTGACCCATTGTGTTCAGCTCAGGAGCTGAAGTGTAGATTGCTTAAACGCCATCAGGCGTTGGACCACTCAGCGCCCGTGCATGTGCAGTTGAGGCTCATTTAGCGAGTCGATCTAGCTGCCGATTAGATACCCCAAGAATAGGCGGTGCCACATAGTCCATCCAAGACTCCCACGCGGCTAGCGCTTAGATGCTAAAGCAATGGATAACCTTGTCTGGTGGGCCGTCAGGGGTCTATACTGACGCACAGCCACACACTAGCCCAACTACGCTATCCTATCAGTGTCTTCAAGGAGATGAACTAGACAGGGAGATAAGAAAAGATGTTGCTACGAACAATGAAATTGACTGACAAGATTCCGGCCTAACTATTTAGGCTCTAGTACACTATGAAGCCTAAGGGAACCAAGCAGCCAACATGTCCTCAAAGGTTGCGACATCCAGCCATCACAAATGCGAGAGAGAACATCAAAACCATGATCGCCTTTCATATAGATGGCTTTGAAATTGGTATCGAGGGCAGTTTGAGCAAGATTGGCATTTACTTCCTGACTATCTTGCACGGGAACCATACTGTCGTCTCTAATGTGATCAGCACCCCGCCTTTGAAAATATTGCCCCATCTTCCAGGCTTTTGTTTGTTCTGCCGTTGCCACGCCTGGAACCCAACCTATATCTTGGGATCATTCATCTGCTTCCTAAAGTAAACTTGAGGTGACTTGGTCAGAATGTGATAGCAGGTGGTAAGTTGGTATGCCGGACAAATTTGTTAGATATGCAAGTGGTAGGTCTCTCGACTCTGCGGCTGCTAGGGGGCCAACTGCATCCGGTCAGAGGCGTCGGAGAGGTTTGAGCGTCTCGCATTGTAGTATTTTGCGAACTAAGATGCCAGCTGGTGCTTGAAAAAAAGGTTTCGACACTTGCTACAACTATGAGGTTGAAAATGACGAGAAAGCCTAAGAGACTTTAATGAAGCTGCAGATTATACCGCAAATTGTGGATAACCTCTCCCTGTAGCTAAAGCGAGGTTGCCTTATGGGCATTGATTTATAGTGCCATCAGCTCATGGTAGAAGTATAAACAGCAGTAGAAGCCGACAGGAGGTTTAGGTTGGTTATATTAAATGTCGCTTTATTATCCGGTATGGTAGATGCAAAATTAGCGTTATCGTTTGCTACTGTGCAACTAGCTAAAACACTGCTAAAGTAACATGAAATAAGGTAGCTAGATAGATGTGGATGCAGAAGTGGATGTAGATGTGGATGTTGAAAGAAGTTTGAAGATTGAATGAGGGCGCTACGTTTACGGGTAGGACGTGTTCTGGAGGGTTTATAACTTACCTAGCACCTCGAAGTAGGAGCCAGGTTAATATAGTTTAGTCTATCTGATTCGTAGTAGTGCTTTGGGGCATTCATTTAAGCCCGCTTTCTGGTTGTTTGGTAATTTTACTATTTTAGCTAGTATTCTGTAGATAAAACCACAATAAGACAAGGTAGAAGTAAAGTGTCTTTCTACTCATTTCTGTAGCAGACCAATTCTTTCTCATTATCTTTCCGAACAATACATTTCACCATTCGCTAATGGCTGATAGGCCATGCTCCTCAACGGAAGGACAACAACCATTACCACCACCACCAAAACCATCCCACACCAATGCATAAACATCCCCACAACACTACAATAAACCAAGCTAACGCCATGAACATATTGCCTCGCTGTCATCGCCATGACATCAGTCTCTCACCCTCCTAGCGCTTCCGCTCTGCTTTGGTGCAACCCTCCTACTCTCGCGCCATGTCTCCTGCCAACGAAGCTCTATCCAGTTTAGCTTGGGCTAGGCTGAATCTAAGCTTTGCTGGCTTTTCTGTTCGATACGATGATACTTTTCATCCCGCACCACGTCGAGGAAGAGATCAAGCTTGTCTCCTTACAAGAGCCCGACATAGTCCCAGGCGATGGCGTCGCTATCAGCGCCTCCTATCCTTTCGCACGGACATTCAACCTGTCCAGTTTTGCCCGCCTCAAAACTACTCACTAACATACTGTTTCCAGAGTTCAGGAATCATACTTCCTCCATGGACGAACCTTCAGAGTGGCTCATGACCTGGGCACCCCCATACCCAGCTCAAAAGGCGGTCCCTCCGAAAATGTCCTTATACGCTCGATTCTCGCTTTGATAGCCTTTTCCTGACATCGTTCAAACAGCTTAAATTTGTTGTTTCTACGAGAAAGCAACGTGCCGCAGCCGGTCGTAGTGGTGGGTAGTTCTGGCTGGAATGGCTTCCCCTTCCCCCTTCTCAGCGATGGCGAATGGCACATCATCTCTAGGAGGATGTCTTTTGAGCATGTAGGATCGTCTCAACAAAATAACGAAAAATAAAACTCTTGTCAAAAGAGGCGGCTTGGTCTGGACTGACGACTTTCGAGATGTGTGAGTATCTTTCGTTGGAAAGACAACTTCGAGAGAAGGGCCATGTGCAGCAATTAGAACTAGACTAATCACGTTATCACTGACGGCAATTGGGACAAATATAGAGACAGCAGTAACTACAGCGACGATGGGATTGAGGCAGTGACGGCAACCACCAGCTCCCGCAGGCCAAAAGGATGATCGAATCTCCCGAGATTGAGCCTACAGGGAGGGAGGTCAATGAGCATGCAAGGCGTGCAACTTGTTTTACATTTCACACTATCTAGGACAAAAGAGACATGCTGTCAGAAGCGGGACATACTGAGGTGTCAAGGCAGTTGGTATTCTTAAAATCTTTGTCTTGTCCAGGGTTTTGGAGCGAATACTTGGGTTGTTGAATGGAAATGATTTGATTCATCACGTTAAAGCGAGTTCGTCTGTGTGTATATAAAGGTCCTACATGACTTGGACAATCAAATTTGACCAACCGAACACGCAAACCAGCAACCACACAAGTTGGTTCACAGTAAAAAACATGGACACATCCGATCTATGTAGGATATATCTCTCAGTATGTTGAACTACATACAAAGGGTTTGTTTCGCTTCGCTAGAAATGCGCTATCTACCTTGATTACTAGACTCACAACTTTTGTCTTGTCCCTCTTACCTTCTCTATTTATGTTATTGTGCTATAGTATTCGCTATGCATTGCCACAGTAAATGTAATTGTTCCCTCATCATTCAATTCGTCCAAACTTCTGTAGGCATTCCGCTGCCTTGCCTACTTGCGAAACCCTTATGTGCCCCGAGTTCCTTTGTTCGCGTCGCCAGGCTACTCCGCATCAAAAGGTTCCGCCGTCATTGTCGCTGTTAAGCAGTCCCTTGAGCCACTACCTCCAGCTTTGTTACCGACGCTCGTCGTCCGATTTCCCCCTATTTATCGCGCTTGATCGCTGTAAACAAGCACACATGGTGCCGTTGACTCTGACTTGTCCTGCCCTCCCCGTATACCACGGCTAGTAGAGTTTTGATTTGCCCGACCTCATCGATCCGGCAAGCCTCCGTTCCAGCTCCCAGTCGATTTCAGAACCTTCGCCATTCCCTCGCCTAGCCTCGTGGTGGTTCTTCCTAGGCGCTGCTGCTTTGTACGGCGTGTTGCTCAGCATTATGGTTTGGTTGGCGTTCTTTTTTTAAGATGTTCTATTCTGTTGGCCGTCTTGTAATTGAGAGTAAATATAAACCACATTTTGGAAGCCAAATTATTTCCCTTGAATCTTTGCAATCGCTCTCTGCCTGCTCAAAATCTCGAACTCGTCTTATTCCGCCCCTACCCGAAGCTTTCAGCACCCCCGCCTTTGAACAAAAAATGTCAGATGGATTCGGTTGCTCAAAGCTGTCTTAATCTCGGTCGCTCCCACAATCATTATTGACGGCAGAATGCTCCTATTACACCACATAATTCAGCGCGTCCACGTCGCAGCTACCAGAAGCCACCAGTTCTCGGGTCTGACGCGTTATCTACCATCCAGTCCATCACAATAACGTCCAAGGCGCTTGCCATCGGCGAAAAAACAAGATTTACAGACACGTACCGGAACAGCCTGTTGCCATTAAATTTCGGGATTAGGTTATGATGTGCCAATATGCAAAACCCACCGAGTCTCCTGCCTTGTTGGCATTAAAGTCACCGTTGTCGGCTGCCATCATCGCTATTAGGCACTTTGCGTGCAACTTTGGGATTCCCCGCATGTGCAACAACAAATAGGGCTTCATAGATCCCCGTTGTGCCGACAAGCTTCGACTAGGCCAAAGAACAAATAGTCTGCTGCTTCACCGTTCTACGTGAGTTATTAGATGTCGATGACTAGCTGATGTGTGTTGACAGTTAGAACCAATAGACAGGGGCGGATGATGTCGTGTTCGACAACCTTCCGCAGGAGGGTGACATTCTAGCCCTTGAGGCGCAATCTGGTCGAGCTTGGCAGTGCCCTGTGTGATCTGATGGCACACTGCCCTGCAGAATTCCACCTCGTCGTCGCCATCGATTCGGAATTGTAGAACCCGTTGGAAACGGTTAGCAACGACGCCACACAATTCTAGGACGACCATATCGATTACTGCAGCTGATTCTAGGACCAACCTGATGACGGAGTCCAAAGAGTTTCGGTACTTCACCACGGAAACTTGGGAGGCACATTACTAAGGTGTTCGAAGGCCTTGGAGTAAGGAAGGCTAATGATGACGGTGGTGAAGATGATTCTGGGCTAGGATGAGGATATGTGAATCTGTCATCAGGCTAACTGTTCACGCCGATGCCGAAGCGGAAGTTATTTCTAGGCCTAACGAGTACAGGAATGCCCCTAAGAACGGCATCCAAGACCGCAATCTCAACGCTTTCAGGGTCAACATGCATAGATTTGCGGCATCTTGAAGACGTCTAACTGACGATTAGTAGCTGATGCTAATGTAGGTGAAATATGCTTTTTTATTGAATTGTTAGTTGCAGAACAAAATGCCTGGGTTCGCTATGAGTGTCTGTTGTCCCTCATACAAATGTATCGTGGCCATGCAGCACTCGGTGGGATAGACACGGTTTGTTACGTAGTATAGCTTGGAGGCCATGCCATTAATCTACTCTATCTTCAAAATTTTCTCGGTCAGTCTTCTGCTTCCCCATACACAGGGAGATGGTAAGCACAGCGTCCAAGGTCTCACCTGTAATCAAGTTCACCCAAAGATTGGAAGGTCAACACTGCGCACCATAATCGACAACATACATTCCTGGCTTGAACCCTTTATCCAACTACCTTTTCTCCCGCTCGCCTTATAATCATCCTCGCTTTAATGCTAGCCAGAAGGCTGGAAATGGCGTTATGTTAGGACCGCCAATTTGCATCTCACCCGTTTGTCGCGCTTCGTATGCATTGTGTTCTCCAAGAGCCCCCACAGTAGAACACCACCTACCCAGGACCTTGCGTTAGCTAAGGGTTGGACAGTTCCAGGTCCTTCAACATCTACAGCCTATCCCACCCTGGCGTGGATCTCAGACGAGGGGCAAGCTACGCCCGAGATAAGTTTGCTTGTAGGCCGAATGCAAGCTGAGCTTATTTATTACTATTTCAAACCGAGCTAAGGCTTTCTGTCTTTCTTTCTATCTCTTTTTGCTGCAGCTGAATAACTCATGCCGTCATATTCTAGGACCTATGGTCTACGTCAGCCCTTTCGTCATCCTCTTTCACTGAAAATCCTCTGAAGCTGAATATGTAATTCGGCAGCATGCTCGACAAGGAAAATTACGCGTCTGACCTCATCCGCTATGTCTATGTGGAAGCCACGCGCGAGCGCCGCTGATTGCTATCGCCGGACGGGGGTTCTATCTCGGCGGTCATACCATGGAGGCCGATGGGTGTTGCGTGGGATGCCAATGGTTTGTGCGAAGGTGTGTTTTGAATCAGTATCTGCGTGTTAATACTCCCTGGCTCTTTCTCTAGTTGTAGATTTTGGGTCTCTTCGTTAGAGGGGCCAATACCTGAATCCCCTTTCATGCCATTGTTTAATGTCTGGCCATCACTGCTGGCCAACTCTATGCTGGGAAGCGAATCCTGCGTCCTTGTATAGCCAGACTCGCGATATAAATGTCAACTCTTGATAGAAGATAGTCCCTGAACGTGTTTTACTCCTGGCTGTTCATTTCAGGTTTTGTACAGATGTGCGGAGATTCTGCCTCTGAACGACTTCTAAGATTAAATCTATTTAGAGTAACCGCAATTTTATGAAACCTAATTCAAGAGTCAACACCACACACCTATAAATACAGAACTATGACAAAATTCAAGGCATAGAGGTATTCACGTATTTATTAAAATTCTGAAGGTTTGTTGAGTATTTGAGTCCAGTATGGAGCTGAAGGGTAATAAGTATTCATTTGTCTGGTTGAATAGGGGTAAGAGTAACTCTAACTCCAGGAAAGAGAATAGGCACTTATGAAAGCAAGACTAAGCTATTACCTATTACAAGAGTAATTCTTTCAAGTCAGAAGTGGAAGAATACTTAGTTAGAACTTATTTAAAAAGTATTTATGTTAAAAGAAAAAAACCTTACTACGTACGAGAAATTAGAAAGAGCATAAGTGTGCCAGGATTTACAGACATATCTACAGAATATTCTTTTCATTCTCATCACCCCACCTATGCTCTTCGGCCCAGGTGTAGAGGGCATCATAATCATAGCATTGATGCTCATAGCCCCATCCCAGACTCCCCGAGAGCTCATCAGATACTTGCCACTCGATAGTGGTGTCAGCGCGACACTGGATAGCTTGCCTGAGGAAGTCCCAGCAGTGACCCAGGTGTTCGAGGTCTGACTCGCTCGCTTTGCCATCGCGAAGTAGCCGAAAGAAACCATCTCGAGTTGCCCACTGTTGAAGTTGTTATTCCATCATTATCGTTTCAAGGCAACTGGTTCCTCTGTCCAGGTGCCAATTGTGCAGGGGATGCTGATTACTAACCACACAATGCAGCTGGTGGAAGACAGATATTACTCCCCCATACTCACTCATGGTCGCATTAAAATTGGGCACCTGAGGAAGCGCCGTCTCATTTTTAATGACAACAAATCCACGGCCAACTGGCAGATATGTCAATTCACACCAATCAAAGCTCTGGCGATGGTGAACATACGCGGCATTAAGGCATCCCAAGCTTGCTGGCTCTCATTCGTAATCGGACCTCCATATATAGGCTCCGAATTGAGAATTTTTTTCATCGGTACTATGGGACACCAAGCATTAGAAAATATCGATGGTTTTTGCTCCTCCTTGCTGGGAAGCGCCTTAAAAGATAAGGGGCAGTTTTATTACTCTGTGGTGGAAGCCAAGAGGGCCCCGAGCCCGGAACGATGTGTGGCTGAGGCTCTGGTGCTGTTTGGTCGCCCCCTCGCAGTGCAAGCCATATGCACAGAGAGAGAAGGAATAGGTTTAGGAATGTGAGCACTATTATGATGAGTGACGCGCAAGGCCGACGGCTTCTCCTGCGTGTCTGGTCGCCGACATTGTAGTCATCATCGGACCACGCAAGTAACCTACCCTTTTCAGGATATGCCTCAGAGCCCATTATTGCTTTCTCCATATCAAGGTTGTATAATGAAAAAGTATTGACGTTATTTAGCGAAAGCGAAACACTTATAAATACAGCCTCAAAATAGTTGTGAGATGAATCAGCAACTTCAAATGTTCATTTTGTAGCAGTGCCTCATATCTCGGTAAAGATAATGACTTTTAGTGGCATAGGTTCTAAAAATGCATGCTGATCTTGTCAGGCTTGCCAGGATTCTCCATTATGCGTTGACTGATCGACCGTATTAGGCTTACAATCGACCGATTTTCAATCTCATGACTCATAGCCACTACATCACTTAAACTTTAGGCCGTATAGCCAGTAGTCTCATTTCAAATTAGCAGTAAACAAAAGGTCAAATAAATTATATTAAAGGAGTCTATTTTACCTTCTTGATATAGTTCTATACTTAGTATATCTACGCTGCAGATGAAATAGAAAAGTCACCATATTGCATCTAAAATAAAATGCAGTAGAGAAACCCTTAAACTTCCCCCTAAAAGCTAACAGTACCACCCTGTGTTTCAAAGTAAGGAAGTAAAGCTACAGCCAAAGTGGTACGGGTTCTATCTATTAACCGTGGCCTGGTAAAGCAGGCTAGGGTCTAAGCACCTTCGTGATCAGCAAGTTTCACATACATCTACAAGGTGAATCTTAACTGTTCTAGGCTTAAACCTCCAAGGGAACACTATGTGAGAAACCCTGTATCTATGATTGCGCCCTTGAGACTATTACATCCTAACGAACTCAAACAGGGGCTTAGGATATAGGAGACTTTTAATGATGTCATTTCTTTGAATATCACAGTTTAGAGCAAAAAGCCGCCGTTCTAAAATAATAATCTAGTCATGTTAAGTGTGTATATAGGAGTATATATTGTTGGGCATTAGCCCAAGTCTCCTCTGCTCTACTACACATCCACTCAATCACAAAATCTTCACCATCAACATCACTGTCTACCAACCCACCAAAGCACTGTCAATATGAACTTCAAATTCGTCGCCGTTGCTGCTTTTGCTGCCGTTGCCGGTGCCAACCCGCTCGGGGTACACCCGTTCTCGTCGATTGGCGAGCTGATTTCCCGCCAATGTTGCATTAGCAAGATCGACGGCCAGCGTTGCTGTGGCTTCTGCCGTACTAATGGTGTATGTCGGTAAAGAGTATCCGTATGTATCATGTTCTCCAATCCAGTAGAGTGAGTACGTATGCTAAGTAATGAATTTGCAGTGGGTTTATCCGTCCCAGAGAATGTAGTGACTACGAAATATTAGGTATAGCCAACCAAGCAAACGCTTCACCTAGAAATGGCGGCTGGTACAAGAAATACGGAGGTGACATATATAAATACGGGTTAAGTCTCAAAATAGAACAACTATATGCAATAAAGATGTAGAGATGACACGTAAAATCACAGAAGCCGGCTTTTCTTACAATACTTTGAATGCCAGTGTATGATTATTTGAGCGTCAGCCCTCAAGTAATAAGACTTGTCCATGCCTTAGATGTAGAAGGGTTATATCACTAGCTCTTCTAACATTAACAAAAGAAGAACTATATACTTGACTGCTTTACTCTATTTGCCTATACCTACATTTCATACTTAAGTCCACGTCTGTCCTCACAACGCACCCCATCAGGCATAACCTAATCCACTTTTTATTTAAGAGGGCTAGGCGGGTGATATAGGCGAGCATACAGGCAGGCAGGATATACAGTAGCCTAACTGTAAAACCATTAAGGCGTAGGCTATAGGAGAGACCGACCCTCTCACAAGAACATGGCAAAGACAAAGACTGGACAGGCTACTTTTGTACTGTAACCGCCCTCGGCCCTCAATGCCACGACATCTATAGCACAGTTAGCAATGTGTAATTATTTACCTTGTAACAGTAAAGGGAAGATCCTGCGGTATGACACGACGTAACTTATAACGAGCTCAGGATGATTTTGAAATGATAATATTAACAACTGTGTATACGTCGTAGGCCTATGCCACAAGGATTTCCACTTGGTCTTAAGTAGGAGGGTACGCTAAAGCAGTTTACATAATCTGGAAAACAAGAGATCAGTCTTTTGAAGAAGGCCTAACAGTGAGCTAAGAGACATAGCAGATATATATATATGCAGGTGGTTTAACTGCATGACAGAATATGCGCACTAGACATAAATATGGCCTTCACTGGCCGGAAGGCTTTGTCTATTAAGTGTTAATTGACGGTCAAACATGTCGCTCTCATAAAGGCACCTGGCAATCACATATACCGGTTGAAAAAATCCAGAGGTTAGGAAGTCTTTCGGATAGGCCTCCCTCCTGATTAGTTATAAAGGGAAATATCAAAATTCGCAAAGACTTCTTGGCGTTTTACCGTTCTCGATTTTACGGTCAGCAGTTGAGAAGAAAAACACACTAGGCGTGAAACGGTCAGAAAGACTTCGCTATGGAACCCCTACGTACTGAACGCTCCGAATTCACAGTCTGAATGCTTACGTTACTAAGTGCGACTTAGGTTGTGATGGATAGGTTGAGTCATGCTATTTTTGAAGTTCATCCTGTGTTGGCTACATAAAGTCTGCACGGTTTGCAGACTTAGGGTCCCGCTGATAATATTGCGATATGCACCGAACATTGAGTAAGCGCATGCGGTCATCCGTTCGTAATACTGGATGACACGAACCCCAGTCTCTAATGCGGATGGTCGGAAGCCTTGACTCATGCGAGTAGTCGCTAAGTGACATTTTCCCAGTCTTTTTTGTTACGGAACGTCCCCATAACAGGTGGCTTCGGTTTCGGTACGCTCTGCCGGGTCAAGTCAACATAACTAAGCTAGGGTGCTGTGTTGACATTGAGGCTCAGTACGCGAATCCGACATCTAGAGCTGAAACGAAGGTTTGGTTCCTGACGAATGTAAAGTTTCGTCCTAGGCAGATATGCCTGCCACTCTGGAACGGCCAGGACGCTGTTCTCTGCAAAAACAGCTTTAACAACTTGGATTTCTCATCTTTAGCGTTATGTTACGGCCAGCTAACTGACAGTGGGTTTGTGTTAACAGTAAGCCAGGGATTGAGAGTAGTAACAGTCGTTCCGTGGTCCTGGTCGAATAGATCGTAGATCTTCAAAGGTCTTGGTGATCAGTCAAGGCCTCAACAAGAGTCGTAGAGTAGTCGTCACTTAGGTATAGCTGAAAGTACCGGTTAGGGTAATCACAAAGTTGATTGCTGAAGAACTAGGAAAGGTAGGACTCGAGAGGACTCGAGTCCCAACTATATACAAGTCTGGTTCCATGCTGAACACTTCCTGATCCTGGGGGACCGACACCCAGGACGTCGGTCCATCGCCATGGACCGCCCTTGGCTTGATTGATTGATTGATTGATTGATTCCTACACGGTTATGAAGCCGCTCTTATGCTAGCAGCTATGCCCGGAAAGCGGGGTTTGGCAGACAGCCGAAGCATCGACGATAAACCGCGACGCCCCACTTCGCCCTGTTGTTGGATCAGGACCAGCTGTCCCCAAGCTCCCACTATGCTATCTATTCTTGTGTGTTTATGCCCTCTGTTGAAGATTGTTGTCCTCCTGCCTGCTCTCTCGCTTGGTGTTGCCTTCTAGAATCCTTCTTTCGCGTCCTCCTACTTCGGTTCTGTTGGTGCTAGGCACCATGTCTGGTTCTGTATACCTATAGTCTCCCCCCAGCCCTCAGCTTCGTCTCTTTATCTTGTCCGCATCCTCTCAGACTCGCATGTGCTATATCTCAGTTGAATCTGTAAATCTTTTTGTTGCCTCATGCTGGGTTCCTATGTGGCTCTATGTTTCCATCTTTCGACCACCACCTCCATCCACCGCCTGGAGTCGGACTCAATCCGCAAAACACAATGCTCCAACCGCTTCGATTCGTCCGATTACTAAGTATGAGAGCTCGTACACAGATTCCGCAGACATTGTCATACGTTGAAGGGGCGACAATCCTTCTTCGCGGAGGGGGCGACAGGGGACCAATCTGTCTGCAAACTGTAGTATTTTGTGGCATCGATCGTAGCATGCCTGGTGTCTGGTGCTTTCTCTATGCAGGAGGTGATACCGTTCTGTCGGGCTTGTCGTCGTTGTTGTCGCGGGACGTTGCAAACTTTGTCGGGGGTGATAGGCGACCCATAACCTATCGGTGGCTGTGGTGTTGATGTTTGTTTGGGCTTGGTCGTTGTGCTCACGTGATAGCCCGTGACTCAACCGCGGTGGTGTCGATGGTGTTGTCTATTGACGTGTCATACTTTGTGGCTTGCTCTCGAATTTTTCGTGGTCAGAGCCCGCCCGCGGCCACGAGCAGGCTCTTTGGGAGCAGAATCAATGCCGAGGATGACATTATGCCCAAAGTGACCTCTGAGAGCGCGAGCGGGCGTGGTTTGATCAATTTGATGCTGTTTTCAAAAATTTCGTTCTCGCTGTTGTTGATGTTTTTGGACCGCCCTTGGCACCGTCGGTCCTGTCCCAGGACCGCTTATCGTCCGTCGGTCCTGCTTATCGTCACGTGACCTGTATCCTAGTTCTTCCGTTCCGTGGGGGTTGTTACGACGTAACGGCTGACGGCCGTCCCTATAACCGCTGAGCCCCTGCGGGGTCGTCGTCAGTGGTCTGTTAACTGTCGGGTCGTAACACGTTACTAATATACAGTCGAGTGACCGCCTGGGTTTCAGCTCCTGAGGGCCTTATAGTCCCCAAGTCTTCGTCAGCCCGTGCACAACCGCTAAGGGCATAAGCATAATCGCTCCCGCTTCTTGAAGCATGTCCTTGGGCATTATAACGTCGGAATGCATCAAGCGCATTGCGCTCACAGAATCGCACAGCCGTAGGACTTCTCGATTTTCAGCTGCCATATAGGGATACATACAGTAATTAGTGGGTGAGCCAAATGCAGAATCTAATTAAAGCGGGGCGGACACGGATAAACTGGTCCTTAGATCCCCCTGGCTCAAGATTTGACTCACCGTATTTTGTCGTACAGCCTCCCGATGATCGGACTTGGTCGGTGCATCGCTACTTGCAAAGCCGATGGCCTTGCGTCTGAGATCACGGAATCGCGAATTACAATCCCAGCAGAAAAAGACGACAGTTAACGACTTGACAATAGCAGCCAGTTAGGACGTGGATAGACATATCGTGACTCGAAAGTCGTTCAGTCTCAGGACCCCAGTAGACAAATTAAAAAAAAAAAAAGATGGCTTCAGCATACAGTTCGGATCAACTGAGTCATTTCTTGGACTACATTGAAGTACCAGAAAGATATCGCCATGTCACGCCCTCACCACAGTTGTTGAATGTGCTTCATGTACACACCATCTCGAAGTTACCCTACGAAAATCTGTCCCTGCACTACAATCCGTCTCACGAGATCGACCTTGAGCCTCAGAGCCTCTTCCGCAAAATGGTAACCAACAATCGTGGAAGAGGAGGATTTTGCATGGAAATCGCAATACTGTACAATCACATACTCCGTGCTATGGGATTTGAGGCGTACACCGCTGGTGTGAGGACACGGCGCAGAATTGAAGGAGTACCTCGTGGAGACTTTCCGGGGTGGTGAGATCCATCGAAGTTCTGTACCAACCCAACATGCTCACCATTCTAGGGGACATATCGTCAACATTGTTACATTCAGCGATGGCTCAAAATATCATGCTGACGTTGCGTTTGGTGGGGACGGTGCTACGATGCCAATGCCGCTAGTGGAGGGGCTGGTCCACGAAAACCTTGGAACGCAGCAAATCCGTCTCGTGCGGGAATGGCTGCCCTCTCAAGTCCTTCGCGTAGAATCCAGCAAGCTCTGGATCTACCAGTATCGTAACCGTGAAGCTGCTGACTGGAATTCGTTCTATGCCTTTCCCGAAATCGAATTCTTGGAGCCGGACTGGGGTGTCGTTAACCATTGGATGAGCACACACCGGGACAGCAACCAGGTAAAAAACCTTCTCGTTGTAAAGTTTTTGCGACAAAAGAAGGTGGAGGCAGACACAGATGAACAAACCATATGTGGAAAGAAAATGATGGTCAATAACGTTGTGAAGCAGAACTTGGGTGGGAAAACGGAGATTGTACAAATATGTGCAACCGAGGAAAGCCGGATCTCAGCCCTTGAGGGGTTTTTTGACATCAAGTTAATGGAGAGTGAGAAAGCTGGTATTCAAGGCTCCGCCTTGCGACTTTCGGTTTGAAGAAACTTCATGAATTTTCATAGAGGGTAGCGAACTCAATTTGAAGTCAAGAACCAACTCCAGGAAAGAGGCCGCAAAGGTTTCAGAGCGGAAATGTCGTATCTAGCCTTTTTGTGAAAAGAATTGAATATGTCCCTATTTTTGCCTATAACGTCTATCAACGCACCAGTTCGTTTGCTCTTTACAAGCAAGCTCAGCATGTAATACCGAGGGTCTCGTTTCCCGCTAATCTGTGGCCACGGCGCCATCAGTCATTACACAACCACTTATTAAAGATGTCCCAGGTTGGAGACCCTTTCGTAATCCAGACGCTGTTTCCTTGGCTCACTGCGTCTCCAGGGATAATATAGAGAGAGCAGATATGATTTGGTTCTGGGAAAGCCTCCGTGTCTCTTGCAAGTGAGAGGCTAAAACGCCAGTCGCAAGCCAAGGACTGCCGATCACACCGCTGGAGCTAATTTTCAGAGCTATTAAGTACTGGGAGTAGGTAGATTTGACATCCGCTTAGTTACTAGTCGGGCTTTGTCGTGTCAACACTGTTAGTGTCATTGATGTGAGACCAGTATTGAATCACGAGCTCAAATCGATGACGGCGCAACGCCTTCGACCGAATATGCCGCGAAGATACGGAATAGTGATGAGAAATATCATTTGAACCCATGTTTTTGACAAGAATCGAAACCTGCAGACAAGCATTTTCAATCACCGCCTTGATTGCATTTCGCATATCTCAAGATGTCGCAGTCCTAACATCCATGACCATGGTGGTGACAGCGGTACTATCTTCCAGGGCTTTGGGTTTAGGAGCAGAATCAGTAAGCTCTTCAGCCAGGTGATCAAGTGAAATCACGCCGAACCCGCTTTCAACGATACTTTGAGCAATCCCATAGCCAATGCCGGCGCTCGCACTGGTGACAAGTGCGTATTTCGGCCGGCGTCCATTGCGCTTACATAACAACAAGGGATGGCACAGTGTTGGAAGATGGAAGTACAGAAAGTGGAAAAACTCAAGTATAGATCAGAAAATTAATAACAAAACCAAGGCTGGCGAACAGCTGTAGCCACATATGAACTTCTGAGAAGGCAGTACTACTAAAAAAGCTAGAAGAATAGTATCAGCTGGTTAAGCTCCATCGTCATAGCCACAGGTCCAGCATCGACTTCAGATTTAGCCTCAATCTCAAACAACGCATTGTCACTAACTTAGCTGGGGATAGTGTGACCCGCGCACCCATTAAACTGTTCGGAAGGCCCCTGAATTTGGGTGAAAGCGTCGTTTTCTTAGCAGCTCTCATTTATTCCAGAAAGGTGTGGATGTCTGCCAGGCTCAATGGCTTTGCAACTCTACCAGATACCAGCCATGGCACCAGACCTGGTCCGCAACTTATTTCTCTACTGGAAAGGATGAATTACAAGAGCTGTTGCTTTGCTATGGACTGTTCCCGCGTAGCCCCAAAGTGAGTTTGGGAGTCCACTGAGGTAGTCACATCGACCGCAGGACTTTGCAGTTCACATTCTATCAACTGCATATCCACCAATAATCCAGCAACTGTATATTTGGAGGCCATTCAACAATATCTCTCCAGATCCATCGGTATGAATCTCGGGGCCCATGTACGCCAGACACGGAAGGAGAGCGGTGCTAGATCCACTGGAGCAAATCTCGGCGTCCATCTTGGTTGAACGTGAAAGGAGAGCAACGCCTCTCGACGCAGTCGGAGTCGCAGACTGCTAGCAGGGTGACCGATTTGGCCACGCTCCGGTCGGCCTGTAGAGTGTCGTGCTCTGGATGGGACCTTTTCGCGGTGGGCCTCAGCAGCACATCTCCCTTTCTGGCTCCGAGAGCCTCTCGGCGCTGGAGAGCAAGAATCCCGGGTGCACGTGTTCCTGCCATCACCAGAACTAAACTGGATCCTTGACGACTCCCACCCTCGGGTCCAGGCAGAGCGACCATATTCTGAAGTTGTCGTCGAACCGCCGACTGGCCGGCCGGTGGCTCAGTCACGTGCCCATTACCTCAAGTTTGATTTCGTGCTGGATCGAGGGCGCGAGGGACTGCATCGCGCGTACGGGTTTTGGCCCCTTTCCGCTCGTCCCATTTTCTAAGGTGTGTGGAACGAGGAGGCAAAAGACGGAAAGATCGAAGCGGTCGTGTTCGTAGGCGTGCGGCCTATGATTCGATCATCCTGGCAGAGAATATCGATGTGGCTGTGTCCCTTCAGACCCTCGAGCAATGCCGAGGCGCGGGTGTTCCAGTCGGTGAACAGCAAAGCCGCAAGGGTAGCCTCGCGATCTCAGATGGTGGGATTGTCCGCCTTCAGGATCATCAGGTTGCGGTCGATAATGAGGATGCTTCCGCTGTTTTGAAAGATGTGGTTGATAAAACCAATGGCTTCGGATCGAAGGTCTTCTTCGTCGAGTCTCTATACGCAAGTCTCAGTCAGCCTCTTAAACTGATACAAGGAGGGCCACAACACTCACATACACGCCGCGTTGATCCAATGGCTGTCGCCTCCCATCTGGGTGGCTAGCTTTCTAAACCCTGTGTGAAGGCAAAGGTTTATCCTGGTGCTAGGCCTGCTGTCTTGGTCATGGCTCTACACTTGTGAGAGGGCCGTCGTCCTGTCCTATACGACACAGTATCGTAAGAGGCTGCCTTTCCAGCCGGTGGCCGATACGGCCCTCGGACCTTCTACGGATTAGCCCGATGCCTCTCAAAAAACTCTCTTCCGCCTTTGGGCCGTGTTCTGTGGTCCAGTCATGCATCGTCTGAAACGGGGCTTCGGCGCGGTAGAACCGCAGGAGATGTCGTCAGCTCGTCCCCGCGCATGACCGACTATCGAGCCGGTACCGAGTCAATCGATCCCCGAAAGCGTCCGCGTGCCGACGATGGAAGGTCCTGAAGTTTAGCCCGCGCGCCTGGCATTGCCTCTCTGGAGCTTCAGCATCCAGGTACGCATGTTGTCCGGCCGCACGTTAAGCGCGCTTTGGATGTATAGACTTTGAGTGATAGATCCGGGGCGATGGGAAAGTTGCGCAGCGTCTGACTGCGGTCGTTGCCGTGTTGCTTGTCGAACTTGAAGATGTCTCCCAGGACGGTGTGCAAATATAGGATCCTAGCCGTCTGCCAGAACCTTCACAGGTAGCCTCATACAACGGACCAGACAGCTCGAACTTGTCTGTCTCTGGCCAATTGGCAGGGTAGAACCGCAGTTTTTATAATATCTTCTTCTAGTATGAGGGCTTTGTCAAAGTCGAGAAGTATGTGTTTGGGCATTGTAACCTCTACATCGATGTACGTAAAGCCTCCGTGCGGCGTTACAGATGACCTTGTGCGCAGTAATTCGGACCACAGCAGGATTTAAATACGTGACGACCTGCATCGTCCCCCATGACTTTACGCATGCGCCATTCTGAAAGTAGCCCCATGAGAGGACTTGCCCATTACCAGACAGTGGCACAGGAGTTAGGGGCAGTCGACTAGCAAATCCATGGTTTCCATGTGTATCGCAGGTTCACTGGCCGCCGCGACACTATGGGCCAGGCTAGTTTTGTTGACGAGTTGGCTCTTCACCTCCGGCGATAGAAACCCAATCAACCCGTGATGATCAGGGCCGGTACGGGTTTCAAGGTTGCCAAGTTGAGGATTGACCAAGAGTCAGCCGGAGAAGGAACCTGGTCAAACTTCAGTATTTCCTCGGAAGCTTAGATAAGAGTTTTACCCTGATCAAGAGACTCATCCATAAGTTCTGCTATTACAATACTTGTGCTAAGTTGTGACATAGATTAAATATGGATGGGCTCTAGATACCCAACCAAGCAGGTTGCAATGCAAATAAGTTGAAAGGGGTTATTTTGCCTTAGCGAAATCGGGTGATCTTATTCATTTATTCAACAGGACGGAGACACGCGAATCCTTGTGTGGGCAGGAGAGGACATGAGATATGCGAAGTGTGAGGTATGAAGGCAAGCAGAGGCGCACGCCTCAAGGCTGTCTCTGTATGTCGACGGCCGAGATGTAATTTGGAAAAGAAATAATCACTGCGTCTAGGCAATACCGAATGAGCGGAAATAAAAAGTAGTTTGTATGTGTGAAAGACTTTTGGCTTAACTCAACTCTTTTCTCCAGTCTTAAGCGTGATATTGTTTTATTAACTCTTTTTCTTTTTATAATAGTAGCGCTTAGAAGAATAGCTTAAGAGTATATTAGCTATAGCCCTAACAGTAACTACTACCTTTTGTACCTTTCCCTTGTCTATACTGCCGTATGATAACCCTCCTAGTGTGGGTTACGGTCCTTGCTAGGGTTATACCCCCTGCCAAGGCTTTAGGTTTTCAATCCGCGGTATTTCGCCAGTTTCTCTCCATTCTAATATAGCTAGCTCGAAATCTGTAGTTCTTAACCTCGTTTCCTCTTCGAGCTGAGGATAATCTGGGTTGTCCTGGAGTACGAGGTCTAAGAATGCTTGGGTTGCGGCATCCTGCTGGTGTATATACGCATCCTCGGGGGGAATTAGCGACATGATTCTTGCGTCAGTGTCCACAGAGTGTGTACCATCGAAATCTAATAACTTTTGCATACTTCGACACTCTCGATTTGAAACAAAGTCAGGCCAGGGCTGCGGTCTGTTTTCCATCCACACATAGTTGTGTACTTCGTAAGATGCGTGACAATTCAGGTAATCAAAGAGTGTGCGGACGCAATGATCTCCATGGCCTATATCTGTGGCACTCGTCTTGTTATAATATTCGGGATGCAGAAGCTGTCTTAGCCAGTTGAGACAGTGAAACTGGTGCATATGATCTAGACGAGTAAGGAAAACATTGTCGCCATATCCCCAGCCATCAGGAATACGGACATGTTTTGATGGATTCTTCCCCAAGCGAATCATATCCGTTTCCGTAATCAAAAACAAATGACTATGCCCATGACCGACCCAGAAGTCGTCCACTTCTGGGCTTGGCGGGCGCGCTTGCATGGGCGCGTCATCGCTGTGATCTAGTAATGGTGACTCAGTTGAGGTCACGAACGGCCTTTCACTTATTGATTGAAGGTATTTTCGGATCGCGATGGGCGCCACTTTTAAGACTAATTGTTAGTAACTGTTTCTCGTTCTCATCGAAGGACTGGCTGCCTTCAGTGCATATCGGGGCAACCAAGAAAGGAAAATCACAAACCATCTTTGGAATATATACTGTCAACATTGGGCAGAGCATGTCCTCTGATCGCCACGCAGTACCCCAGCCCGAAGGAGATAACACATGTAACGGCGTAGGACACTACCAGCCAAAGAAACCAACTTCTATTGCATTTTTTGAGCTCGCGGTGTATCGATTGACTATATTTGCCGTTTAAAATCTGTTGTCTCGGGATGCTCTGCTCTTTTAATTCATCGTCATCGAGCAAGAGTGCGGAACCTTCATAAGAATGTTTCCGTGGTAGGTGCATGGTAGGTAGTGTGTCATAATCGCGCAGGTGAACAACCAGTTTATGTTTGCGAACAATCGACCTTTCATCGGCGGACTTTTACTCATTTACATCTGTCTCCAATATCGCAATGGGCGCCTTACTCAAACGAACCTAGCCCTCCTGAATCCTGTGCGTCGAGGTAGATAAACGCCGTCTCCCCCACATGTGTCCCACTTTATAAGCGATTTCTTTGCATGATTTGAATATCCTTTATAAACTGTCGCATTACTCCCTTGTTCTCTGTTCATCTTCGATGAGGGCTTGCCATTCCAGGAGTAGACGACCAAAGTATAATTCGACATCTTCTTGGCGCAGAACTTGTGCAGCCCATTCCTTGCCAGCCATGGCAATTTTCTCCCCCGCACTTGGATGCGCCCCATTTCCCCTACAGTCTCCCATGAAATACTCTATAATTCTCCACAAATCTCGTCCATACGTTCCTCTCTGCGGTACGTAGTGTTTCCAAGGAGTCAGTCGTGTATCGTGCCATTCGCGGAATATAGTATCCTTTATGACTACTGAACCCGATAATAGCAAACTTTTAAAACGGCCTAAGATCAGTATAGTACTCTGTTAGATTCTTGGGTTATACTGTGGGATTGCATATGACTTAGAGCATAATCTTCCAGGTTCATAGGAATTAAGCCTGATGTAATAATCATGCTCGCTTCAGAACAACGTTAGAGTTTCTTTGGCAAACCTACCGCTAAAGCTGTATCCATCCACGTCAAACAGATACTTGTTGTTGAGAATTTGATCGAAAGGCTGATAAGCTTTTAAATCGAACTGCTCTAACAGATACGAGCATTGATCATGGTCAGGGCAGCGAAGCGAAACGAAGCCTGTGTCAACGTATCTCTCGGCTAATTGATAAGTCCGACATCTTCAAGAGCTAGTCAGCAAGCTGCATCTACATAGTCTAGAAATAACTTACCTATTTCTGGCGGCCAATACGTGGCTGTCCGATTCCTTCAAAACTGTGGAGTTAGTTGCCATTACGAATCTGTGACGATGTGACTGCCGCCAGTTGCTTGAATTATGATGTCCTCCTGTATTGGATCCGCGCCAAAATGCTAAGTTCGCTTTCTCACGCCAAGGTGTCGGTGGATGTTGTGCCCAGTAGTCGGAGTCTGGCATCCAATAAAGCGGATCAGGTATGGTGATCTCTGGATTGACGTCTTTGATCCTGGCGCTTGCGAAAAGTGGCAGAAGTTCCCTGGACAGTAACGTACACATAGGTTGGGTCAAAGTTCCGTGTGACGACAGTATCCAAGGCTCTTGGCATACACTTCGAGCAACGACCCAGTCTTTAACCAGAGAATCCTGCTCTGGATTTACGTGAGCGTCGGAAGAAATTCCCTTGTCTTCGGCCCTGAGCACCGATTCAGGGGGGCAAGCGTCAGAGATCAGAGCCGCTGGGGTTGTGTCTATAAATCAGTTGGTTAGCTTTGACACCATGTTTATTAACCAACCGGCACCTTGTACGAGGGGAAGCTTCCAAAACTTACCGCTCCATATTGATTGATCATTACCAGCGCCACTTCTTCTAACCTGGACTCTTTCCTTGAATTTTTGTTCATCATATCGAGTTGCGTCCAATCTTTGAGCCTCTCCATCTTTTGCTCTCCATTGTCGTAGCTCATACCAGGGGGGTATGACACGAGGAGATGAGTGAAGGTTCATGGCCAGGTAAAGTTCCACGTCGGGCTTTAGCAGATATGACACAGACTGTAACATATGAGATACAGAGAGACACGGGTCATTGTCGGCTTGGCAAGTCGACATATTCAAGCTTGAGTTCCGTATATGAAAGCCATAGATCGGAGGCAACGAACCATACTTAGCAAGTATGTATGATTGACTACGCAGGACGCTCGGCTTGACTTTCCGAAAAGGCTCGAGGTCTTCATAGATTAAGTCCCAGAACGACTCGATTATGAGTGACTGAGAAGCTATTGCTTTAGTATACCATTGGCGAAATCCTGCGGGAGGCTCCCGCCCCCGCCGGTTTCTGTATGCTGTTACCGTGTCGTTAAACGATAGTGTTTGTGCTGTAAGCAATTTTTCAAATCTTGCATTGGCTTGCGAAAACAGCTTGCCAAACTCTAAGGAAGACGGACTTTCACGTACGAAAATCAATTTTGGGTCGGAGATACACATCCCGTAGATAAAAGCACAGACGACAATCAGCCACCGGTACATTTTCGATCAAAGAGGTCTTGGTCTGGAAGTAGACGGAATATTTGGTTACAAACATCCGGAGTTCAGTACTAAACAGAGCCTTCAAGTCTTCCTGAGTCATTATATTTGGTTGCCGCCTTGTTCATTTTCGGGTTATTCTCCATAAGTTCCCAAGATAGTTTCAGCGCTTGCGTAATAAAAGACCGAATGCGGCCAACTAAACTTTTGCATTCGGCATTCTATTAAGATTCCGATAGACGCAAGTTAAGGCGTTGATACTTTTTTTTAAAGGAAACGCTGTCCGAATAGAGTTTATATGGAGGATTCCGTCGCGGGATTTACGAACCAACTTTATTCTTAAGTATTACGACTTTTAGAAAGACGCGGGAGTAATAATCCTGACAGAGGTTGAAACAGAAGAAGTCGTTGTGAATATTGGAAGTAAACTTTAATGAAAGATGTGGAAGCTGTTTGAGAGGAGTCTTAATCCTAACAAAGTTTAACACATACAAGTTAGTCTTCGAGGTATCTTACCTCCTAGAATCTGTCACCAACACTCAACGTAGTTCTAAGCCGTCAAATTTACTTAAGATCATTGTGCTACGTGATTCTGACCTCGAAAGACAAGAGGAACCATATTGCCTTTTACCGCAAATTCTATCTTCAAACTGATTTACAGTACCAAAAGTCTCTCTCACTTAACATGGTCACTAAAGCATTCGCGATCATTGCTGTTGCATCTACCCTCACGCTTGTCTCGGGATTAGCAGTGAAAGGTAGGTTTACTTTCTAAGGCCGTGACTCTAATAAATTTAGAAAAGACAGGCTGAATTTGAGTGTTAGGTAACGATGCTGCTCATTCTTCTCACAACAGTCGACGTTATCTGGACGGCCTGATCCCCTTCGATAAGAAAAGCCCCACGAAGAGCCCCAAGAAAAGCCCTAAGAAAAACCCCTCTGCTGAGAGTGACAAAAAAGTAGAGGTAGTTGAGGAGGAGATGACTACAGGTTCCTGAAGGATTGTACTTAAGATTTTAAGAATTTATCTCATTTCGATTATTTTGGTTTTCAATAGAAAGTCGTCTTTGTGTATCCAAAAGTGAAAAGAAGCTACTCGGAATATTTAGGATAAGTTTCATTCCATGTATGCCGTGCTGTGTCAGCGCATTCTCGCAGCCTTTGTTCATTGTGTCGTTGATTATGTAAGGTGACTGCACCTTGTGATCTCGCGCCTTCAAAACAGCATCAAGGTAGGTTATAGTATGTTCATGTGCATAGTACCCTGGAGTCAGAGGAAAGGTTTTTATTGATGGTCTCGTCGTACTTAGGAACTTTCGCTATCATCTTCATACCTAACGATTTCTATTTTTCCATCATCTGCGAAATCCGTAATTATTTTCTGCCTCTTGATGTTCTTTGGTACTTTGTGTGTGTCCCGTCCGTATAGTGGATGTTCCAGATGACTGAAGAAGTCCTCTTTATCAATCCTTCGCTGGCCGGCCCATTGATTCAACCGGTCCCAATTTCGGCATTCATGCTCCTGAGAAAAGTCCACTTGAGGGTTGATACTATCTGTGACCCAGGTCAATGTCCAGATGGTTGGGTCAGCTTGACAGATAGCGCTATTACGCAAAACATCAAGGCAGTGATCTAGTAAACGTAGCTTAGCCAAAATACAGAACCCTGACATTCTTAAATATCTTGGTAAAAATTCCCAACTTACTGAAGTGTACATCAACCTCTTTCTTAAACTGTTCTGTTGCGTTTGGAAAATAGTGTCCCATGTACCACCATTGCCTCATGTATTTCTTTTGTAATCAGTTAGATTTGTATATTCCAGAGCTTCTTAGGTATGTCTTAGTTTAGGTATTGCAGTCATACCAAGCAGTGGATCTCGTGGATCACGGTGAAACTTCCGACGTAATGCCCGTCAGTTCCAGGAACTGGAATCGAATGATAGCCGCCAACTTTCCCCAGCTCGTCTCTAGTGACCCAGATGTGATAATCTAAACCCGCCTTCAGCATGGAGTCATATAGAAAACTGGCATAGGATGTGACAAAATAAAAGACAAAATAGACTGGGAAAATGTTAGTTGGAACTAACTTTTCAGAAGCCTTTCCCATGCCTCGTCGACAGACGGATCGGTTGGCGGTCCATTGTACGGTGTTCTTAGACCTTCTCTCACATCGAAACGGGATTTGATAGTTTCCAAGGCGATGTCACTTGCAGGTGCTGAATGGAAATTTGTTAAAACCCTGGTTCTTGTTACGGCCCAACCAGTTGGTGCCTGGCCGGCGTAGCTATATAGTGCAGAACAGGGGATAATGATGCCGGAGTCATCATTACCGAAGCTTTTGCTTTGTGCCACAGTTGGTTGCCCTGACCTGCTCGTAACACAATGATGACTCCACCCCGCGTAGAGGGTTGTGGGTTCAAATCCCATACGTCGCCAGTCCTCCCTGGTCCCTGCGACGCCCGACCGTGGGCAGGCAATTATGTAGATTGGTTCCCTACTAGCCTGGAGTTTCCCTGCTTATACCCGCGATATGTCCGATTGGTCCTCGGCATAGGGACATGCCTCTTAGAGGGGAGACATGGTGTTACGGCCCAACCAGTTGGTGCCTGGCCGGCGTAGCTATATAGTGCAGAACAGGGGATAATGATGCCGGAGTCATCATTACCGAAGCTTTTGCTTTGTGCCACAGTTGGTTGCCCTGACCTGCTCGTAACAGTTCTCCTCTAACAAGAATGGGATTTTGGAGATTAACAAGGAGTTAATCGAATGGTTTACCTACTGAACGTAAGATGCCGTTTCGGCAAAGATGTTTGGGTAAGATAATAGAAAAGACATGTATAGAGCAAAATTATAAAGGAATGGATGAGTAAACAGGCGCGTGTGCTTGACTGAAATGTGACAGCTCGCCACTTTTGCCTCTTAAGTCCTTCTGTTAGGTCGTACTCGGATGGAGATGAGAGAGTTTTATCGACATGATGAAGAAACGGGCGAGCATGCTCGCTTGAAGCCTCGTCGCTCACGTTGGAATGTTTGAGAGGGATTTCAAGGCTGCAGTTCTCGGACATAGCTGCTTTTTCAATTTAGCACCTGTTGTTGTATGGTGCATAAAAATTTATCGCCATAGGAGCTGGCCTAGTCTCAAGCTTACAACGCTGAGAAAAGATGGATTTTCCTAACCCGCTGAATTGCGTAGGCAATGGTTTTCGAGTTGACGGGATGAATAGGTGTGAGGGCAGTTCAATTCCGCTCATGTACATCCACCTGGGTCAAGTTCGGCTTTAAGATTTCTAGCTCAAAGCTTGACACTCTTTACCTTTTACTTCGTTTCTGGTCTATCTATTCTAGGTTAGTTCGAAGTCCATTCAGGATTCACACATGCAAGCCAGTGAGGGTATATCCCGCCACAAGCCTCACGTCGCACCACAAACTCAGCTGCGGAATTGAAAAAGTAAACCACGTCTTCAGCCGGCGTTTAACTACTTTGAGATCGGCTTCTGTCACATGAAAACGGACCAAGTCTTTTGTTCGTGCAGCACTAGACCACAAACTTTAAAACTGCGATTTCCTGATATCTTCCTTTTTCAAAAAAATATGCCTAGATAGGTATTACCACGATTACTCTAGAGACAGACAGCTAGCCCGGAATCTAATGGAATTAGACGCTAATTAGATATAGCTTTACATTAGCGAAGAATATGTCGACCACTAGAGAGATTATCGGCGTAGTAGGGGGCATTTTGTTCGGTGCCTGGACCACCCATCAGCTAGGATTTCTTTCTCACCTGGAAAGGACATGTTCATGTCAATTGTCACCTGCTACGACTAATAAGAACAACCTATCACCAATTCCGAATCGTAGGCTCTCCACAAAAGCATAATTTATTACACTTATCGACTCAATTATTTGTTTTAGTCCCGTTCTTAGAAACAAATTTCGCCAATGAGACGTTAAAGTATTCCGTTTCATCCATACCGTGGCCGCAGAAGGAATGGGAAGACATGTATATGGCGTGGGAAGCATTGAATCCTCGTAAGTACTTAAGCAAATCTTGGGATTAGCTCCACGATTGGAGTTCTTCAGAACTTGGAGGTACGGCTTATATCTTAGATAAAACTCACAAACTGCGTGTAGGCGGGCGAGGATTTGTGAATATCAGCCATCCAGCTAGGTTTCATAGCCTGCCAGTTCCGATACAAGACTTCAAAGATCCCCCAGAAAACGGTGTCTACCGCTACGGCATAGCAGTTTTCCATCAACTGCATTGCTTGGTGAGAACCTGCTCAAGTCCCTTTTTTTAAAAGAATCTTATTCTTCTGAGCAAATGGAGTGAGAAACTGAAGACAGGCTGACTGACTCTAATTTTCATTAGTTTATTCTTCAGCGTTACTTTTACGAGACTAATGCCGGCCTCAGACCTTTGATATGGCATACGATCTTCCATTATAATCACTGCGTGGATTATCTCCGACAGACCATCATGTGCCACGCGGACACCACGTTGGAGGGACAAGACCCCGAACAGACAGAACGAGGTGACGCATCTGGCCTTGGAGACAGCGCAAGGCATGTCTGTAGAGATTATGAACAGTTATACGATTGGGCGGAGAAGAATCGTTGGTACGACCTAAAAAGCCTTGATCATGACATTGCTGAAGGGGCCAAGTATGACGACTGGCAGGAGACTTGGCAGTGGCTGGGGACTTTGCGTCCGAACCCCAAGTCAAGATGATACACAACAACAGGCTGGTCTATATTTAGTAGATATAGGGCAATAAAATTTCTTCTACTAAGATATTAGTAGGGCGTTCCAGGGCGACAGTATTGCCCCACGTATAACGCTAAGTAACATTACACAATGCAGATAACAAAGACAACGACGACCGTAAAACCATCATGTCAACAAATACGACCCAAAGCCTGACTTTGTAAAGCAGTCGAAACCAGCACTATACCCCAAATCACAGCATAGAAGCCAATTTCACCGTCTAATAAACCACAGATGCGCAAATCGAACCACATGTATGTCGCATCTCGAACGTCTTGTTTCAGGCTTTTGAAGAATCTTTTTCGCATGCCGGTTTGCCTATGGGGCTCGTTGAATATGCGGCGTAAAGCTGTGCTAGCCCATCTCCAGCAATCACGGTAGGGCTGCAGCCAAGGAACGAGATCTTCGACTCCCTGCAACGCTTCGATCACTCTTGGCCAATCGGGTGGCCGTTCTCACGCTTCTGGTGGGTACTTGTACGGGATCATCACGCTAACGTCATGGTTATGAACATCCGAACGTTACCGCACGACGCTGATTAAGCTGCTATGAGATCACTCTTTGTCATCTGCCAGATGGTCGACCCTTACCCAGAGCGAATTTGTAACTTCTCAGTTCCCATATCAGCCCGAAAGAATTTTCAATCTCAATTTCTTGAACACTGCTGTATGTCGTAGATCCAGTAAGCTCTGCCATCATGTCCATATCGTCGTCTGTAAACGTGGAGAAAGGTCCGGGTCCGGAGCTTTCCATTGCTTGTATCGTAAGCTAACTTCAACAGAGACAGATTCTCAAGATGGCACCCAACACCGCCCCAGCGTCTCAGGCCAACAGCCAGAAACCCGCATGGTAAATGGCAAACAGGTGCAAATACACACTTGGGGCGGTCCAGATGACAAAGACAACCCGTATGTTCAGCCTCATTTTGAACAAGTCCCATGCTGATTTTGTGCAGGTTTAACTGGTCACCAACATATAAATGGGTTGTCACAGTCACAGTCTGCTTCGTTTCAATCTTAACGGGTTTGCCAGCCGGTTCGTACGGTTCCGGTAATGAATGGATGGCGCCTCTTTGGAACGTACAAAATGAACCCTTTCCGAACCTATACTGGGCCACAACAAGCTGGAATATGGGCGCAGCGCTGTTCCCGTTGCTGTTTGTGCCATTGACAGAGAACACAGGCCGTATGCCTGGTTACTTTGTATGCTCTCTGACCCTCAAGTATATACCATGGAGGCCACTAACAAGTTTAGATCGGTTACATCGTCTTCGAACTCTTACTTTTCGGCTCTGCCTTCGCCAACAACTTCGCCACAATCGTAGTCACCCGTTTCTTTGGCGGTGGTGCATCATCTGTTGCCATCAATATCGTCGGCGGCAGCATCAGCGATATCTGGAAAGGCGACAAAGCCCGCAGTTTGCCCATGTCCCTCTTCGGCTTCACCAGTGTGGCCGGCATTGCGCTTGGTCCCTTTATCGGCAGTGCTATTGTGCAGATCCAAAAGCCGAGCGGTGGCCTTGAATCGCCATGGCGATGGATCTACTACATCCAAATCATCTACAATGCCGCGCTCATCCCGGTATTCTGGCTCATCCTGCGCGAGACTCGTGGTGATGTGATCCTCAAGAAGCGCGCGCAGAAGCTGCGCAAGGAAACCGGTCGCGACATCTATGCCGAGTCCGAACTAGACAAACCTTCTGTCGTCTCTCTGCTCAAAGTATCCTTTATGCGCCCGACCAAGATGCTGTTCACCGAGCCCGTGGTCACTTTCTTCACACTCTGGATATCCTTTGCATGGGGCATCCTTTTCCTCTTCTTTAGCTCAGTAGTGCAGACCTTTGGCGACTCTTACGGCTTTGGCATCTTCCAAACCGGCCTCATTCAGCTCGCCATCACCGTGGGTGCCGTCATTGGGACTCTGATCAACCCGCTTCAGGACTGGCTCTATCTTCGCACCGCGCCAAAGAACAAGGAACGGCCCGGCAAACCGATCCCCGAGGCGCGGCTATACACCAGCATTCCCGGCTCGTTACTCTTCACAGCAGGCTTGTTCCTGTACGGATGGACGTGCAGACCAAGTGTTCACTGGATTGTGCCCGCGATCGGTATTACAATCGTTGGCGTGGGTATCTACAGCATCTACATGGGCGTAGTAAACTATCTCACCGACGCGTACGAGAAATACGCCGCCTCCGCCCTCAGCGCCGCCTCACTCGGCCGCAACACGTTCGGCGCCCTACTGCCCCTGGCATCTGGGCAGCTGTTCAGCACGCTGGGTTTCGGATGGGCCGGCAGCTTGCTAGGCTTTGTTGGACTGGCGCTCAGCGTGGTGCCTGTTGTATTGCTATACAAGGGCAGGGAGATTAGAAAGCGGAGTCCATTCATGCTGGACAGTACGTTTGACGGGGATGAGAGCGAGGAGAGGAAGACTACTTATAGTCGATGGGGAGGGAAGGGAAGGACTGATGAGGGATCTACGGGAGGAAACAATGAGGTATAGGATGTTGGTGGCTGTATAATAATGATGTAAAGTCAGCGTGGCATTAAAGTCACATCAAAGATCTCCCCTGGACTGACTACACTTGCTCAATAATCCGTTTCCTGCAGCAAAAGGAAATTCTTGGTCAACTGAATCGAGAAGGGACACTTTATCTCTGTCCGTCCGCACCATCCCCACCGTCTCAATTGCTGAGGAGACATTATCTCGGACGGTAGTATCCCCCATCACCGAACTCCGTCCTGTCGTGTTCCGAACTGTTTCTTTAGCCAACAGTAGGTACGCCAAAACCCGGGTGCACGGTCCTGCGCGTTACATCTCTCAGCTTGATACAACAGACCACTCGATCTGTGTGAGTGCTCCAGCATCGGGCGAGATGCAGTCAATGCCACAGCTCTCATAAATACCGAGAGTAAATCCACTGTGCTCGAAGCCAGGTATTTACTCATCATTTAAATCGCAGCCATCGAAAGCCAACTGCGTCCGGAGCACTGCCTCCTTGAGATTGGCATGCAAGCTGCAGCTGAGCGAGAGAGGCCAAAAACGGCACAAGTGAATCATCGTTCAGAATAACTCGGAATTGAAGCTGGCTGCAAGAATCTTTTGGGGACGGACAGTCTTCAATGTACGCGTCGAGTGCATAGTCTTTAGTATGGTTTTGCATTTGTGGATATGAAGTCCCTGTGATCTGGAAACCAACGACGTCTCGCCCTTCATCGCTCAGTGCATAGAGATACCAAAGGCCCGAATTTTTGCTAGGAAAATTTAATATTCAGACTCTACAAATTTGGCTATGGAAGTATCTCGTTGTTGAGTAGTCATGACAAAGTTTTGTTCAAGATGCCTTTCAGCTGCATGCGACGCAGATTGCGAGCCTTGCGAAGTCGTGACGACTACGGCGTCTTGAACCAGAAATGTGCTGAGTATGGGATCGACATATACTGTCGCCGTACGTATCTTCGGACCCAACAAGAGGGAAAATATCGTACTCAAAGAAGGGCTTGTCGAAGTGCTTATACATGATTTGGAGAAGACGAGTATTGATGTAGGTGAAGATGTACTTCTCGGATCACTTAACACCGAAAACGCCGTAAGCTCTGTCTCATTCACTATAAATAATTATCAAACGTTAATATTGTTGTCATAAGAACGAACCAAATTCATAAATTTCTGAATGCTGCTCTGGGTTGACCTTTGTCCTGATACTTGAAGTGCAGCTTTACGGTAGTTGTGGCTGATATGCTTCGCCACAACTATTAACACCAAAGTTACAGCAACTACACCCGATGTTAAGCGGCCGCTCGAGTCTGAATGGGCTGTTTTGGTAGTGCTGCAATTTTAGAACTATTAAGGCAGACACCTTAGCATTGTTTAAGTAGAGAAAGTTAGGTCCTTACATTTCAGCGTTGAACTGGCCTTGTCTGAAATTATCTGGGATATTTATACACTCGTTCGGGATGCCCGATCTGTACGTTCTGCCTCGCTTTACAGGACATACAGGTATACCAGGAATAGGATTCTGATATATAAATACTATAGACGGATTAGTTAATACTAGGTGAAGATTGAGGGAGCTCTCACAGCTATAAAAGCCTTGACTGTCCTTGCGATAGTAGTAAGAAGCCCACGACGGATTTAGATGTTACGGCCAGCTAACTGACAGTGGGTTTGTGTTAACAGTAAGCCAGGGATTGAGAGTAGTAACAGTCGTTCCGTGGTCCTGGTCGAATAGATCGTAGATCTTCAAAGGTCTTGGTGATCAGTCAAGGCCTCAACAAGAGTCGTAGAGTAGTCGTCACTTAGGTATAGCTGAAAGTACCGGTTAGGGTAATCACAAAGTTGATTGCTGAAGAGCTATGGAAGTCTGTCCTCGAGCCCGGCTCGAGTCCATCCTATATACAAGTCCTGAACGGTCCTCCTTATCTTGGCTATGTTGGATATTTGACATATCCAACATATCCGGGGATCGGTTGGATATTTGACATATCCAACATATCCGGGGATCGGTTGGATATCTGACATATCCAACATATCCGGGGATCGGTTGGATATCTGTCGTGCTGGCTCCGGGCCTCCGGACCCACTCTGCCGCGTCTCGGCCGCGAGGTCACGTGACCTCGCTCCAGCGACCGTATTCTTAAGCGTCCTTCGCTCCGCTCGCTCACTTAGAGAATACAAGCCGTTTTGTTCCTAGTTGATGCCGCCCGTGCCTGACGTCGGTCACCACAGTTATGAGCCCAGCTTACCACATCACCCCTTTCTACTGTTAACCAGACGAAGGGTTCGTGGCGGAACACCATCAACTCCTTACGGTCTTCACAAATTTCGCTTCAAACAGCAACTTCTACAACGAAGATGTCGTCGCAGATATCTGTTCTCACGAGCACGACAAGGCTAACCTGCCGCCGGGACTTCCCCGTTTGGTACGACGCTCTCTACGCCGAAGCCGACGCAGCAGACGTCTGGGATCTCATAGACCCAGACGACACTACGTCTCCGTCAGACCCAAGAGAGGACGATGAAGAACTCTCGATCGAATCATGGATCACGCAGCAGAACGAAAAGCAGCGTAGAACCTATGATCGGAAGCGGAAAGCCTACGATTCGATTCTCCAGCATAGGGCAGAAGCGAGTGACGATACAGGGGAAGAACTCCAGGAGCCTGTAGCACAACCAACTCTCACGCAAAACACGCCCGGGACCTTTGAAAGATATACGAACTACCTCGCTTCAAAATCAGGCCGCGACGTCCTCAAAACTCGTCGGGAGCGGGACTTCGACTCTATTCAGCGTTAGGTTAAGGAAACGGTCGACAAGGACATCCTCTACGCTGCGAGATCGGAGATCCTAGCGAACAACCAACGTTCACTCCGTGCTCTTATTCAGTACCTTCGGAAACGCTACGCTCCAAGCGAATCAAGCAGTCAAACTACAGTTCGCGAAGAGTACCTTCTCCTCCTGGAAAAGGCCAACACAAGCGTAAACCCCCAGACCTGGCTAAGAGACTTCCATCGAGTACTGCTCCGCGCGCTTCGATTCAGAATACCGGAAAGCCAGGGAACGCTCGCTTCGAAAACTTTTCTTCGAGCGGTGGGACACCGTTTTGCCCCCTCCTGGGCGACCTCCGAGCTCACTGAAATTGTCAAAATGGAGCGCAAGGGGGACCGCATCCCTACTGTAAGTGAATACAGGGATATGCTGGAGGACTTGCTGTATGAGGACACCCTATACGACAAAAATCGGGGTAAAACAAGCGGTGTGTACGCTACCCTTGCCGGTCGCCCGAGCGAAGCAATCTCAGATGGAAAAAGCGGTTCGAAAGGAAAAGGCAAATCCGAAGCGTGCCCCTGCAACAAACCCCACAACGCAAACCCCCTGGAGTGCACCCGCGTGGAGTACGCCCTTACCGGGCGAATCAAGCCTTCCCAGGACAAACTATCGAGGGACGAGTGCAAGGAGATTCGAAAGCGTATCAATCAGTCCGAGAACTATGATCTCCGAGCCGAATTAGCTCGGAAAGGCTGGATCTGGGCGACGGAACCTCCCAGCTTCCGAAACCCAGCGCCGCCTCGCAATAGGTCGTCAGGAAATACCGGCTCTAAAGCGAAATCGCAGCAAGAGGAGAATGAGTCAGAGGTGACACTGAAGAGAAATATCCACGCAGTAACGATCAGCCGTGAACTTCTCCGGGAAATTTCGGACGACTTCGACTCGGACTACGACCAACCAAGCGTATTTGCAACCCCACTGACGGGACCCCATGTTCTGTCACGAAGCACGGTTCTCGACAACTGCGGAGCTACGCACCTTGTTAACAACCTTGACTTGCTTGAATCGTCTTCTATTAAAACGTGCATCGGCGACGAGAGAGTCGACTCAGGAACTGCTTCGTACCCAATCCTAGCAAAGGGAACGTGGATCTTGCCAAAAGCACTAAATGGCCCTGATGGAGACCTCACAGCAGACCTTACGCTCCATAACGTTGGATACGTAGAGAACTTTCACGTTAACATCGTTTCGGAAGCACTCCTCCGAAAGACAGGCATCTGGTACTCCGGATTGGATAACACACTTCGCCAGGGAACGTACAAAAACAGCGTGGTAGTCAAGCATCTTGTTAGGAAGATGAACATTACTTTCTTCGAATATAAGACCGGTTCCCAGTATATTGCTCAGAAGCGAATTACCTCGAGTAACGCAGGAATCGTGAACCATTTGGTGCTTGCAGTACAGGATCCCGCTCGACTCTCGCTTCGTAAACCACCTGATAGGTATGATGACGCCTGGTTATGGCACCTTCGTTCGGGTCACCTCGCACCAGACGCACTAGAACGAATGGTGTCAAACGTGAGAGGAGTAAAGATAAAAGGACCCACGCGTCTGGAATGCGAATACTGCGCGACAGCGCACGCGAAACAGTTAATTTCGAGGCGAACCTCTGAACGGAAAGCAATTCGACCGTACTATAGGGTCTCATGGGATCTCTTCGACTACCCGACAAGCTTTGACAAGAACCGCTGGCTCTTAGTGATCAAAGACGAATATACCGGTCGTCTTTTCGCGTTTCCGCGCGTAAGTAAATCGCACACCTTCGTCTTCGACGCTCTCAGGCACTTCGAACGATGGGTCGCTCGCCAACGAGGCGTCACCCTGTGCAAGCTGAGACAAGACGTAGAACGCGCGGTAATTGCGATAAACGGAATGACTGAGTATCAACTTTGGGCCCAGCATAACGGGATTGAAATCGAAGAGACACCCCCCTACACCAAGGAACCCAATGGCGGAGGCGAACGAGCGGGCCAGGAATTAATAACCCGAGCGATAAAGATGCTCAGCGCAGCGGGCCTGCCAACTACTCTCTGGGTGGAAGCAGTCATGGCAGCCGCCTACCTGTACAATATGTCACCACGGAAGCGAAGAGCTTGGCTCTCACCAATTCAAGTCGAAGAGAGCTGGTTCCGACAGTATTTTCGCTGGTGGCAACCACAATACAGCGCGAGCCTCGCCCGCGACCTTCGCCCCCACTGGGGCTGGACGTACGCGTATGGGTGTAGGGCTTATCCCCTGAAAAAGGACCGCGAAGCGGATAGGAACAGACGTAACTTCAAGGTGGAACCGCGAGGACATATTG
The DNA here is from genome assembly GCF_014235925.2 of Colletotrichum truncatum. Lineage (NCBI taxonomy): Eukaryota > Fungi > Ascomycota > Sordariomycetes > Glomerellales > Glomerellaceae > Colletotrichum > Colletotrichum truncatum. The sequence continues at coordinate 157,512 of NW_027222410.1, read as the reverse complement.
GATATCTGGTGGGCTACGTTATGGACGCTCACAACCTATACAGAGTCTGGATACCCTCGCTTGATCAAGTGATTATCACGCGAAACGTTACCTTTGACGAGACGAAGTTCTACTCGAAGGACGATGCAAAAGCTAGTTTACAAGCGGAGGTGGCCGAGACAGTCTCCACGGAGATCTCGGAACCTCCGGCTACGGCGAACCCAGGACTCCAATTCCTCGGACTCGCAAAACCAAGCGAACTCGTATTTTCACTTGAAGAGCAGCCCCTGCCACCTGCCTTCGCGCCGTCGACCGTAATCTCAGAAGAGACAACGGTAAAACGCTCCGCGGTTAACAGCCGACGCGAAGAGGGCCTGCTCACCCCGGAACCGACCCCTGAGCCGGCCGCAGCGCCGGAGGGGACGGACGGGCAAACGACCGGCCAACAAAGCTCCGAAGCGATGGACGCCGGCGTTCCCGACCCGGGGCACGAAGCCCTCTCTGAGGCGGTCGAAGACGTGATATACGTCAAGACCAACAACGAACCTCCACGAGAACCGGCCGTGGAGGCCGACTCGAGTAATGATCTCGGGGGTGACTCCCCAACTCACCCGGTGCGGCCACACTCGGATAATGGGAACGGGCGCGAACCCGAGATAAAGACCAAGCGGGTGTACAACCGCAAGGACTACGGCCAACAACAGGGCAAACCGAGACGATCACCTCGCTTCGCCCAACACTTCGCATTCCTACAAACGGAACGTAATTGGGAAACTTTCTTCCATACCTATATGCCTGATCAGCAGAAGGCTGTGGAGGAAGCGAACCAAGCCCACTATACGCTCCATTGCTTCGTCTTCGCGTCAATACACCAAGCGAAGCACTCCAGAGCGGTCACTCCACAGCGAGTGAAAATACACACAGATGAGCTTATAAAGCCCCCACGAACGTGGAAAAGTGTTGAAAAAATGCCGACCCACCTCCGAAACCTGTTTTACGAAGCGGCCCAAGCCGAGATAAGTAAATTAGAGGAGATGGACGCTTGGAAAATCATTGACGAACACGAAGCGTCTACGAAACCTATTCCTCTAAAGTGGGTGTTCACTTACAAGCTTGATCAAGACGGCTACCTCGACCGCTGCAAGGCACGAATTTGCGTCCGCGGCGACCTCCAGGCGAAGCATCCTCTCGAACAGACCTACGCAGCGACCCTCGCAGCAAGGACGTTTAGAGTAGCGATGGCGCTCGCGGCGGAATTCGACCTTGAAGTAGACCAATTCGACGTAGTCAATGCGTTTCTAAACGCAACAAGAGGACCGAACGACCCGCCTGTCGTCTGCTACCTACCAGACGGCTTCAAACAGAACGGGAAGTACGTCGAGCTCCGCCGTGCCTTATACGGGCTACGAGACGCTCCCCTCCTTTGGTATAAGGAGTTCTCATCAACGCTGCGGCGCCTGGGACTCAAGCCTGCAAGCGAAGACCCCTGTCTCTTTACTTCAAACGACAAGAAAGTGATGGTACTCTTCTACGTAGACGATATCCTCGTCTTATACCATAGGGACCACCGCGAAGCTGCTCAAAACGTTATAAACGGGGTGAAAGCCGAGTATGAACTCAAGGACCAAGGCCCTGTCGAGTGGTATCTAGGCATTCGCGTGATACGTGACCGTGAGAAGCGAACAATTAACCTCGCACACGACCAATATATCGAACGCGTAGCGAAGAAATTCAACCTTATCGACTCGATCGTGCCGCATACACCATTGCCATTCGTCCCGCTCCAGAAGAACACCGCTGAAGCGACCCCTGACCAGGTAAAGCAATACCAAGAGAAGGTCGGCTCAATTCTGTACACTGCGATCATGATTCGCCCCGACGTCGCCTTCGCTTGCGCTACACTCTCGAGGTTCCTAACGAACCCGTCTCTCGAACATCAGAAGGCCGCGAACCAAGTCATTAGATATCTTTATCACACTCGCTACCTTTCGCTCTGCTTCGGTAGCTCGGGGGGTGCAGGTGCCCAAGTTCTCCTAATTGCGGGCGACGCCTCGTTCGCAGACGACGAAGAGACGCGGCGTTCATCTCAAGGGTACATCATCTCACTGTTCGGCGGTCCCATTCAGTGGAAAGCCGCGAGACAGAATACCGTTACCACTTCTACTACAGAAGCGGAACTCCTTAGCCTCGAAAACACTGCTAAGGAGACCATCGCTCTCAAACGCTTATTTCGGGATATTGAACTAGACCTCGGAGACGTATGGAAGATCCATTGTGACAATCGCCAAACGATTCGCCTGGTAGTAGGCGACAAGGAACGCATCTCAACGCGCCTTCGCCACGTTGATATACAGAACATGTGGCTACGCCAAGAGTATGCCAAGAAGACGTTCGACGTGGTATATATGCCTACCGACGAGATGCCAGCAGACGGTCTCACAAAAGCACTCTCCCGAGCGAAGTTCGAACACTTCAGGGCACTTCTAAACCTACAAGACATTCGGGCACAAGTCACAAGAAGCGAAGAGAAACAGGTGCGCGCGAGCAATGCTGGCCCGGAGGCCGAAAGTTAAATTTTGACTTGGCCCCTGGCCAGGAAGCATGATACGCTCCCAAAGGAGCAAAAGCAAGCGTACTTACGCCCCGTAGGGCGGGCTCTTTTAACGACCTCGGAGGGAGGCCGCGTACGTGTCCATCAGGACGTTGTACGCGGGGAGAACAGCCGCCGGCAAGTGTCCTCCAACAAGGCTGTCAATGGCAGCACGGAGACCAGCCGCTTCGGCCACGGCCGGAACCGCTGCAGAAGAGTCAACGGGCAGAGGAAATAATAACTGATGGGCAACCCACGTTGTGGGCCAATCAGAAGGCAGGATTTTCAGAAAATTCAACTGGCAATAATAAGAGGCAAGTACGACGGTTGAATAAAGGAAAGTGCGATTATTGCGCCAGGCGGCGCGCAAGGGCGAATTTCGCCATATTCACATCACTTCGAGCACAAAGACCGAGGCGAATACAACAACACCTCTCTTTTGTTATATATATATTCACAAGAGGCTCTGAATAGCCTCATAATCTTGTATCTAGGCGATAGTAGCGATATGGCCTCGAGGCGCGGTTTTCCAGACGACTACGCGCCGTCTGGGGGGGTGTGTCGTGCTGGCTCCGGGCCTCCGGACCCACTCTGCCGCGTCTCGGCCGCGAGGTCACGTGACCTCGCTCCAGCGACCGTATTCTTAAGCGTCCTTCGCTCCGCTCGCTCACTTAGAGAATACAAGCCGTTTTGTTCCTAGTTGATGCCGCCCGTGCCTGACGTCGGTCACCACAATATCTGACATATCCAACATATCCAGCCCGGGTTGTCCTTACCCCGCGTTATCCCCGAGGCCACGTGACTTGTCCATAGTTCTTCCGTTCCGAGGATCCCTGGTTACACCTGTCCGGCTGGGTTACATATGCCCTGCGTTAGCCGCCGGGATCCAGGCGGGGTCGTGTTGGCGACCATGTCCAACGGGTCGTAACATTAGACTATAGCAATGCCCGGTAGAGTCCAGGTTTATATGTTGGATGTTTGAGCCAGAGCAACCCCTGCCGTTATAGAAATCAACGGTACCAGCGTTAGCAGCGAGAGTACTGGGAAGGGCAACATAGAGTAAAGCGATAGTAAGAATATTATACATAGTCTTGTTACAAATTTAATAGAAGCCTTTTGAATAGATAATAAGATACCACGACTTTTTTTATATATAGGGAAATAGTCTCTACTTTATAATAGTTAATTATTATAAAAAGCCTTGATCTAAGATTAAATTAGTACTAACTCTATAAAAATAAAATTTTTAGTATTAGTATTATAAGTCCGTATATATTATATTATAGGTTGTACTAGTAGTATAATTTCTAAATTAATCTTCATAAGAAAGACCTTCTTGAAAAGACTAAATTTCGATCTAGTAAGTAAGGAAGTACAACCTAATTCTATAGAGTTTATTAACGTAAGATATTATAAATTAGCTAGAATAATTACTTTTACTAAAAAGAAAAAGTTTAATATTTATTTAAGATCTAATATCTTAGAACTTTATTCTTTAGAAAAGGTTAAAAGCTATAGTTAGTAAGAATACTTATAAGCCTAGTCTTATAGTAGTACTATATAGAGTAATTTAAGAATGTAAAGGTCTTTAGGTAAATACTATACTATAAAGATAATGTTTATTATTATAGTAGTATATAGAATTAGATCTCTTTTATTATTATACCTAGAGTTACTCTTATTTAATACTTACCCTCTAAGACCTAGATCTAATTACTACTCCGTCTTAGTATCCCGTTTTATATTAGCCTTTAAGCCTATCGAAACTTAAAAAGTTCTTAGCTCCTACTATGTCACGGTATATAAGACGAGACGGAGTAATATTACGGCTAGCTAGTAATAGTAGGGTTTCTACTAATAGAAGTTAAGGCTATGATACTAATAATAGGTCTTGCGTTATATATAGGTAGGTTATACTAGTAGATTGAGGGTTAGGGTAAGGTAATTAGTCTTATACTAGGTAACGAGTTAAAGTAATATTACGGATTATAAGCTAAGCTAAAAGTTATCGAGGATGAATTATAAGTTGATTACTAAAGAACTATCTAAAAGGCTTTAAGTAGGTACTTAAGTCTTAATCTATATATACGTCCTGAAGTAAGTATCCTAGGTAGCTTTGGTAAGTGCTTACCCTGCTTATCGTAAGTACTTACTTCCCTTAGCGTAAGTACTTACTAATTCCTTATTAGTACTTACTTCTTTATCGTTACGTAATCTATATAATAGTTCTTCCGTTTTAGTAGTAACTTATTATTCCCTATATGTCTTATATATATCTGATAGCATAGCTGCTAGCCTAAGTAGGTTTGTTAACCCTTTATTAGGTATAATAAACGGGTTATAATATTAGGTCTCCCCTGAAAGGTCTTGTCTTTAAGGCTTATAAGTAGGTATGTTAGTCTTAGGTTAGGGATCCTTAATTATGCTTCCTTTAATAATACTAATACTATGTTAGGTTGCGTTGAAAAATCAAAGTCTTTTTCTAGCTAAAGTACTTTTACTTTTTATTATTTTGCTTAATTGCTTAAGATTGCTTAGTCTAGTTTTAAGGTTATAGCTTATATGTTTTATTACTTAAAAGGGTTACGATATAAAATGCTTAAGCGTTATAAGAAGTATAGTAAGTATACTTATCATAGTTATTCTTGCGATATTACTAATATTACTATCTATACTTATAAGTTTCCTTCTTGCTTATATCGCATGTTTTACTAAGTCTTTTAGTAAATCGATTACTAGATAAGTCTAGTCGTCTTAAGCATAAAGAGATAGCTAAAAAGGAGGTATTTAAAATAAAAGTCGTTACTTTACGTAAGGTATAGGTAGAGATAGATAAGTTGCTAGCTTGTCTTAAGAGGTTGCGTAGTAAAAAACGGATAGTATTTAAAAAAGGTTAGTTAGTAATAGATAAGCTACTTATAGAGGTAATCTAGGCTTTAGAGTTTCTAAGTCTAAAGTCTTCCGTAGTAATAGGTTTATAAGTAGATAGTTATATAAACCTAATTAATTAGGATATAGTATTATAAGGCGATAATTTCGTAGCTTAGGTTATGCTAACCTCTTATTTTTTTAACTATTTCGGTTGCTAAGCGTCGTTTTCTTCGTCCTAGCGTTTCGTATCTTTTTAATAGTTATATTTCTCCTTAGCTTATATCCTTTTCTTCTTCTTAGTATTTATATAGCTTTTCTAAGGTATTCTTTAAGTATTTTACTAGTTTTTATAAGTTATCTTTATATCTATAACGTACATGATAAGCGAGTGAGACAGACAAGCGAGTGAGACAGTAAACCAGACCTTCGCGACAATAATATCGAAATCTATAACAAGAAATCTTAGATTGATTAATACTACTCGGATTCCTGTTCTTCGGATGTTTCTGTCAGATTGAGCGCGCTACGCGAGGCTTCGGCAACGCTCGGCAGAACACTATTTCCGAGCGCCGAGCCCCGGGTCAGGGGGTGGCATACCCCCTTCCCTACGCGCCCCTGAAGGGCCCTTAGACAGTTACACACATAACGGAATATACATCGTTCTGAACCCTCAATTCGACAGTTTCCTCAATAAATTGACATGTTCTCGCGTTGTGGCCTGTATTCCCGCATACGCCACACCGACGATGAGTCGTCTCAGACCTCACTTTGCGACCACTACTCCGTCGCGTTTCCTCTTGTAGTTGCGTGTCTGCCTCTCTTTGCGACTGTATATCCTCTCCAGTAGATATAGTAAGACTTCCTCCTTTCTGTAGACGTGTTTTCTTAGCCCTTCGACGCCGACTTAATATTGCATTCTCCTCTCGAAGGATTTGAACCTCTGACTCTAGTAATGCTACCCGATGCCCTAGTCCTTCTGTCCCTCTGGCTAGCTTACTCACAGCACTATAAATTGATGCTGGAGAGCTGCTTCGGTGGCGTGAGATTCGACTCTTAATAAAAGTAGACTGTGATCTTGCTTCGCTTGGGTTGCTCGGCGTCCTAGAGATCCAAGGGTCTGGTGTCTGAGGGACCCCCTCCTCAGGCGTTGGCGTTCGGAACTTTACATCCAGCTTTGAGAGAACACTTTCTGCATTCAAAGGGACAAGTCCAGCTCCTCGGAAACCTCCCTAGATATTTTTCCTCGTAAAAGACTGCTTAAAAGCTTCGTGAAATGCTGCAAAGAAATCTTCCTTCGAGATATGGGTTGTGCCTCGCCGCATCTTATTCTCAATTTGCCGACCGTAGGCATTCTTTAACGGCTGAAAACAACCAACATCTAAGGGTTGAAGTAGATGAGACGAGTGAGCCGGCATGCACAGTGTAATAATGTTGTTTTCTTGACAAAAGAGCTCGAAGGCTGCGGAGTGGTGACTTTCATGACCATCAACAACGAGGAGGCGATATTTCCCAGACGTACGTGGTTTTGTATAAATGTCGAAGTGTCTGATCCAGTCAATACCTCTCTCGTTTGTTGTCCATCCATTTTCAGACGTTGAAATAGCCCAATCGCCCGGAAGAGAGGTTTCTGTATACCAGCTTGAGAGGTGATACTGGCCTGCAACGATGATGTATGGCGGGATGCTCTCCCCTTGGGAATTAATAGCCTGGATAACTGTAACCCATTCCCTATTGCCAGGCTGTGTCATCTTCGTATTTGAACGCCTTTCAGCACTTATAACAACCATTCCAGAAGCAATAACGCCCATCATAAAGCCGGTCTCATCAAAGTTGTAGATATCAGCATCAGCAATACCATACTTCGCAATTGTATTCTTCACAAGCGAAAACCAGCCACGAATCACCTCTGGATCTTCGCATTGAGCTCTCTTATAGTCATACTTGCGAAAGAAACGCGTCCTAAGCTGTGGTTGTCGCTTGACGAAATTAGAAGCCCAGCGCTTCCCAACTGGAGGCGCGTCGCGCTCTGCGAGAAGTCGATTGGCCATTTCTTCCACACCACTCAGCCGGGGAGGAAATGATCGCGCATCTAGGTCGAGAATATACTCAACTATTGTCTTCTCTTCTAAATCTGATAAATTCCGTGAATTAGGCATGCTGTCGCGTCGTGAGACTATTCCCTTTAGTCGCCGGCTTAATGTTGCGTGACTGACTGTATAGAGTGCACCTGCGGCCCGAGCACTAAGTTTTGGGTCATTTCTCATTGCTTGAAGGGCAATTTGTAACCTTCTTTCAATACTAGCTGATTCCATGATTTATTGTAGAGGAAAAGGTGCCGGTCGCGTCAAGGTGCGACGGTCGCGGTTTACTGTCTCACTCGCTTGTCTGTCTCACTCGCTTATCATGTACGTTATATATTTTCTTTTCTTAGTAAGTATAGTAGTTAGTTTAATATAGAATGTCGAAAAACGGCGTTTTTGGTGTAAATGGGGTGCCCAAATGTGGGGGGTGCCCAGAAGTGGGTGTGGGACGTTATATTGGAGTTTAATAGGAAACCCGTTACAAGAAAATCGAAGCCAACGGACTGAGGCCCATTGCAGACTGCTGTTCAAGAGTCCTCTTTAATGGGCAGTGAATGCTTTCAACCTTTGAAGAGGATGCTAATGGTTCTTGTCGCGTTTACAAATGTCAGAAAGCAGCTTCTGACAATAGTCTGTAGCTTTTTAGACCCGTTGGGTGTGGGAATATGTCAATTAATGGAGTTGAGTTGTGACACTCCTGGATGGAATGGTGTTGTCGAAGTCGAACTTATACCATTATTTTGTCTGAGTCGGGAGCCTGCTCAGTTCCAAGAAGTTTTGTTTGCTCTAATCAGAGTACAGTTATGAAGTCTTAAGATTTGGCAGACTTGTACGCCGGGATGGTGATTTTGGGAGAGTAATTTCAAACATTTCTACTAGCAGCATGTCTGTTGGAAACGCGGCGCTGGAGTTGTCGAGATTAAAGTCAGATTGCAGATAGCAGCAACATATTTTTAAATCGAAAACCATAGCATATTCACCTGAGTAATATCATTCATAGCATTTACACGTCTTCCTTCAACCGACACTCAATGACGTTCCCCAGGCCACGGCAAATCCACACTTTGACAATCTTCAAGCCAGCCGCCTCAACAACATTGTTCACTTCCTGAACGGTGCGCTGAAGGCCGTTTGGGCTCACGGTCAGGACGAAACCTGAGATAAGCCCCATGGCTTGGAATTCGCCATAGTTCTTCAGCAACGGGGGCGGCGCGTCGGGTAGCAGGGCATCACCGCACGTCGGGTGCATGATGTACTCGCCGATCAACAGGCGAGACTTTCCTGGCGCCATGGCGTTCTTGATGTGCGTGAATATCCTGGTCAAGTCGTCGTCCTGCCAGTCCACAATGACCGACCGAAACCAGTATACATCGGCGCCCTTGACGGGGTTCTCTTTGAAGAAATCATGCACAGTGAGCTTAACCGCGCCCGTGGCTAGCGCTTGAGGGTCCGTCATTTGCCAATGGGCAGTGGCGTGCTCGATCATGCCGGGCTGGTCCTGAACGATGCCGACAAAGTCGTTCCGGCGGTCGGGGAAGTTGTCCCGTAAGGCTTGTATGGAGCTTCCGACTCCGCCGCCGACATCGACTACCACGGCGCCGTTCTTGAGGGTGGATTCCCAAGGGTACCCACGCACATCGGTCAGCCCGTGAAGGTACTCGCCCAGCGAGGCGAGCCAGAGATTGAAGCAGTCGCGCCACTCAGGGTGCGCATTCAGGTACTCGAACTGGCCCATACCCTTGCCGATGCTCTTGGCGAAGGCCGAATCTCGCGATTCATAGCTGGCGCAGAGGGTCGGGTCTTTCAGGAGGCTCGGGAGCACATCAGCCGTGGGGAAGAGGAAGGAGGCGTAGCGCACCGAGCTGGCGAGGCGCTCATTTGTGGCAAGGGTGGTCGACGCCTCGTTGTTGGCAAAGACGTCGAGGGCCGTCTCGGCGAAAATATGGTGAGCGCAAAGCGTTCTCATCACAAGCCCCAGCTTGCGCGTGTCAACGATGCCCGTCTCGGCGGCAAGGGCATCAAGTTTCATGGGCCCGTTGGTTTCCAAGAGCTGGGGAATCTTCCATTCGACAGCCATGTGCAGCGCGCGAGGTATGAAATAACTGTGTGCTAGGTGGCTGAGTCGCCATTGGGGTGTGATCACGGCAGCCTCGAGAGAAGCCGTGGCAGCAATGATGCGCTTGCGCGCCTCTTCCGTCTTGGGATCTTTCGGGATGCGAACATCGGCATAGGCTACTGTAGATCCGTTACCATTTATGGACTTGGAGGACAGAGAGGAGGAAAGTTCATTGATGAGGTCGTTCGTTGAGGTGGAAATTATGTCAAGAAGGGAGCGGAGATGGGTGATTTGTTGCTCAGCGGTAGCCATGTTGACTGATGAATACGAATGTTTTTTTGTTTCTCGATTGGTTACCTAGGTGATGTAGTGAATGGTGAAGAGTGTACTAAGCTGGAAGAGAGAATGCTATTTTCATGAGATTTCATGTGAACTGCCTCCTGAGGTCACATTAGTCCAGGCCTCGGCAAGGACACAATCGAGCGTCTATTTTGTGGGTGCTGTAATTGCAGGTGAGTTTGGTGTTCGGATGTAGTCTACCGGGTCGCGTAATAGTAGAGATGATAATGTTCTCGGCTTTTCGTTTTCGGCAATGCTTGTGCTGAGAGCTTAAGAAGTAGAAGTGGCCAAGAGGTTTTTCGGTAGGCCTTGGTTTGAATGATGTTGTTGGACGTACCTTTGGGGTTTGTATGTAATAGGGGGTTTTTGACAGTCAAAGTGAGAGAGTTCTTTGTGTTTCGTGTCCGTGGTTGGAATTACTATAGTAGAGATGGTAATAGCGTTTATCGATTGCCGACTGGGAAGTTTATCGCACCACGTAGTGTTCTCACGATTTTGCGAATAGACGTGCCCTAAACTCTGTCATAACGCTATGGCCTTTTTGCCATTGTCATGCGTTTTTATCTTGGCAAACCCATCTGGCTTGCGAGCGAACCAGCTCTTTCGATCGGGCTAAGGCGTTCAGATGAGTCCCGAAGGCAGAGAAGTTAATAACCGACGGTCAAAAGTGAGGTATTCACGAGATTTCCCCGATCTGTAAGACTTTGCGATGAAGCGTTCTTAGTAAGATTAGGTATAGCAGCACCCACGAGCTAAATCCGTTCAAACCTAAAAGCGTCTTCTTTTATAACCCCTCTCCTGTCTAGAAAATTATTTGCTTACGGCAGAGCGTTGAGAATGCGATCAATAGTCTAGGATATAAGGAACACTACGTCCATCTGAAAATTAGTTTGGAATCCCCTACAGAATTGTACAGTAGCGATACCATTAACATATACGTGCGACTATCGCCGATTCAAGGACATTATTTCGATCCAGCCATTAAAACCACATACTTCTTCATGGCACAGACATCGGGAGGGTTTTGCTGGGCATGGAACCGCTGTAGAGATTCGCAACGGAGACCGCCGGGGGTTCGATATAGCGTTCGGCGTACAACCCTGAGAAGCCGACAGGACCGAGGTAGGCGAAAGCCGTCGGGGAGAAAATGTCCACCGGTAGGCCCGGGTCGCACGGCCCTAAATTCAACTCTGACGTCTTTCTCCGTAGCCTCGTCATTTTTTAAGATGAGGAGAGTTTGCTGCCGGACTCATTAATACCCTATGCGAATGCGGCTCAAGAATCCGCTGAAAGACATTATCAACAATATTAATGATATATGTTAGCGTACAGCCGATTGCTCCTAGACCAAATCACTGATTGAAGCAAGGGAGACCTGTTTGAAGCGATTCAGAAGACTCGTGGCCATGCGCGTCATACATGTAAGTGGGGGTAATAAAGATACAAGGATCTAAAATTCCTTGCTTAACAAGAAATTCAGGTAAATAGTCAACAGGTTGGGGTCTCATCCTCGTAACCGACGACGCCTTCGCTGCTACTGTGTTATTCCGGGCTTACCGAGAGTTCCCAACTCCGCCTCCGATTGTCCGAGCGCAGAGTAGCAGTCCGCGGACGTCGGCAGAGGTTGCTCAAAGTCATCCAGAGTTAAACTTTACAAGTCATTCCGTAAACCTTAACTGATCTGCTAGTTCGCGGAGCTGCTCCGACAGATATCTACGCTCCATTGATCTATGCCGCATGAAAAACGCATTTTAGACTTTGAGCTCAGCCCTGTCAAACCATGCTCTCGGGACGGGACGATCAACAGCACAACATGATCCAATGTGGTAGGTTCGTTTCACATGTCAACTCCATCCTTGTCCCTTGACGTCAAATTATGTAAATATTGTTCATTGCTTTGGCTAACCCGCACCGTGTTCGTACTCGCTTTCCAAAAAACTGTTCCCAAAATTCCGCTCCCAAAAATAATAGCATTATTATATATGTGACGACCCGGTGAAATTCTAAAAGAGGCAACTAGTTGCGAACTCTGTCATTCAACGCATACATCCAAAGCAGTCACCTCGGTAAACTCCACCTCGGGTCATACTAAATTCCCAAAGAAAAGAAATAGTCATCAAACCTAGAGCAGACGATACGAGTACGACTACCAGCCACAAATTTAGGTACCTTCGTAGACCCTAACAATCTCAACATGGAACATCACCACTCAACTGTCGTCTACCACGTCAATGTCATCGACAAAGAGAAACATCTACAATGAAGTGGACATTTCCACTTCTTCCAACGGGGGCCCTCAGGTCTCCTCATGGCTCCCTATTCTCGACAAGACACTTTCCTCACTCCTAAGCTGGGCAGGCTCTTATCCGGCTCACATCCGGGACTTTCATCTCGCCTTTCTTCGTGAGACTGTGGTCCCGCGCCTTAAGCAGCCTGCCGCCGCTGACAGGTTGCATTACATTCTGACCCACAACCACTCGCCATACGAAGCAAGCATCGCGTTTGCACGTGGGAAAAAGGCTAAAGTGCGGTTTACGGTACAGCCACTAGTGAATCTTGACCCTGCGGGCGACGACCCTATAGGGCAGAAGAGACTGCGCGAGAAGCTGGAAGGTCTGGCGTCTGCATGCAGCGCCGATCGTACCTGGCTGGACGTCTTTGTCAATTCTGTCTTTCTTACTGATGAGGAGGAGGCGGGCTTGGTTAAAAAGGCGACTAATAGATGTGGTTCTTCCGCTGCGCTGCCGCGGCAGATCTGCTATGCCGGTTTTGATCTCGAATCCGATGAGGATGAGACCGGGAAAGCGGCCATCGGCATGAAGGCATATTTGTTCCCGCAGCTCAAAGCTCTTGCAACGGGCCGGGAACTAGTGGAAATAACGGACTCCGTTGCGACACAACTTGCCAAGAGCGACAAGAAGATGATGGCCGCCTGGGAGTTGCTCAGGGCCTTTCTCGTCTCATACGGCGAAGACAACATTAACATTTATTTCCTCGCCATCGACTGCCTGGAGCCACAGATGAAGCCTCGCTTTAAAGTTTACGCCCACACACACGCCAACTCACTTGCCTCGGCCCGACATGTCTTTACTCTGGGTGGCCGCCTTGATGCTTCCTCCGCCAACTTTCTACCGCAAGTGTGGCCCCTGCTCATGGACATGGAAGATGTTCCTCAGTCCAAAATAGACACCATGGAAAAGCCACTCAACCAGCCTGACAGCAAGTATTGCGGGCTTTGCTTCGCCTTCGAGCTGGTGCCGGGCAAGGTGGTCCCACAAGTAAAGATGTACGTGCCCATGTGGCAGTACGCGCGCGATGAAGGCGGAATCGTGGAGCGCTACGAGCGCATACTCCAGACACAGGATATGATGGGTAATTACAACTTTGGAGCTGCTATTAAAGATGCCTTGTGAGTCTCATCGTTGCAGTTATAGCCGTTTGCATGGTTTTGCTAACTCATCTTTCTTTTCACAAAATAGCGGGGACGACAGAGAGACGGGTTTGCATACCATGGCATCAATTTCGTCTTCTGAAAAGGGTGTAGGCCTTAGCGCATACTTTGGGCCAAGGTTTTGGGAGTGAGCTTTAATAGGTAATCTCGTAGGAATCTTGTCAATTGTTTAATACCGGTAAATGAGTAGTATTATAGCAAAATCCTCAAATGGGAGTACTAAGATGTGTGCCCTACTCACGTCAACCTGAGCCGTTTTGCGGGAATTAGCTGTTCTGTTGAAAGTTCAATCCATCGAGAGGCCATGTATACAATAAGCATGAGTTCTTCAGTAGTTTTTTACTTTCAAGAGATTTTATTATTCAACGGGATGACTTTTAAATACAGAGTTATGTCACAGAGGTTTCGCATCAGTAATCAGAGTGAATTCATAGAATCTGTCCAATCTCTCGAGGCATCACTTTTACCCAGAGAGGGTGCTTATCCCAGATTCCATAACTATTTTGGTCAAGCCAGTCAAAGTTGGGGTCAGCAAGTTCAAGGTCGAAATTGTACAACAAACTAGCCATTATGAGCCTCATCTCGGGATAAGCAAGACTGCATGGAAGCTGGTCAGCAACTAGTACTCATGACATGAAGGCAAAAGATACCCAGGGAAAATACGTCACTCACTTCTTGCCAATACAGTCTCTCGGTCCCGCCGAGAACACCTTGATGCAGTCTCTCCGATCTTCAGCATACTTAGCGGGCCTGTCGTTTTCGCCCAGCCACCGCTCCGGCACGAATTCCTCGGCATCGGCAAAGTTGTCTGGATGATGCGCGATCGCGTACAGCGGGATATCGACGCGCGTACCCTCCGGCACAAAGCGCCCGCAGATGACATGGCCTCCTCGGGGCACGATCCGCGGCATTGGCGTCGGCGCGGGCGGATACAAGCGCATGGCCTCTTCGATGCACGCGTTGAGGTACGGCAGTTTGCGCAGGTCGGTGAAGGTCATGTCCGACTGCGGGTCGCTAATGGCGCCGTCGAGTTCGGCGCGCAACTTGGCCATTTTGGCCGGATTTCTGAGCAACAAGTACGTTAGAGCCGACGTGGCGGCTGTAGTGGTCTCAGTCCCGCCGATCATGAAAGTTGCGGCGTTGGAGTACATTTCGGCGCGCGTGATGCCTGGCTTCTTCTCGCTGCCGCTGTTCTGAATGATCATCGACCAGATGTCGCTGCCCGAGTCGTCACCGCGGTCTAGGCGTTTGTCGACACGGTCCATGGAGAAGCGGTTATGCTGGGCGCGGCGTTTACCACTTTCTCCCCATATGTATTTGAGGAGCAGCGGTCCCAGAGGCGGGTGCCATCCCATCATTGCCATCCCGAGGGTCACTGTCTTGATGGTCGAGTATGTATCACGTACCCACTGCCGCGCCGACTGGTCGCTCTCCAGCATGCCAAGCGGCTCACCGTACATGAGGTCTCCCATGATGTCAAAGGCCAAGTAACTCAGCCAGGTCATGAGATCGACGCGGCCACGAGAAGAAGAAGCAGGCTCCGCATTCTCTTCGGCTAACTTGCGCATCAAGTTGCGAACATGACCCTGCACGAGGCTCTCCTGCTTGAGGACGGCACGTTCAGAAAAGGCATGCGAGAAGATGCGCCTCTGCCGCTGGTGGTTGGCGTCGTCGGCACGCACGATCCCCTTCTCGGGCGCCGCCATGTCTGGTCCCAGCCCGACGAAGTCTTTGGGCAAGTCGCCACCACCGCCCGCCTTGGCATAGATGTCGTGCCACGCATCAGGGTGTGTGTAGCTCAGCTCATTTGGGCCGATACGTACAACATGGCCATACTTTTTGTGGAGGAGAAGCGGCCAGCTGTGGTTGGAACCATTCGCGCGGTGCCACAACGATGTGATTGTGGTAATACGTGCGAGTAGCGGGCCTGGATATCCCGCCAAGGGATGGAGGGTTAGGTAGTAGATGGTGCGTAGTAAAAAAGCTCCGACGATGGCTAGGCTGAGGCTCCGGAGGAGCGGGAGGAGATCCGGCAGGTTGAGTGCGAGAACGATGGAAGGCATGTCCAGAATCATTATGCGCTTTTTGATCGGCCTTGGATCGATCTACTGGTCGTTTTCACACTTAGGATACCCTTTCGTTACTGTTCCTGTCAGTAGTAGTTATCCTTCGCCACGAGACGAATACGAATAGAGAAAAAATGATCAAAGACTGTCGTCACTATCCTCGGCTTCTCAGCATGAGAAGCGTGATGACAGGTGAGGCTGACGTAGTAGTACTAAGGCGAAAACGAGTGTTTCCCCGAACCTCGCAACTCAAAAGTGATAACACGTGTGGAATTCGGGCTCCGATGGGGGTAATGCCGAGATTTACAAAGTTCGGGGGATGGTATTTTTTTTTTTTGACGTAGCCTGCAAGCTTGACAGCTGTAGGCTTGGAACCTTCTGGCCTTCATCCAAAGTTGATCCGGGCCCTTGGAAACTTTCCCGCTTCATTTCCTAAACCAGAACTTGGAAATCGAAAGCTTGCGATGTAAGTTTGTTAACTAGAACCTCGCAAGCACGAGTTTGGACAAAATGAACTGCCGAGGCGTAATGCCGTACACATGGAGGCCTTATGCCGATGGAACCGGGAAAATTGAACATATTATCTTTATGAGAAACGGAGTTTTCTTATTATGCCGTCTTTGGCGATCAAGAACCATTGATCCCGCCTCTCCATCTTCTTGTTGCAACCACAACCAGTAGTCTTTTTGCTGGAGCCTATTCTCACCATCATGTCTGCCTTTCGAGACCCTCCAACGCCGTCTCCGTCTCCCAAACCTTCTACATCCTCTTCTTTATGGAAGAAGCCACAACAAGATGTGGTTAAGAGCACGAAATCATTGTCGCCACCATTATCACCACCATCAATCTTCCTCAAAGTGCCCAAGGCACCGGCTGGAGGAATCATCACGCCACCGCCAGAAGCTCAGGCGAAAGACCAACACGAGACAGACAACACATCCTCAACAGTAATCGACTGCCCCATTTCACAAGCAAGCTTTCTGCTTGCCCAGGCCTCTCTGGCAACGGCGCTTTTCGGAGAATCATCAACGACCGAGTTCCAGTTCCGAAGCTCCGGGTCGCCCCGGACGGGATCACGAATACTCCGTATCGGTAAAGGTCTTGATGGATGTTTTAGTCGCACAAGGGGCTTCCTTGGAGGCCAAGAAACGTTACTCCAAAATCACGTCACCGCTCGCAGCAACGCTTCATCGCGCTCAGACCAACGTTTGCCACCGCCCTTGGAGGCGTGGGAGTCAGTTCATGCAGATTTGCCGCGGTTACTCCGAGCCGGAAGAGTCCGTCAAGCCGTCGACGCTTTGGGCGACGGCGTGTCAGAGGAAACAGACGCTTGGGATGACTTGGAACAACGTCATCTCGCTCGAGCGGCGCTTGTGCTAAGCGCGCTGGCCCACGCATACATGTTTGGTGAGGAGCAGGGAAAAGGGGAAAACAAACGGTTCCAGCTCCCTGCCCATGTCCTCGGTGCGTGGGATAAAGTATGCAAGGCGTTGGGAAGACCTCTTACTGGGCGGGTATGTAGACATACTCAAACATGCTCTACATATATAGTACAGTAGCTAACTTACGACGATAGGTGCCCGCCGATGACGTTCTCAACAATGCTGTGGGCAATGACTCCTTCAGCCTCAGCAGTGTCTACTTTGGCCTTCCCGAGGAGCGACTCTCTTCAGGGCTCCAGGGCAGAATGGAGGCTGTTTTCGCGCCCGCACTCTCTGCCATGGCCCTCGCACAGAGCGGCGTGCTGGCTGATCAACCCGACCTGGTCGCGCATTGCCTAGAGAATCTGGCGGCGCGCATCGTAAAGTGCGCCCACGTTTTTGATGCCATGACGCCGCGAGACACGACTCGCTTCGATCCCGTCATCTGGATCAAGACATACCCTGCCATGGGCCAGGCGGTGACATCCGGCGAGCTGGGAAATAGCGGCGTCGATGTACCGCTGTTCCACGCGCTGGACGCATTTATTGGCCGCAAGGACGTGAAGGGTGACTTGAAGGGAATGCAGAGCGACCGACGGGCAAAATTGCCAGTCAACATCTGCGCCTTTTTGGATGCCCTTGGAAACGAAGCCGGAAGCGTAAGAGATTACGTTGCTGGTGCATGTGCTCGGCTACACTATCTGTCCCCTGATGAGCAGTCACAGTACCGGCACCTCTCAGCAGCGTGGGATGGGCTTTTGCAAATGTACGTCTGGTTCCTAGAGAGGCACCGCGTCAAGGCTGTTGGCGTCACAGGTGTGAGCCTAAGCACAGGGCGACACTCGACGAGCAGTGGTGTCCAGAGTAGTGACCAGGACAAATGTTTGACGGCAGGGAAGCCAAAGATGCGACCCGAGACCATGCTCAGTATGCAAATGAAAAAGGGTATGGCGTCGCGGTTAGGAGGGAGACCACTGTGGCAAGACGCGTATATCCAGTCGCAGAGCGTGTACGAAGGCACCGTAGTGGTGACCGTGAGATTGGATGCAAATTTGCCGCTCAAGTCAGGCGATCGAGTGCAAGTCTGGCCGCCGAGAAAAAGGAAGAATGTTAAGAGAACATCTTCGCACCAGCGCCGGTTACGAGGCTCCTCTCCGGAAGACCAAGACGTCTCATCAGAAGAGGGCGATGATGATGTCGAGCCAAGATTCTACTCTATTGCCCGTGTCATACCAGACACTGAGGGGAGAGGTATGGCCATCACCCTGACTGTCGGCCAACACTCGCCCGAGGGACTGGTATCTTCTTTTCTTAGCAACTCAGCTCAAGGCACACATTTGCGCCTTCGTCCCTGGCCTTCTCCTCGTTTCCGCCAGCCACGCGATATGACCTTGCCACTGGTGTTAATTGGCCAGGGCAGCGGTATCGGCCCTTTTGTGGGATTTCTACACGATCGGGTGGCAGCGAGACATCGGCTAGACGATACCCAAGACGACATGGGTGAGATGGGCGAGGTTCTCTTCGTGATTGCTGCCAAAACACTTCGTCATGTCCCCTGTCCCCTCGACAGCTTGGAGGAACTGACCAAGGCTTTACCATTGACCATCATATTGGCTCTCAGCCAAGAGACACACCAAATGATCCGCAGCGGAGTCTGGACTGAACTACCCCAGGGGGACCGTCACGTAACAAGCCACTTGCTAGAGTACCGGGACTTTGTCCAGCGGCTCGTGAAAGAAAAGAACGGTCATGTTTTTGTCTGTGGTACCTCCGAATTTGGTGCTACAGTGATGAGCGACCTTGGACTGGACCAAACCCAACAGCAGCAGCAGCAGCGGCAAAAACAACAAGCAAAAGATTTAAATGACGAGTCCTACAATAACAACCGCACAAAAATACCCTCACCTCCCGATCTTTGGGACCAAGTGCACCAAGATCTCTTTAATGCGGTGAAAAAACCTTTAATCTCACGGTCGTCTTCCTCCCCTTCCTCCTCTCCAACAGACCTCAAAACCCCCGTCATCAGTCTCTCCGAGCTTGCAGCCCACAATTCCATTACTTCATGCTGGATTGCCATCGACGGTATCGTCTACGATATGACGTCCTTCTTGACCACCCACCCGGGCGGACCAAAAACGCTTCTTGAGTCAGCGGGCACTATCGCCGATGCTCGCTTTGCAGAAACGCATGGCGGGCCCCACGTTCAAGAGATCAGAGGTTATCTCCAGAGATATACCGTTGGGCGTCTGTCCACAGTTACTGCCGACTCTCCTGGCACGCAGATGACTACATCAAAGATCATTGATGCCCTAGTAAAGATGCAGAACGCTCTCACCAACAACGCCACTTTTGAAGCAAGTCGTGGACCGGTGCCCTTGTACGTGTACCAGGATGCCCTGCTCGTCTTTGCCGATGGCTTAGACGGTGTTGCCGGCATCCTGTCAGACGTTTCCAGTGACGGTATCTCCTCTGAACTTAGAGAGACCATTTTAAAGACACAGGCGCTGTTGCGAAGGGCCTTTACGGTTCTGAAAAACGGTTGCAAGGGTTTTCTAGTTGCTGCTGGCTCCAAGGGCGCCCGCTCCCGGTCCTCAGCGCTGCTTGACGAGAGTGAGGATCTCATCCAGAGGCTATATAGGGAACCTATTCAAAAGGTGCATTCGGCTATTGATGCTTGTAAGAAGGATTTGGGTGAGATGAAGACCGTGACCAACGCGGACTGCAGTTGCAAGAATTATAATGTCCATGAAGACGAGAACGCCCAGGTACTGAGATGTGCCTTGGATAAGTTTTGCATTAGCCTAGCAAGCGTCGCTGAGGATTTGCTCTATTAGCATTTGTTGCAATGAAGACTAGTTAATATCAAGTCAGAATTGAAATACAAGAATCATGACTATAATTTTACATGCTTCCTGGTAGGCACGCTCATACTGTTTCGTGTTTTTAGGCTATATGTATGTTACAAACCATAATTAGTCAGTATCTGTTCAAACTTATAGTAAAAGAAGCTTACACGTCCGTTGGTGGCTAGCTATAGCCACACATACGGTCTTTCAGTAGTACTTTATGCTACGTGTGTAACGAATCAAACCGATTAGTTTGAGTTCTTTGTATTCAAGCCCAGCTTTATTGAGGGTAGCTTTCATTCTAACGGTTGCCTTTCACGATTTCTCTGGTGATTGACATAGTATTGAGCTTGGGTGGTGCATTTTTGAGCACATGTTAAAATAATCCTTTACACTGAATGCACATTCATTCAAGTTTCAGGAGACCTAGCCCACTTGATGGTTGGGAACTGCAACAAGCCTTGACTGCGCTCGGCTGCATCGACACCATAAGCTTCATTCATTGGCTGTAGCACGGCGACTCCAATGATGTTAACCTGATGTTAACCTGATCCACAGATACTCACGTACGAACACAGTGTACCACCTCCGCATAGTTACTACTGGCTACGTAGAAGATTCACGCACTTCTCGCTCGAGAGCATGCCACGCCTCACCAAGTTCATACTGACCAACACCTGGTCCAAGCTACTGTCACACGCACCAGTTGATGGCACAGCCTGTTATTATCAGTCAAGTTTTGCGCCGCTGTCTATTGCCTCGTCGTCAGGGCGGATTTCTTTAGTCGGTAGGTGACCATAAGAACTAGGCCACAATGACCTTGCTTTATTCTCTGACTTTAGCATTAGGTTACATAGAGTGCAGTTCAGTTTCACGCAATAATTAACACCTTTTACAGCTTTTATCTGAGCATAAGTAGCATTATATGGTCAAAAGCTACTTTTCAGTATGTGTCTTTCACCTTGGCAAGGCTGCCATATCTTATATTTCGGCGAATCAAAGCAGCTAGGAGACCTATGGTAGGTGGCATAATCTGTGTACCCCGCTTTTAACAATCAAGACAGCTGACCTCGAGATTATGACACAATTAGGGCCAATGGAGGCCAATGCAAACGCACATATTGTCAATCTCACAGCTACGTTACGTGTCCTCCATACGACGAATCGGTCAATCTTGCCGTGCTATTAACTATTAACCTAATCCATTGCTTATCGGCCATGACAGGAAAGCAGATTCCAAAATACCATCTCGCACCAACATTCAGTATCCCTCCTTCTGATGCTGGTGGCGTGCTCGAACTGGGTTCCATCATCGAAAGTATTGATTCTGCGGAAGAACCGATCAACCGAGACTGTCACCTGCGAATACCATCCTCTGAGCTGTTTTGCAACCACCAAAGAA
Source organism: Colletotrichum truncatum (assembly GCF_014235925.2). Lineage (NCBI taxonomy): Eukaryota > Fungi > Ascomycota > Sordariomycetes > Glomerellales > Glomerellaceae > Colletotrichum > Colletotrichum truncatum. Next base: position 136,410 of record NW_027222410.1, on the reverse strand, counting down.
ACTTTTCTAGTACACGGTCGCGCATGAAAAGTGGCGAATACGGAGTTTGGGCTCATGTTCTCGGTGCTGATGGCATCAGAGGGGAGCTGAGCTTTGCGCCGGAACGGAGTGACGAGGACGTCTACCACTTTCGAAGCCTAGACACCGTATACTTCAACCCATCGAAAGACTAAATAGAGAAGAGTATGGGCGAAGAAGATGTAAAGAACCACATATCAGCATCTACGTACGAACCAGTCTACATGGTGACGGGCTTGAAGATAGCTCGTGGTCCCTCGGTCAACATGGTCAATGGAAGAAGGCTGGGGTTGACAGCTGAGCTAGGAGTTCACCAGCCGGGCGGACTACCCATTGAACTAGGCCCCAAGTCTGAATGGTCAAGGGAAACTACGCAGAATGTCGGTTTTGAAGCCTCGGACGACTTTATCTTCGGCATCCGTGTCACGAAGCTCATGTTCAAGAAACACTGGTTAATAAGCAAGGTGGCTAGGACATCAGAGTCCAGTCCATACAACAAAGTAGCAACTATGGTTGACTGTGCTGCAACGGCAAGACTTAGAGGTGAAATCGTGGAGTTGGATGATGACACGGAAGTTGAGATCCAAACAAGTATATCTGACATTACTGGAGATGGTGCTCCAGTCAAATGGTTAATAAAACACACATGAACGGAAATAAATATCGACTAAGAGACACAATATAACCATGTACTTTTATCATCATCATATTCAATTCAGATATCCATAGAACATTATCCAAGGGAAGCGGAAGATGCTGAATTCGGAGGTCCGGAGTCCGATCATTTCTTAGGCGCCGTTGATTTTGCTATTTCGAAGTTGCAATTTTTGACTGGCGCTGCAAGAGAGGCTTCAAGACAACAAAGAATACCAAGCTCCCTAAAATCAATCAACTTAAATGGGAGCGAACAAGTAAGGTTTACTAATTTCTCAATCTCTATTATTAAATCTCATTACCCTAAGGCGACAAAGTTTCTCGCTGCGTTTATGGAAGAATCAATTACCACACGTCGCTGAACGCTTTTCTATAAATATCAAGGGAGAGAAAGGGAGTCGAAAGGTGCGCTTCTTCAGGAGTTCTTTACGAGGGAAGATGAGGAAGCAATATCACGTCTTTATCTGGAAGACAAAGATCTCAATCCGGTCTGCCTTTTAAAAACGACGGATATCCGGGTCCACCGATGAACATATCCCGAACCGAGGTAGCCTTTCCGTACTGTACGGAGCTTCTGCCCACTGATGCATTACGGAAGGGCAACGGGAGTATCTTTTCGAGGTATGTACCGTAATGCTTCACACTGAGCGACTTTACGGGATACTGATTGCTCTTTGAGTCAGGCTTCATTTGAATCGGGACTTACTTCCGTACGTATGCTTGCTTCCGAGCTGTTCAACGCTTCGATTTGCTCGAGAGACAAGCTGGACTGAACATATGAGCCACACACACCCCGAAGACTGGCCAAGAAGTGTTCATTCCCATTCGTGGTACTGCGGTATTGGTCACCCGATCACCAATTTTAACGATGCAACCGTTTGGGAAGCTCACATGATCGATTTGTCTCATCATCCAGACTGGTCGAGACCCACAACTGCAGCGCAGCTCGAGTCGTTACTAAAAAAAACACCAGAAAGCCGTTCTTCGCGATCTGTACGTCTGCCCATTTTGTGAAGAAAGGCCGACATTCATCACAAGCTCCCTAATTTCGGAACCTGACCTATTGAAAAAGGTGTTGGTCAGTCATATTTTTCAGCACATCAAGTTTCTTTCCTTTTTATCGCTCAAACCGTTTGGTGGTAGCTCTCTGTACATGACCCAGTAGACTGCATTGGGAAGCCCCAAATAATTCTCACTGATGCTTACGTGAGGTAGAGTTGTCACAGTACAACATAGGAGTTATAAACATAAAAATACCAAAATAATACTAAAAGCGAGACTCTTTTGTACGTGACAATTGTTTCAGTCATTATGTCAAAGGAGCGCATTTGATTCTGAAATTACCCCACCAATGGCACATCCAAACTGTCCCAAGTAAACCAAATGAATACCTAGTTGTCCTTCTTCAATTTACTAACTAAAATAGGGCAGCCACTGATACTCTCCGCTGGAAAGTTCTTGGCAGTGAACTTGATATCAATTGTGGTGGACGAAGCTGGAAGGCGGAATGAGACGTCGGCAAAAAACAGTCCTTTGTCATGCATTCGATCCCCAGATTCCTGGTCGAATCTCCATACCTCCACATTTGAGGGTTGGACTACGAAACAAGGGGATATGTAGCTTTTAATCTTTTGTCCGAACGCCTTGGTGATATCTAAGGTGTTCTTATAGCGGCATCGTATGGCGCCTATCGTTGGTCAGTCAACACTGGACCTTTTGGGGGGGAAAAGAGCAAAGACCGAATGCCGCTTTCAGTGTGCCCTTTTTACCCAGATATTCTGTCCTCAGATATCTGCTCTGCGTTACGCACCTGAGATGACGATTTCGCCTTCTTCCATGACGGCCTTCGTCTGTTCAAAGTAGAACGTGGTCGATACTAGGCGATGAACTATAAGCTTCGCCTTTTTACGAATAATGTCTTTCATTTGAACCCGTTTTGAAATCAGTAAACGGGGGTTTTTGGCGGCCAATTTTATGCGTTTTGATAAGCTCTCATTGTCAGCTTCTGGAGATCCTTCAAGAAATTGCGGAGGTAGTCGAATGTAACGACAAGGGTGCTCTTTCGAGAGATCGCTGAAAAGCTTAGACGGTTCTGCTTCCACAGTCTTTTCATTCTCCTCATTCCCTGGCTCGGATACTTTAGAAGACGTAGGCGGTCGACCGAGGTATCCGGAGCCAACGGAGACCAAGACGTCTGGGTGCATGTTTGGGTTGTTAAACCATATTTGTTCAGCCTCGATCAATGTCTCCCTCCCAGGATTGAGGTATTCAGTCCCACCGCCACGGTACTCTTTAACATTCATAATTGGGAATGGGTCAAAGAGCCCTGGCAAAGAAAATGTGGCTCGAGCCGCTCCTTTAACGCTGATGTTACAGGTGTGAGTGTGATGTTACGGCCCAACCAGTTGGTGCCTGGCCGGCGTAGCTATATAGTGCAGAACAGGGGATAATGATGCCGGAGGCATCATTACCGAAGCTTTTGCTTTGTGCCACAGTTGGTTGCCCTGACCTGCTCGTAACACAATGATGCCTCCACCCCGCGTAGAGGGTTGTGGGTTCAAATCCCATACGTCGCCAGTCCTCCCTGGTCCCTGCGACGCCCGACCGTGGGCAGGCAATTATGTAGATTGGTTCCCTACTAGCCTGGAGTTTCCCTGCTTATACCCGCGATATGACCGATTGGTCCTCGGCATAGGGACATGCCTCTTAGAGGGGAGACATGGTGTTACGGCCCAACCAGTTGGTGCCTGGCCGGCGTAGCTATATAGTGCAGAACAGGGGATAATGATGCCGGAGGCATCATTACCGAAGCTTTTGCTTTGTGCCACAGTTGGTTGCCCTGACCTGCTCGTAACATGTGAGTTATAGGCCCTAAGCGCGTTTCCTTTGCACCTTTCAAGATACATTGTTGATATCAGTATGTTAACCATAGTCAAATAGTGAATACCTACTAAGATCCTTGCGTCTGTGATAACTGCTTAACACTTCGCCTCCTTGGCCACTGACCGAAGCTGTCACAAAAACCCTGGCCGGGCATTTTCCGGATATTGTTTGCTTGGACTGGAATTAATTAATAACTAGTTACGGGTTTTCAGTTTTTAAGGGATATTCAGGGTTCTCTTACAGTTGACTCTGCCAATTGTAACTTGCCATCCGATCCAAAGGCCAGATTAATGCCCTTTTCCAAGTTTTCGGATAGATATGTTGGCGTGGCTTGCCAGAAGGAAAAGTCGAATCCGCTTCTCTTAGAGAATGCATTCTCCACAAGTGTTTCAAATTTTTCGGTGGCCTCGAAGACGTCCCAGCCTAACGATACCAACCCTAAGGCGATGATACCACCTGAGCCAGTGCCTCCAATGAGATCAAAGCACTCCTGCAGAGGAATACTTTTACCAAGCTCTTGCTGAATTTCTTGTAGAATAGCAAGTTGAACGACGCCCCCGACACCACCCTCATCTAGGGACAGAAGTCTTCTACCGAGATTCTGAGGGAGGCGGAAATATTCGAAAGGCAAGTCGAAAATCATACCTCCGCGGTGACGGTCGCAACGCCGAAGAAGGTAAAGCCTTTCATCTTTCGGGCTTTTCTCACACATGTAGACAAGGCAACATTCGCATATCCAGTGTCCACATGGTAGTCGCTCAGTCGGCACATCCTTAAAACACCAGAAACATCCGAGCAAATCGGGGAACTCTAGCTCATCAACCATCTCGTGCATGTGCAGAATTGACTTTCTGTGTATTTCCCACAGCTTATCAAGCCCCAAGTCTCCTTCTTTCTCTGACAAGTAAGTGTTTCTCACTTTGTCAAGGTCTGCAATGCCTTGGACGAATTCATGGTTCCAGGAAGCGATAAACCGATTGTGAAAATCGTTTGCCACATAAGATCCATCGCTCCCAAGACCAATGTCGGCGCCTTGGCGATTTTGATGTGGACGTCTTGGACCATGGGCACCCGCTTTATTATGGCAGGTCTCCGTGCCGTTTTTGTATACACACAGGCATACTCTATCAAGGAATGTTTGACATGCGGTTCCGATTTGTTTATCGTATGAGAAATCTCGAATGCTAAGATCGTTTTTGTGAGGGTCGGAAATTTCTCCTTGAATAAGATTGGATAATGAACCAGGGAGTTGCTTGTAAGACCGATGAACATCAATGGCAATAGCTGAGCAGATCACGGGGGTGACAACTTTAATAACCTCCTCGGCCAAAGCTGCAGAAGAAGTCGGCCTTTCTGCCGTAGTCAGTGATTCCATGATGGCCTTGAAAAGAATGGATAAATTGTTTGACAAATTGATCGGCAGCGGATTGAGGGAAAAGAAAGTCTCCATGAAGTCGAACGGCTTGTTCTCGTATTCAGAGAAATGTTTAAAAGCCATTAAGCAGAAGAGATTATGATGTTCGGCTTTGAGTAACCTATTGGAAGCTTTCTTGGCTTCGTAAGCTTCCATTGTTGCATTTTCGATCATTTCACGAAGTACTTTTATTTGAGAGGCCAGGCGTGCCAGGTCATTCCGGTTAGGAATCCGAATGAATTTGACAGAGGAGTAAGAATGCTTCAGAATCGGAGCAATCAATTCTGTATAATTCTGACAGAGTCGCTCAGTCGTCTTCTCAGGATCCCACTCCGACTTAGTTTCATCGGACCGGTTGAAGACAACGATGAGTGATGGTAGTGACGTTCGGTTGATGGCAGACGTTGCGGACTTTTGGGACCACTCCGCAAGACGTTCGAGGGCTCCCCCAACTTGCTTGTTTTCTGTTTCGGAAAGAACATAAACTAGAACGTCCGACATATTGTATAGTAGAGGGGGAAATAATCGCTTCAAAGCAACGTTTCGACGACCTTCGACGCCACTGGAACATTTAACGTAGTGACTAACCTGCTTCCATTTATCTGTCAGAGAGCGGATCCAGATGTTGTTACCAATCCCAGGCCCATGGTTGACCTTATTCGTGGTCTTCTTGTCCTGTTCGAGCACATTGGCTGCAGCGGATTGATCTGCACCACCAAAGCCTTCGGAATCTGCGAAAAAGATCGGAGTTTCAGGTGTCTCCCTGTTATGGAGTGGGTCTCCATAAAGACGAACATCGGAAGACGTTGGAATTGCACTGTCGTCGCCAATGATTGGGGCAGGAAACTGGTCCTTGGGGTCGCCGTCTGGAGTAGAAACCCAAAGTCTCCTAACGAGCGCATGTATTAAGGTGCTTTTCCCTGCCCCACTACCGCCAACAAAGGATACCAGGCGAGGATAGACAGAATCTGTTTTCGGATTATCGTGGCGGTGTTGTTGTATAAGATCTTCAAACCGCGGAGAGGCTTCCAACTTCAGCGATTTCTGATCGGATTTGGCGAGTGCAAACCAAAGGGTGGCGTAGTCGGCGCGATGCTGTTCTTCGCGTTCATTTTGTGACCAATGTGGATCAAGAGCCTGTTCGAGCAGATATCTTCGGGAATGGGTAACAAGGATCAGAGTTTGTAATCACAATGATTGAAGACGAACCCTTACAGTGGTCGGTGTGTTCCTTCCACTGGAGACCCGTCCAGTAGAAGTTGTTTGTGATCCGAAGATTGTTTTCTGTGTATCATTTTAACTCCCCAGCAACTTTCGCAAAGCGGCTGAGGGCAGACTGTGCATCTGAAAACCACGGGATGCTCCTCGCAATCTTTACAGGTCTCGTCGATTTCCGGAACTCGGCCAACAGGGACTCGGAACTTCCCCATTGACGACGATTTCTCTTTTGACCACGCGTCCTGAGAATCCATTGTGGGCAAAGCTTCTTTCCCACGGCTCTAGTGATTTGAACAGTCTTGAAAAAAGTTGCGTCGGGTTTTCAAGTTTGAAGATTTTTATTTTAAATGGTGGAGATTTGAGGTAACAAAACTTGTGACAGAAAGGTGGGGTAAACCGAAGCCAAGTGAACGAGTGCCTTAATTATCTTTGCCGACCTCAGATATTAATTCTTATTGGTTGCCCTACTTTTGTATATGGAAGCAATCAGTTCGTTCAAATGCTCATGCTTGCTGACGCTACCCCAACGTGGCATGGCTGCATAGATGCCCAATGCTCTAGCAAATTAATGAATTACAAAAACAGTCTTTCTTCCTCCGGTGTACTGCTGCCTTACAAGTAACATCTGGTATGTTGCCTCGGTCTTGAGAAATACCTCCTTGGTGCTAACGATGATGTAACTACCGTGTGCTTCTCTGCACTCGATGCGTGTCTTGCGGATGGACACCAGTCTAAAGCCCCAGACGATGACCGCATGAGTGGAAGAGGTACACACATTGTAAAGTCATGATACAAGAGCTCAACCACAAAAAGGGAGAACCGACCCAAATACTTAGAGGAGCTGCTTGCCAATTCGTGGCTGCGAAGACGAGGCTACTGAGTGCACCACGTGAGCTATGGTCGCATTTTCATGCGTCTCCGCTGCCTATCATTAATCCGCAAATGCATTGTTACATTTTTATCTCTTTGCTGTTGGTCTCTGGCACTGATAACACCCCTGCCCTTCGCATCGTCCACTAATGAGGTTCCAGCATGGTGAACATCTTGACCCTTGCACCAACAACCACTCGTGTCTCCTGTAAACTCTTGGTCCAGACCCTCACGACTGTCTAGGCTTTGCCTTGGCATTGATAAATGGGATTTCTTATTGGACCCTGTTTCGGAATGCATCGCTTTTGTTCCCCGGAACGTGTTATACTTCGTCTTTAGGCTGTTTTCGAGGCTATTGACTTTATGCTATCCAACATACACTAGAAAGACACTTGAAGGTGAGCTGAGCTATGTCACACTAAGACGAGGAATGGTAATTGCAAGAGGAAATGCGATCCGGTTGTCTTCCCAGACGCGCGGCTGTTTGACATCGGGGCCACTAGCAGTGAGGATCTAAAGCAGTACGCTTAACAGTGCGCGGCAGGAAGTTGATAATATGCCAACCGTACGTTCGATAATGGTTTCATCGTAATAGATAGCTTTTATTGTCAATCAAGCTTTTTACTTACTATGCTAACATTAGTCGCATTTATGTGTTGGCCAAGTGCAAAGGTGCCGAGGTTACCCCGCTTACTCTGTTCCCCTCCGCTAATCTTGGTTCTTGAACAGATGGCTTAATGGCCACTTCGCTTCCAAAATTTACATGAGACTTTTGATGTCTTGTTATGAAAGCAGCCTTCGCAATACTCAGTCATACGACGCCGATCGCAGACCGTTTCAATGGAACCTTTCCTTCCAAGCAAAATACTGAAAAGGCATATAAATCGCAACTAGTGCTGTAAGAAAAGCCCCCAAACCAAAACCAGAAGAGTCATCAGCCCTGCAAGCAAGATAAATAGCCACAATTGCCCAGATGATCACGAAGATTAAAAATAGAAGAGAGAAAAACAGGCCCCAATTGAAGTGCTCATTAATTCGTATGCCCCATCCTATGACCTTTTCACGGGTTCCTGGTTGGCGGTGTAACTGTCCCTGAAGCTTTTTTGGAAATGTTGTAATCCAGTAGTTGTCGCTGTGTTGAAGGCCGGGTTGTGTAAGATGCCACAATGGGATCGAATCAATTGCAACATCAGTTGGTACTGGATCATATAAATAATTTTTTGCTTCCAACACCTCGGAGACAGGCGGATATTCCCCGTATCTGAAATGTTGCGGGTTGGTAGATTCTCCCATGGGAACGAGTTGAAACTTTTTTGAGGATATTAGTAGTTTTATTCCTTAGGGAAATAGTTTCATGTTGTTTATTTACCTGAACATAGTCACCAGTATGCATTTTGAAAAGTGTTGCCTCAGAAAGCTTCTGAAAAAATTGGAATATCCGTTCCAACCAGCTTGGAGTATTTTGTCTAAGAAATTCCGACGCTTTACCCAGCATTACGCATAGTAACGGCGGGAAAAGCAAGGGTATTCTCCAGTTTGATCCATCACGTATTAATTGATATCTCTCTAAAATTAGCTGGAAAAGGTATTGGTCATTCCTAAATGAACTACAGTCGATATGGTCCAATATTGGAAGACTCTTCTGATTGACGCACATCAGTAGGTACTGAGGAGTATTTTGTCTTTCTGGAGGTAACGCCACATCTTCGAATCGCCGTATCTCGGGCGCCGGCGTCGAGTACCCTGTTCCTGATGGAAAAGTGCCTAGTTCAGAACTCTGCCACGATGAGGTATGCTGACCACTCTCTGGCCGGAAGTGCGCAGGCGAAGGGGGGGAAAGACCGCTCCGGGGATTTTGCTGTGCTCTTGAGTCCTGGCCTGTCGTAGGGTCGTAGGGGGTGATGATCCTAGCAAGCCCATTCTTTGCAAAGTTTTGCCGAAATCGCTGGATTCCGCCCGGGCTGAGTTCTTTGATGTCCAAAAACATATGTTCATCACATTCCTGTAGTATCTGGTAAGCCCTGTTTCATCCGTTCATCTGAGAAGGAGAGAGAGTGATAGTGAAGGTCAGCCACGAACACAAATGTAACGTATTCTTTGATACCCAGGTCTTGGCAGAAACCACGCATCGTACAGCCGTGAAAATAGTCTGCTTTTCCAGTAAGTAACGCCGTAATACAGACTTTGACGTTTAGTGTTTCCCCATTGCTTTGCCTCCTGTGTTTGTTTCTGCGTCTCGTCTTGGACCTCCTCCACGTCTTTCTTGGAGAGGTTGAGGAAATCTCGGAACTCGACTTTGAAACATATTAGCGGTGTTCCAGAGACGAAGTAGCTCCTGGCATAATCAAGATCAAGGAGAGAAAATCCATCTTGGTCGTCTTCGATCTCATCCTCAGAGATTTCACGTCCACTGCTTTCATCAACATCTAGTGGTGTTTCCACCACGTCTGGCTGGACTTCGACGCCGTTAAGATAACGTTCTAGGATTAAGTTCCGCTCGTTAGCTTCAGGCAATGCCACATGAACCCTTTTCCTCCCTGTGTTCTCAAGAATCTTTCTTGAGATAAGGCTTCTGTGAGATCTTGGTCTGAGAAAGTCAATTGCCACGCTTAATTTTCGGCTTGAAGCTTGTGAGCGCAGCGACAGGTAATATCTTTTAAGCAAACGCCCATGGTTGCGAAAAAAACGCACATCGTCCAAAAGTTTAGACGCTTCTGCATATAAGGGACCGAGGGTTGGATCGTCAGTCAACATTTCAGCCAGGTAGCTGGCTGCAGCTTCTCTGACTTCCCAGCGAGTGATATTCGATTCATCTTTCGACTGAATATCTTCAGATTCCGATAAGAGGGATTTGATTTCGTCGCTCGCATCATTGGAGTTACTCTCAATCTTTGTGTGGCTATAGAATATCTCAGCCATCTGCCTTGTTGCGATGTCCTCATCAACGGCATTGATGTTTGGTTGAATTGACGATGGCTTCGTAGAGACAAGATCCCCGCTAAATATCTGGCTAGCCACACTAGCATTGCTATAGCTTTCGGTGGAAACTGTTCGAGTGTCGATGGATAGTTTTGTAGTGCTCTGCAGCGTGGTGACTGGATTCTGTGTAGCCTCGTATTGATAGTGGTCATCGTTGAAGTCCTTGCTCAGAAGCTTCCCCAGGTAATCATCATTGGCCTTCCAATACCCAAGAAATTTAGACACAGTCATATCCTTATTAGAGGCGATATAAGCCGATGCCTGCCGAATGGCTAGAGGAAGATAAAGGAGATGTTCGAGCAATTGTGTAGTTTCCTGTGCGCCACTGATTTGGAATTTGTCTAAGCCCGTTTGTAAGAGTTGAGTGGCTTCGACAACACCCATCTCCGATAGACGTATGACACGAGGATGACTGAATCGTACTGCAGCCTTGAGGTTTCGTGTTGTGAGCAATATAGAGCCCTTCCGATTGAAAGGGAGATAAGTTGCCAACTTAGGACCAGTAAAGAGTAAGTCCATGTCATCAGCGTTATCGACGATAAGAAGCCAACTATTGACATCTTCGCGTTCTAGAACCGTTTTAACTAGGCTTTTGACGTCCGCTTCGTCTTCTTCAAGTTCTTCTATGTTAAGCGCTCTACCGATCTCGCGATATGCGTTCTCAAAAAGAACCATATCTACGGCCGGCACCCAGAATATAGAGCAGTCTGGGTGTACGTCTCGAATACGGTATGCGGCTTCGATCGCAACCTGTGTCTTGCCAATCCCTCCGAGACCCACGACGGTAGTCCTCTGACAGGTGTCTTTATTAGCAGCCGGCGGAATCTCATGAAGAAGTCGCGTTAAGATCACGTCCCTGCCGATAAAGCTTTCATTCCGGCCGAATGGGATCATAAAGTGAGGATTTCGGTAGGCTAGTAGCTAACATTAATATCAACTAATATTAACAAGTTTTTATATCGCTTACAATCTGTCTTTGGAACTAGGGGCGGGATTGTAGTTAGTAGTTCTTTACCGCATGCTGCTGCTGTTGCAGCTGCGTATGGCTGCCATTGCTTATTCATGTGTGCATCTGCATAGTCGCAGATACCACGAACAACAACACAATCGAGTGTGTTTATCAAGCCGGCTGCCTCCATCTCAAAGCATAATATACCTCCTAGCTGCTGACTATACCTATCGCGTGTTAGTCCATCCTTGATTACCTGTTTCCCAGATGCGATGTTGCCAAAGAATAGGACTGGTTTATTTGATTCCCGTGGCTCTCTGTCTACTCTATCCTCTAGGCGGCATTTTGCGCATGTAGCACCGGCGGCATGAGGTGATGATGCATAGTATAGGGTATCGTTATCAGGGCCTGGCGATATAAACCGTGGTTTATTAGCGAGCTGAGAAAGATGCGTGATAATCCGCGTCTTGCCCCGATTGTCATTTGCGCGGAGCTTAGCCAGAGCATCAAGGAGTATCGTCGATGGCGCATTGAGGCTACCAGTACGAGCGATGCGACCATTAGCCCCAGTCTTCCCGAAATCATATTGAATTACTCCGCCATGCTGCCCATTTGGCTGGCTAATAACGACGTCGCCAAGCCGAATGTCGATATCATCCTCGAGGCTTGGGACGCCACTACCAATACCGACGAGGATGTTGAATAATAGCGATGGGAAACTTTGCTTCATATGGCTGGCTATAATGGCCGCTTTGTTTGTGCCCGTCTGGCCGGCGGGCAAGCAAGCAGCGACGACATTGTGGACACCGATGCGGCCGAAGCAGTAGACGTTCGGATCTTGCTGCTGGGACGGGAGTTCAGCGTATTCCTCATCCATAATCTCAATCGCTGCTGCTAGCTCGATGGGCACAGTGCAGATCCAGCCGATCGTGAAGTCGCGAGCAGTAATCGGCTTGGGCATGGCGTGATAGTCCGACAATAAAGTTCAAATAATAATAAGCTATACGAGAAAGCTAGACGAACTAGTATTGTAGTACTTGGCCGTAATTTTTGGTAATGAAGGCTATATTCGCTGGGACCGACTGAGGAGAACAGCTCTCCCTTCTCAGCCTGATCGTGAGGGGTCACATGCGGGAAGAAATGGTTCCGTGAGACCAACTCAAGCTACTTCGTGTGATTGGATGTCTGCCTTTGGTTGGGTTTCAATCATAACATCCCTCTCCTGATTCCGTTGCCAATCTCCTTTCTGGCCCCATGAGCGGCTTTCATCACTAATCACTAATGCAACAATCGGTAAGACAATTAACTTTTACAGTTGACCACCGACCCCCCCCCCCCCCCTCTAAAAGAGATCCCCTAAGTCAAATCCAGCGATCCAAACCAAGGACCTCAAGCGATTTTGCCTTAACCAGAATAACCTATTTGAACCTGGTTTCACTTTTCTTTTTTAAAAACACACAAATGAAATGACATCCATCGCAAGGTGAAAGCTCAGACCATCCGGGAACAGTGCCGCGAGGATTGGCCCATCATGAACACCACAGTAAGCTGATTAAACAAATTTTGTCGTAAACTTATACATCTCACCAAAGAGAAAGAATCTCCCCGGTTCGCTGGTCACCACTGGTGCGATGGCTGCTGGCCGCAGCTGGAGGCTCTCATGGTAACGAGTTATTGCAACGGAGGGAGTATTCCTCATGAGTTTGAAGTATCTCACTTCTTCTACGAGTCTCAAGGGCAGCAAGTACCGCAGAAATGCCAGGAGCATCGACAAGCAGACCCATGTTGTGTTAAGACTAGAACCCAGAGAATCACAGAATGTGATAGAATGAGCAATGCCAAGTGAATGAAAGAGCAAGATCGTCTTCATTCATAATCAGAAGTGGTTTTTTGTTTATTTAAAAATCTTTTCCATTTGCTATTTGGGAGAAAACAATATCAATGAGCGGGCTTTGCAGTCTTTTATATTGGGTTGCCCCCAAAATGGGTTTCCAGCATTGTCCGTAGCCTAATGTGGAAGGTTAGATAACAGGCAGACCTGCTTGCATTGCTGCCTGATCCGAAAGCATGTATTGACAGTTGGCTATTGGTTGCTGTTCTTCTGTTGGCACGTTGGTGTTGGTAGATGGCTGATGCGGGATAAACGCCTACCCCTGCTGTCTCGTATTCGGTCATGTTCTGAAATCATCCCACCAGAAACCATGCATCCATAAAATGGCTTATCTTTCTCCTTAGATGCTAACAATCACACTACGTGTTGTCCTTCAAGTGTCTTGCGGGAGATAAAGGGTTGTCCGTTTTCAGTTTCCATCGTCTCTGAGAATGCATAGGTAGCTTGCTCCTATACTACCATGCTTGTTACACTGCTCACCACCATGCTTCTAAACCCGTTCCGACCATGCGAGGGGTCGCCGACCTTCCAAAAGGAGTATCGCGAAAACTACGTACCCAATTTCATCAACGCATGGCACGGCCCTCAGATTGTAGCGCCGGATACCCCATACGTGGCAGCGGCTGGTCGTAACAAGCTGTACTTCATCGATACCCGGTTCGATCCTGAGACTGCAAAGCACATCAAGGAACAAATCGAGTGGGCCACTGTTTCGTTTGGCCCAGAAAACCTCATAAAAATAGACGAGATCTCAGCTACCGCGGAAGTAAAAAATAGTCGGACAAACGAGACGTTGTTTGTCTTCGACCCATCCTACGCTAGGGTTCTATTTGCAAAGGGAATCAACAAGCGCAACCCTGAACTTAAGCTGCCTGAGCCTGAGCCTGCCAGCGATTTTCTAGTGACCTACGACATCCCTGATACAATGAAGGAGTAGATATGATCCTGCCTTCAATTGCGCCGGAATCAGAAGGACTGTTGCAAGAGCGATATTGAAGCACTTGCTGTGGCTTACTGCGGGACAGATAGGCCAAGACAGCTTTTATCCTCTCAGCGAGCGAGCGGAATGAGAGTTCTTTTTGAATTTTGTCGAGCCCGGACCGTGGCTACAGGACCACGACACGGCAGAGTAGGCCTGGAGGTCTGGAGCCAAAACTCCATAGCTAGCTAGGGGACGATGCAAGAGGTTTATCTCGCTTCATAGGCTTTCCTTAGAATAATTGCATTATGGTGGCATCCATAAGTTGGGTCACGGTCTTGTGTCTTCTCAGTCCAGAGTAGTAAGCTAGGCTTCTAGATACTGACAATTGATTCCTATCATCTTCCTTTTATCTCTCCCTCGGTGTCCACAGTGAGGTACCCCGAGTTCAATCAAGCCAGAAAGCTTTATTGACTTTTGAGGTAAGTATTAGGATATTAAGGATCTCTCCTTGTCTTCTTTTCGATAATTAGTAGTAGACAAGTATAGCCAGCTAGTAACTCGGAACATGATCGCTGGGATCGCTGGGACTTTCACAACATTCTAGCCAGATAGTGTTGTCAGAAACGAAAACCACGACTATACAGTCTTCAGGCCTCTTCATGGCTGACTTCAAAGTATTCGTCCTTTAAACAATACAGTTAGTCAGTCATCTTGGTAGAACTTCACTGCTGCCCACGTTGTTTCGATTGCTGGAGCCAATAATCTATTTGAACTCTCGCAGCCATCTAGTTGCTACATCCCTTCGTGCTCTATCGTGGCAAGGTTAGCTAACAACCGGCTGCAGCTCACCGATCGTCTTAGTCATTTTCAAGACCTTACGATCCGTTTCCCCCTACTCTTCATCCTACAGAAACAACTCACCGTCTAATGTCAGTCAACTGAATAGTTGGCTCCGAATCGTCAAAGGCAAAACCATACAGAATACGCTCCAACACTTGCAAATCACTTTCAACTCACAAAATGAGCAGCGTATACATCCCACAGTGTAAACGCCCTAAATGATCTATTTTATATCTAATCAGTGGTAGGAAATAACCCGATAGTCCGCTACCTAGCACCTTGTCACTCTTTCATCCAAGTATTCAGGCCGCAGTAAATAGCAGGTCAAAGTATCTGCGAGATCTGTTCGTTTTTGATGGGGTAGTTGCCCCTTCCCGAGAAGATGAACCCTTAACCATCATGGAGGAAACAGTTCGTAAAATGAAATTGAGACTGAAAACTCTTTAAAATCCCACTGGGCTTCTAAAATTCAGTTTGAAATTTCGCTCCAGAAGATCGAAAGAACTGGACTATTTGAATATGGCCCAGAATTATAGGATCACGTTGTAAGTAAGCTGGAATCTGGGCCGGTGGGGATTTACTAAGAAATTTCAATCCGGAAGGACTCTTGTCTGTGAGGTACTTCTTAGCCTCCGTGTACGCCGTGTCGGCAGCTGCAACTCCCTTTTTATCAACCACTCTAAAATCAGCCCCATGTTTCTTAAGAATCTCAAGTACACGCTTTGGCTCTATGCGAGCTTCTGCCCAGAACCTTACTAAAGCGCATAAAAGCGGCAAGTTAACAGTTTCGATCGTTGAGCAAGACCCAGAAGTCATCGGGGTCACTATTGCCAAATCGGCGGATATACTAATTGAATATGAGCCTACTCGCGCTAGGATGGCATCAAAGACAGGCAGCGCCCTTCGTGTCCATAGAATATGTGACATCTTCCGCAACCAAATCACCCAAGCATTCGGACCTTCTTGGATCAGGGTGATCCAAGATGCTTGGATTTTCTCTTCAATTTCCGGGCCCTCAGGGTTACACAGTGGAAATCCGAGAAGGTTGCCGGCATACGTCTCTATCAGAGTATGAGGGTCTTGAAAATACTTTGTCAGAGACAAAAGAAACTGGACAACTTTCTTCTGGCCGAAGGCTGCAGCAAGCCATACTGGCGTAATTTTGTCATGTGTGAACGATAAGCCTATCTGCGCCTTCACAGTAGGAAGAAGTGTCTTTAGCACTATAGATATTTCTGTTGAACTGGGATTTCCTAGTTGTAGCAATGTCTTGATTTCGTAAACACACCCTTCAAGGTGTCTTTCGGGCCATTGACCTTTGATGGGATCTGCTATTGTAAAGAAGGTCAAAAGTGTGAAGCAAGGAATGTGGCTTTCCACAAAATTCCCACTAGCGGAAATATCTCGATGACGGCGACAAAGTGTCTCTTGAGCTTTCAGCGTCCTAGGCAAATACCTTAAAGTGATGAAATCTTTTATGTTCTGCCGCATGCAATTGAAGCAAACGGTTTTGGCCGTTCGATTGGGATACCACTTTGAAGATAAAGCGTCTATCTCATAGTTGATACGGAGATAGGCAATGCCTAGATCCACTGCTTCCTCGACATCGGTGGCAGCCAATTCAAACATGTTTTGACACAGGCTTTCAAGTCTCTGTTCGGGATTTGAGGAGAGATCGGAGAACAGTTTCGAAGCTTTCAGTAGTGATCTGTCGTCACTCTTGTGCTGTCCAGTATTCTTGGCGTCTTTCCGCGTGTCAGGAAGCATTTCTTTCCATATATCCTCGTCTGGGTCCATCGTCTTGCGGCAGGCGTTAACCATGATCAATATACAGCTCAAAGTGGCCTCATCGTCGCGACCTCGAGAGTTCATATTCAACTCAACAGCGATGGCGCCATGAGTCTTAGTGTTCGCCCAATCCGCTTTCAAATGATAGGACTCAGCAAAATAGCGGTGCACGTCACCCTTTTGGGTCATAGTAAGGGAAGGAAACTCTAAAATCCTGTTTAAAACAGGTAACGCCTTTTCAGCTTCTTTGAGTCGAACCAGTGCAATACTAAGTAACAAGTGCAATTGGACACTGATCGATGTGTTTAGGACAGGTTCCTTGCTGCTTGCTCCGATCTCAGGGTCTAGGAAACGAACAATCTTGTCGAACTTGGACTCTGCAAGCAGATTCTCAACTTTAATTAGCCGTTGTTTGTCGAGATGATGTTCAAGACTGGGAAATTTGTCGCACAGGCCACCCAATTCGCCGCGAGCAGCACAAGTCTCTCCCAACGCTTTTGCTAGCAGCTGAATAATATGTTCACTCTGGTGATTATCTCCCGAGACCCTGATAGTTTCAAGGACTCGCACTAGGTGAGGAATGGCCTGCGAGAACTGCTGCTTCTTGATCATGGTCTCGGCAAGTTGCACGCGACGGTGGTGAAGTTCTTCAGCCAAACTATAATCGCTGCTCATCTTATCTGACGACATTGGTGACGACTCGTTTGAGACTGCGGTTGTCCAAATGCTTCTAGTGTCGGACATGACATCAGGGCCTGACTCCGAGTCATTCAACACAATATTATCGGCCCAGTTCGAGATTTCCTCACGCTTTCCTCCTTGGAGAGAGAGATTGAAAGCCCATTCAGCACCCAGGAGGCCCCCAAAGTCGGCACTGGCTCTTCCAACCTTTCTATGGCGTTGGAGAGTTGCGAGGCTTGACTCCTGATGCGTGGCTCTGGAAGATGTCGACATAGATTCCATAGTCGTGGCTGCCTTTCTAAGGCTCCCAGAAACACTCTTTGTTGCCATGATAATGGATCGTGTCTCCTCCATTATTTCTGCCTCTACGTGCATGTCGCAAGCTTCCAACTCCATTAAGACTTTGCTAGGTTCGGACTCCTGACTTTTCACTGGCTCCGATACGTCTATTTGAACCTTCTTCAAAGAGCTGCTGATTAGGTCTAAGTCAGCCGCCGGCTCTGTGGGCAACGAAGAAACCTTTTGCACGTCGTCAAGGACCACAATCTTTGATTTTAATCCTAAAGCCACCTCGTCGAGGCTTTTTTGCCAGCAGATGGAGATCCTTTGAGCTTCTAATAGGACAGCAAGGTCTTCTTTCAGTCTATAGATAATCATCTCCGAATTTTCCAATGGCAACGATGATTTTCGTTGGGACCTGATTAGAATGTCGATTACACCCTTCAAGTCTGAAGTGACTTTCTCAAATTTTTCAGGAGGTAGCGAAGAAGCTTTTTGCGCTTCTATTCGAAATATCATCCTTGTTTTCAACTCAGAAAAGACCTTGTCGAATTCTGCGGGCATGAAGGGGTCGGCTTTTGGTGTTTGATATTGAGCCTTGATTTCTGCAAATAGCTCAGATATTGTGTCCTGGAGGATTTCGGGCGACAACGAGTAGGCTTCTTGGAAGTTGAAGAATGTTTTGATTTCTTTTCTGAGCCCGGAAAGTATAAACTCGAACCTTTTAGACAATGGTTTGACCGGATATCTGGACTGCTCGTGTAAGAGGATTGCAACCTCTGTATTCAAGTCTTGTATTCTTGTCTCAATGTTGCTTGACAAGAGGGCCATCCGATTCGCGGATTGCTGCCTCTCAATATCTCTTTCCATCATATCCCAGTAATGCCGCGCGTTCGAGTGCTCTACTTCGTGTATTCGCCTAGCTAGGTCTTGGATAAGACGAGACACTTGAGGATCAGGATAAGAGGGGCCCTGGCTAGTTGCCGCTTTATATCTGTACCAACGCAGGATTATTAGCGCAAATTACACAGAATTTAGGAAGGCATCGGCAGCTTTACATAATGTCTGCCATCACGGGAAGCTGGAGAGTTCCCATTCCGATCTGAATTTGGTCTCTCAGGGTCTGTATCTTGGATGCGTGACGCTTGTGGCACACATAACCCCTAATGGACCTACCGAAAGACCTTTCGCGTTGGATCTCGACAAAAATGCTGGATAACCGCATGTATGACCGCTCGCAACTGATAAGAACGGCCTCGATCTGCTCGAAGCGACAGATGTGCTCTTCAAAATTTCCACTGCGTATGCACTTGTCAAGCAGACCGATATGTACATTTGTGGCTGCGAGTTGCGTCTCGAAATCTTTTACGCTTTCGTCGAAACCCCGAATGTCATTGTATGTGTTCGTAGCGACTTGCACTGATTTGCCCAAGGCGACAACAAGTTGAAGCACCGCTGCGGCGCCACCTACCGCCTCCATAATTCGAGATGATGTACCTGCTGTTAGATCAACTATTTCTAATTTCAATTATGGAGGAAAATTTATGTGCAAAGGAGGCAAACATAGTTCGTTAGACAAGGCTAGCTGCGGGGTTTTGAAGTTGGAAGTATAACATCTTGCCCCAACAAATCAGGCTCCGCAACAAATCCTGTGCCAAGCTGCACCGCCACCACCACTCATAAGGTGCTCGTGACCTTGGATACTTTCCCCACTAATTTATCAGTTCTAAGAAGTTCCGTCATCGTAACAATGCATGAAATTATCATTGGCTTATATAGCTCTCGTATAAATCTATGTAAAATCATTAATTTGTCTGATGATTATATTTAAGAGTTACTAGACTTTGAATATACAAGTATGTCTGTTCTGGAACAATCAATTTGGGGTAATAAGCGCTATAAAGAATGAAAAAAGTTGTGCACTAACTAAATAGATAGTTTGTAACTTAGGCGAGTCTAAAAAGGCTTTCCTGTTCCTGCGTCGCTTTCTTCCCTCTTAATATGTTCTATTGCTTTCTATTCCAGGTTAGGGGACTATTTTAGCTCTCATTATCCTCTTTACGGCACAAAGACTAATAGTGTTAAACTTTATATTAGTACCATTTTCAAAATTTCGACATAAATACTATTTTGAAAGCAATTTGTTTTACACAATTTATTTTGTATGTCAATAAGCTTAGATCATAGCAATTATTCTTATTACCTTGAATAAAAAGATCTCTTTAAGATAAGCCCTGTGTGAAGGGTCCGGCCTAAGCTTTAAGATTGTGTTAGCAACCGCACACCAGCTTCCAGCACATAGAAACCCAGAGATGATACCAATTGAGCCAAATGCAAATGGAAACCTTTCATGATAAGTAGTAAGTTTAACCACATTCATAAAGTTGATTGAAAGGCACCTGTGTCTTTCTGCGATACGTCATCATTGGTTGTTCTAATTGATAATCATGAAAATTGTTCATGCGGACAGATAGGATGTATTTGGAACTTCAGCTTTGTGCAAAGATTAAGCAGTGGAGTATGCCAAGACGTCAAATCAGGCCAGCCTCATGCATCAGTCGACCGACCATAAGATAAAGTCAGAAGTTCGAAGAGGGTTTCACTTTATCTAGTCCCTAATTTATCTTGCCACATGAACAGGCTGCATTCATACCCCAGCCCTACCATCGCTTGCGAAGAAAGAGATGAGTAAAGACTACCTGAACGTCCGTCACATTCTGAGGTTGAACCATCTACAAGAGATTCATCTCAATCACTTTCAAAACAAATACAACACCTCGAAGGATCATTTCTTGCCTTCCCCCAATATGTTGAAAACATTTAATGGCACTTAGTTTCACGTAGCAGAGCTAAAGGCGTTGAGAGCAAGAAAAAGACTACGAAGACTTGAAGTTCAGTGCCCAAGTTAGCAGCCTCTCAACAAATGGTTCATCTTCGTCTCCATCAACGAAGCGACAATAAAACTCAAAGATGTCGAGTTACTTGGAACTTTTGATGGTTGAAATTTCTAGATGAAGTAAACCTTTGTGTGCTGAAAGGCGATAACTTGGTTTAATACCAGCTCCTGGACTCTGATACCCCGGTCCCGTTTTCTCAAGAGCTTCACACGTCAACTTTGGCTATGTGCAAAGTCTTGCTCAGGACTGCACTTAAGCTCATAAACATGTTAGCTCAAAGGTTAGACCTTTGAGTAAGGCCCAAAAGTGACCGAGGCCACTATAAACATTATGACGGATGTGCTAATCTAATCAGGCTTTGCTCGCACCAGGATGGCATCGAAAATTCGCAATGCTCTTCTTGCCCAAAACATATACGACACATTGCGCAGTAAAATCACCCAAGGTTTCCGGTCTTTCTGGACTTTCTTTTCAACTTAAGATCCATGAAGACTGCATGCTGAGAATCCGAGATAATTGCCGAAATACGTCGCAGTCAGAGTCTGAGAGTCTTTGGAATACTCTGTTAGAGACAAAAGAAGTTTGGCAACTTTGTTCTGACTGAGGTGGTAGTCCGGGAGTCGTCCTCGGACTTGCAATACTCTCGGGGTCATTTAGCGTGTCAGTAATCAACTCTTCTCATATATTCTGATCTACTTCCATCATCTTGCGGCGAGCATTAGCCGTGGTCAAGGCACACCTTCAAGTGACTTCATCGTTACGACCCTAAGCGTTCAGGTCAATAGCAAGCGTCCAGACGTTCTACGTTCTTTCAGTTAAACTACTCGACCACTAACTGCATAGCTGGCAAGAGATAGTTATCAGGGCCGTTTTCTTTCAGAATCATCTTTGGTCGTAAAGCCGAAGCGCCGTGTTAATTTGAATGGAGAGCACCAACATTATGATAACACCGGCTTCTGTTTCGTCTTCGTATCCGCTACTGGCTATTCGGACAGCTTCAGTCACTGCCTACATGCTGGGGAACAACTCTGGTTGGCCTTCTGGCAGCTCGAGCTAGCCCACATGAACAGGAAGTGAGGGAACTGTTCAGTTCATGACGTTAAAGAAGTTCTCTTCAATAGTTGTATAATACAACTCTTTTTATTCTTTCGCAAGCTAGGCAGTCAGTGCTACCTTTCAGTTCTAGGAGTCCGTCCCTATTTGATTACAAATGTCCTACACGCTATCTTAGATAGATCTACGGTGGATACTATGTTGCTGATTTTGAGTCGTAGGATCATACAGATTAAAACATACAACACCAGTTATTCGCTGGTCGTCACCGACCCAACTACAAATCCGGCCCTCACTGGCAAATCTATGGGAGAGTGGACGAGATCCCGAGTTTTCCAGTGGGTGTGGTCGTACGTGCGTTTCGGGTGGTCAAAAGAAAAATATGAATGGAGATCAGGGTTTTGAAGTCCATGGGATTAACGTGAAACTAAACCCTAACAAGCAACATCATACGTCATCCAGGTAGTCCGACACTGGCAGGAGCGTTCCGCTAGGCCAAAGCTCTAGACGTCGTCGCTGGCTCGAAGCCGAACTGGATGACGTCCTGGATGTTAGTAAAGGCGCAGCAAAAAGTCGATATTTGCCTAGCTTTAGCATCGCTGAGCCCGCTTCCGCGCCCCGATGCAATCCTGGCGTCTTAATGCTGGTGGAGCTCCCGAAAAATGGAGCAGCACGGGCCGGTCCGTTTCGTTGGAGTGGGACCACGGCCCGCCTTTTTAAATCACCGACCCGTCGTGCAGAGCGGCTGAGCCGGTCAATGGTTAGCAATGCTACCGATCGTTTCTATGACTCCAGGCATAATTTGATTTGAGGCTGCATGGCATTGGATGAGGTAATCACCGCCATAACGAACTTCATTTGGGAACGGAAGGTGATCGTCTAGGTTTTGAGGGTTCGTCGTGTATCCACGGCGATTTCGCAATGTCATCGACTCCTTAGGATAATGGTGCACCACGCAAATACAGCCACAAAGTCTGAGGACTCGTCAGCTTAGATAAGCTGCATGCGACTTCTGCTTTGCCCTGACTTGGACATCAACCGGAATTATCCGCTTTCCTACATCGACCTGGCTTATTCTACCTCAAGATACCCCGCACTTCAAACTATCTTAGTTAGAAACAGAACCCAAGTGGTTCCACCCCGTCAAGAGGTAAGGTTACTAGTCAATTAACGTCAAGCATCGGATAACTGAACCTGTGAAAAGTTTACTATGGAGCGAGACTCGCTTGCTTCGGAAGATCAGGGCCGAGCCCAGGAAGCGCCGCAGCCTGAGCAGCTATTGGAAGCAGCAGCAGCGCACAACACTGAGGCTTTAGAATCACTTGTTGCGCATCTTGAAGGAGGGATCGATATGCCAAATAGTGAAGGCTTTACTGCCTTGCATTTGGCTGTCTTGCGCCGCAATGTGGCGGCTGTTGAGGTTCTACTTTCCAATGGTGCCGATGTGGAGGCTACAGCCCCTAATGACCGAAGACCCCTCCACATGGCGGTAGACGAGAGGAGTTCCGATATTGTTCAGCTTTTACTGAGTCATAATACGGTCCCTGATGCAAAGGCACAAGGCTTGGCACCACTTCACTCGGCTTTGCTGCACGCCGACGTTGACATTACTCGGCTGCTACTCGAATTTGGGGCTGATATCAAGGCTTGGACAGATGATGGCCGGGAGCCACTTTTCCTTGCAGTTGACGGGGGGAACGCAAGCATCGTCAAACTTCTTCTGGACTCCCGCGCCGACCCTAACACAATATACACAGAATGCCCTCGCACCGCTCTTCATTTGGCATGCGATCGTGGCAACCCTGGTATTGTGAAGACACTGCTCGAGTATGGGGCCAATGCGAATGCCTTAATTGATGCAAACGAAGGAACACCGCTGTTTTATGCTGTCGCTTCTGGCAGCACAGAGACTGTAAAGCTTCTGCTGCAGGGGGGAGCTAAAACCCACATTTGGAGATCTGATGGCCAGTCAGTTCTCGATCTAGCGGAAGACAACGAAGAGATGCTCAAGCTTTTGGAGGGTCAGAGAATCCTGAAAGGGCCTCGGATTCGAGGCTTTGATGTTGAAGGTGGCTCAGAACAGCCTTTCACGGTTTTGAGGCCTCATCCAGCACCGACTGAGGGTGACCGAAACAAAGTGGATGCCTGCCATGGGTTTGATGCATTCATCATAGACTTTTTCACTGAAGGAGAACACGAGCAGTTTATCCCGCAGACGGTGTCCGTTTACGAGCTTCTGTACAGCGACGGCCCAGAGTTAATAAAAAGGCATCTTGAAGATGGCAGTGAGCCAAGCTTTACGTGGTATCATCTTCCATCAAACAACGTGAGAAAGTCTTCCTCATCCAGAGAATAGTAAATTTGTCATCTAACATCTGCTATATATTAGATGGTCTGGATTGAGGTAAGAAGCCCGAACAAACCACCAGCGCTATTGAAAGCTCTTTCGTCCCACACTGTCTCGCCGACCAAACATTCTAAACAGACATCCGGGGGCTGCTAACAACGACAGAGTCTTATTAGACGTCTTGCAGCCGAAAAAGGCAATGTATCCGCGGAGGTATATGATAGCGCGAAGGTGGACCTGGAGTTATCCGCGTCCGAACCAAACGCAAAGCCCAAATCATTTGCGGCATCCTTCTCAGCCATGCGGCCACACTGCCGACGTGTACCTGTAAGATAGTGAATGAGACTCTAACCTTGCGGTGCTAGCCAAAGATTCCTAACACATTTGTGCAAGGGCCATAGCATTTCCCCCTTAACAGATGGGAGAGACGGTATTGTGTCCTTTGTGAGTCAGATCTGGGATTTGAAGGGGCCAAGCTGGTTAAGCTAACTAAGGAGGTACCGTTCTTACACTTTGAGTCTTATAGCGGATATGAGGCAATGAACACGGCACTGAAGAAACGATTGGTTGAACGACCTAGGCGGCCCATTCTTGAAGTTCCTAGGCCACCCACACCTCTACTAAACACTGGGGGAAGAGACGCTTCACCCACGGTGAAGAATCAGCGTCGTCCAACAGTCGAACCTCATTTATCCACTTCTGACGATCTAGCTGGTTCTAGCAACATCTCGATCGACAATGCTTCAGAAAGAGGCTTTGGCTCGCGGTTAAAAGCTACTCTCAAGTCGCTGAATGATAGAATCAGTAATTGGGGGTGGCAAAAGCCGCACCACAACAGCAGATCAGCCACAGACATGGATCTAGAGAGTGGGTCCAGAAACTCTGACAATAATCATGATCAATTAGAAATGGAGGCTACCACTGAGCCCAGGGTCGAAAATGAGCAAACGCATCCGACGATGAAGAATGAACCCCAGTCGGCGATGCAGCAGATAGCCCCCAACAATGGTTCTGTAACAGCTAGTCAAGAAATCCACGACACTGCCGAAGCGATTGATCTTCCTCCCGTCAGAGGGCCGCCATTGGATAGCGCTAGCGATGGCCTTACCAGAACGGAACATGCAGGGGCCCACGATTCTGGGCACAGCACACCGACAAGGCTGATGCCTTTTGAGATTGGCTTTCACGGCCAAGACCCAGGGCTATCAGGGAAGTTTGATTCTAATGAGGCACATGAGCAAAGCCGCCCAGAGAGCACAAAGATATCACAGGTACTCAAAAAGCACAAGAAGAAAAAGCATCGGCACCCCCTGCCTCCGCAGAACCTCCATGAGTATCTTATCCGGGGATACCTTTCTCCCGGGAAACAGGGCTTTCAACCACGTCGTACGCTGGATCAATATGTTTATGGTCATATTGAAACAACTTCCCATCGTGATGATGACCAGGTCGTCTATCGCTATACAAGTTCTCAGCTACTCCCTGATCCTAAGATAATTATGGTGGATCAACTATGGCTATGGGTCCTTGGCGACGGTATTACATCCTATGATCTTGGAAAATTCCTAAAAACAAAAGCCTAATATAATCACAGACATAATCATTTCCTGCAGCCCCCTTCGATGGGAATCCTGGCTACCAAAGGATTCACATCATACAAATGACCCAGTCACAGAGGTTCCAAGGCAAACATTTTTTCGGAAGTGGTTTGCTAACGTAGTTCACAAAGCTCCAGCTGTACCAAAATCGCAAACCGCAGCTGAACAGGTGCCTGTAAGCAAACAACGAGAGACTAGAGGCGTGATGCCAAACAAAACTACGATGGAGAACAACAGATGGCCGAGATTGAACGTAGACGATCCACTCAATGTTCCTCATATACTTACCCAGCGCCTGTCGAAGCCAGGCCGAAGAGCGGTTGGTTCGGTTCACGACCTTGCAGGGCTTATAACAACATGTTGCGTTGAACTGTTAGATCCCCACCAGGTTGACGAAGAACTTCTATTTTTCGACTTTTTTGAACGGTCAATTGTACAAGTTGTAAGAGATCTGCCACCCATTCCAACAAAAGTGCACACTGAGACCGAAACAATATTATCTAACATCACTTAACTTAGAATGAGAACGTAGCGAACTATTTAAGAGAGTTCAAAGAAGCAATCAGCGAAGAAAACCAACAGTTGACGAGCATTGCCAAAGAGATAGAGTTGATGATAGAGATCGACGATATCGTGGACGAACTTCACACTCTGAAGCTTGTCCTGACTGATCAGAAAATGGTTATTAAGGAGCTCAACTTCAGCCTCAAGGACATTGCGGGAAGAAGCAGTAGAGGCCCTTTAGTTGAGGCGAGAACTTTGGAAAATCATCTATTACGCATAGACCATATGGAAAAGACGGCCAAGAAGGCAGAAAAACTAGTAAGGGTCTGCACCATTACTGCATGATTGCAATTCTCTAATGCTTTACCAAGCTGCACCGTCTGATGGACCTAAAACAGAAGCAGGCCAGTTTAAGCGAGGCTTTATATGCTAGAGCATCGGCGAGAGACACAGCTAAGCAGGGGAAGACAATTGTTGTCTTTACCGTAGTAACTATTCTTTTTGTAAGATTATCCTATGTTGGATATATAACGGTATTAACAACGTCATAGTTGCCCGTGTCTTTCATAGCAGCTATATTTGCAATTAACTCTAATGGGTTCCCTCTCGATAAAGATGAACGGATCCCATTCGATTATCTTATAAAGCGCATACGTAAGTGTCTTATTTTGATAATTCTTTCACACGCAATACCAGCTGATAAAGGTGATATTAGTGGCTATTGGCCTAGGTATTTCTCTTGTGCTAATTACCATTGCATTTAACGTCGATAAGATAGCTGGTTGGCTGAATTCTATCAGAGATAGTTTGGGCCATTCAGTGCGCCATTCAATTCTGGTAACTTCTGCTGGTTTGACTGTTCTTTTGGCGACTTTGGGACCAGTGTGGACGTCTGAGTTAACTTCAGGTGTCAAAGCGGCAGTATCGATTACAGCGGCTATCGTTGCGTTCGCATTAGCCTCTGGATACTTAATACACAGGCTGAATCATGTGGCATGGTTAGCGATCTCTAGTGCAACTACTTCAAGTAGTGTTTTGTCAAGATAGTGTAAAACAGCCCCTAGCGATATGCAGTTTTAGATATACATGATGTCCGATTACCCCTTCCCTCTAGTTCAATTGGTTACAGCATACAAAACGGTATCTGTCTGCTTGGGATACAGAGCCATTATCACTATCTATAAAGTCTTGATTTATGTAGCACTGCTATTTGTCGTGTAATTGGAAGATTGCACTGAGATATTCTAACGGCTCATGGATAGCAGTAAATCACACACATGCTAAGCCTCGTTTTACATAGCTACCTTGTTAGGAGTTAATCAAACTGTCGTAAAGGATGCAAGTGAGAGGGAGCGCAGTCGTATCACAGGTGCGTATAAGACGTCGCTTCCCATCATGTATAAAGAGGAGCCAGTCATAGAGTTAAAATTAGTTATACTTCCAAGGTAAAGTCTCTCAGCCATAGATCCACTCATAGATTGTCAATAGCATACTAATTAACCATTTCCGAAAGCACACGGATAGATAAAATCATGATGAGCATCATAAGGAATGAAAGCGTTAGTAAAAAAAACGAGATCCATCCGAGTGCCATGGCCCCAGCGCAGACATGCCCTTCCACTGCTCCTTGGCTGAAAACGGAACCCATCGCAATTGCAGCGGAACTTGATAAGTGTTGCCAGAATCCAGCAAGAAGGGAGCAAAGAGATGAGAAGAATAAACAAACTAAGACAATCATTGATACAGGTCTACTAGGAAAAGGCTTTGGTTCGTTGTCGCTTGCTTCAGGGTCTTCAGTTTCTGCCCAGGCAGGAAAGGTTTCTAAGAGAATGAATGCTATAAAACTAAAAACAATTGAAATAAAGCTGCATTGTAACTCTTCTATTAGAAAATCAACCAGATACAATTTCCTAAAGCAACACAAGTGGCGGAGTATATTGATCTTACATTAGGCCTGTGAAGATGACTTCATATTTGAACTTTTCGCCAACGCGAAGGATTTGTAAAGGATCGTGGGCCTCCCCAGGTTGGGTACGCCTGAAAAAGGATTCGAGTGTTTGTATGTCGCGCGAGCAGACCCACTGGTCTTGATTCTTCAGGCACATACTGAAATATCCGACTCGAACTTCCAGCCCTGCATGATCAATGGCTGTGAATAGTGATGGTTGCAATGTGCTATGACTTTTTGCAGTTGCATTCGGGACAGACAATGTTGGATTTTGCGAATAAGAGAGAGTAATTAGGCATATGCTATTGAGGTTCTCGACTGTGCATCCCGCGAGAAGAATCGCTACAACAGTTAGTAAAGGGTTTAGCCCATTCAAATTGGATTCGTGCATACAGAAAAGAATAGTGGAAGTCACCAGTATTATCATGACGATGTGATGGTAACCTAGCCATTGTATACATTGAATGCTTTGAGAGAGTAAGTTAGAACGCACGATTAAAACTGGGAACATTAATTATAACGAACATAGGACTATAACTGGCTCTATTAGACCCCGGCATGAGATTTTTGTTTCAGCGTTCCAAGAGGTTCGATAAAATAGTTTGCGAGTACTAAGCTAGCTAGGCTAGAATATTAAGATGATCCTAAAGAATAGGGAGTCGAAAAACAAGAAAATGCCTCATCATATTTGTCCCGTAACCCCGCATCAGGCTGGATTCATTGTTATCTTATGTAAGCTTGTCAATCGGGATTGGGGAATTCCAGTAGATATGCAGGGTGTTTGAGATAAAATGGCAAAGCATGACCATACCCATCGAGGGCTGGTTAGCACTGGGCATCACATGCGGGGCTTAACTAATTTATAGTGTGTGTCTTCTGACGCGCAGGTCATTGCAGCCAACATGGCACAAAGCAAACTCTTCAGCCCAACTGATCTCAAGTTCCACCTGTGTGACGAACTAGGCAAATTGTAATCAGGCTAGAAAAGGTGTAAAAGAGTGACTTGACTGAGAAAGAGGGTATGTGCGTGAGGAAGCTCGTACTTGTACGTCAACGGTATGCGTTTCATGTAGCTTACGTAAACACACCTCGCTCGGTGTGTTCGGTGAGCGTTGACACTATCGTCACAAATGACTAGTACATTAGAAAGCTTTCAAATTGAAATATGTAATGACCGACTATGGCATGGGCAGCAACAATATGCGGTGCCTAACGATGCGGTGCCTAGTTCGCACAGTTAGTGGTATGTGTTCGATCACCAGACCAACTATAAAAGGTGCATCAGGGTCGCCTCTACCAGCTTTTGCTTTGGAACAGAGCCCATCGACTGTAATGCCATATTTTCTTTGTGTCGTCTTGTTTATTTTTCTGCTTGTAGCTATTAAGACATAACTCACCCCAAATACATGCTTAAGATGTTCTTTGGCGAACAACCAAACAGCACAGGCTGACATAAATTAACAACGTCGATAGGAACACTCCATTTCTTATTCACAAAAACTTTCTCTGTTATAGTCGGACCCCGCAACTCGCTCGTACTTCCCCGAAAGTAAGGTAATACTACCTTTCAGTTATCGGTGTTCAGGCGGCATTCCCGACAAATCCCGTCGACAACCTTTTCTATTCATATGAGGCATCGGAATTACCCATCTCAACATATAACACCTCACATCACCAGTCCCAGCCTGTCCCAATCCGTTGAGTGGTCGCCGCTCTATGAGAACTCCTCCTGCCAGTAGTTCCATAGATTAAGAAAGCAAAAAACAAGTTCAAGATAATAGCAAAGCTATGCAGCAAGAATTTGTGGGAGCCCAAAGAGTATCGCCGTACAGGGTATAAGGTTTGGGTTTGCACGAGTCAATTGGCATCAGAACAATATCCAAATGAAATGACACATGGTTTTATGCATATATCGCGCAGTAAGATTGAATGCCTGCAACTCTTAGTATTGTAACCAGAAAGCTATGGTGAAGCGATCTAGTAGTGTTGCGAAGGTAGGATTCCATCTCCACCCCACATTCTCTGCCAAACGCAACGTTCCTGATGCCACAGGAAAGGGCCATAGCATTCAAAATCGTTTAGACAAGAGGTGCAACGGTAAATTTTCGAGCTCGAGTCCGTGTTTTTGAACTGTTGTTTTGAAATTTTCCTTGATTGTGACTTCTCTTGGGAATTCGGTTCAGCTACTGCTGAGATGGTAGGCTGCACTATCCAGTCATTTTTTGTAGAGGAAAATACTGGTACTGGAGGAATGGCTCTTTTGGAATCGTTTTTGGACATTGTAATCGATCGAGCTTGAAGTAAAATCAAGAGTATGCGCCGAACATCAGACTGTGAATTTTGATCTTTCAGTCTTGGTGTTGTGGTGAAGCCAAAAGTTTGGGCCGGGGAAAAGAGACATAACTGTACATTGAACTGTTGAGAGAAAGGCTTCTTTCTTAAGTTCTGCAAGAGTATGTGCACGGTAGATGTGACCACCTCGATTTAGACGACGTCGACGCACGTTGACGCATCGAAATGATTTACTGATAATTGAAAAGACGGAGGGAGACAACAAACGGAATATATCCAATTGGAACTGGAAAGCAGCCCTACCTCCGTGGGATGGTGGCGTACTAAAGCGTCATGCTCGATTGAATTGGATACCGGTGAGCCAACTCAGATGCTTGCTACCACACAGGCTGTATCTGCAATATCTGGCAAATAATGCAAGATGACGCAGTGCGAGGCAGATGCAATTATCGTAATTCGACGATGCTGTGGGGTTCTTCTAAATGAAGAAGTCTTTTTCTTGGCCCGAGAGCATGCGGGGACTTGGGCTGCTTGTAGAATGGAGCAAACTGAAGAAAAGCCCTGGTCGGACCGCTTCGACAATGCAAGACCTTGCCCGACGCATGCATGCTTTTCACCGGCTGCAGATGCTGGACGCGACCATTGAATGATGACTTGCAGGATCATGTTTGCTGGATTGCAGTATCGACCCGGCTTCTGAGTGTTGTGTCATGCTGCAACCCTTTCTTGGGCACTGGTGCTTTCGTGAGGGCTCCAAGGAAACAATTGTCGATATAAGCCGAGGGGAAAAGCGTCGATGTCGGCCCTTAATCCAGGAGAACAGTTGCTCTGGTAGGGCCTCGGCCCGGTTTGGCCTACGCACGAACGGATACCTGCATCAGGCTCGGCCGCTTTTTCCGAAAGATTGTGGCAGAACCCGATCGATTTCGTTGATTCTGGCTCTTTGTGTATTGGTGATGTAGGGTTGCTACTCTTCCTACCGCCTTGTTCAAGACTGACATCCGAGTCTATAACTACGCATACCATGAACTGTTGGGCGAGAAATTGTGGGAGAATTCCAAGCGGATATCAACATTGTTCCCACGGGCTTTCTCGGGCCAGACAATGCCGGCCAAGTGTTGAAGCTGTCGCTGCAAGGGTGTCATGTTTGCTTCCACTTTGGGTCATTGATTAACGTATCTGGGCGAGGAGGATGATATGCAAGATAGCTGCCATCTTACCCCTCATTTCTTCCTCAATTCCGTCCTCGTCAACTGCAGATTCGTTGTGAAGAGTCTATCGAAGAACGCATCCGCTTAATAAGAGCAGAAAGGGGGCGCTGAATTGACATTTTACTGTTTCTAGATGTACAGATGAGAAAATCGCTAGCTTCTTGAACAATCCAACGTGTCCATGACTAGCAGAAAATCCAGTAAAAGTGCTAGCCGAGGTGGTTGTGGAATTTGTACCCGTCTGGCTGCCTGTCACGTGGGCAGCCGGCAGCCGGCAGTCTGCAGTGTCGCCGGCGATGGAGCCACTGGAAACCGGAGTTCCGGCCATAGCAACATGAGCATCGTCCAGTAGAGGCACTCTACTTAGCTCTGACTATCCCGAGGATCCGTTGGACAAGAGGTCAGTGGATCAATAAGTCGAGTCACCGATTGGCTAAGAGGTAGCTCAGCCTTGCATTGTTTCAGCAAGAAGTAAGTCCAATAGGTTTTGGGAAAGTTATACGAGAGAGCGCAATGGTTTGTTATAGGTACATTATCTAAGATTGAGAGCGATGCGTCAATGTCGACTCAATATCTAGAGAATGCCAACCTGCCCTTGCCGTTGCTTTCAAGCTTCCCTCGCATGCCTTCAGCTAGCTTCTGAAGCTTTTCAGCACTCTGAGGATCCTTCACAGTGACTTCAGAATCGTTCCATCCAGACAACGGATATGTCAGGTAAGCCATCGTCGATGCCTTTAGCAAAGGGTCTTTTCTCGTCAGAACAATGCTCGTGACTAGCAACGCAGCCGTCACGACCGTCTCGAGCAACGGCAGTATCAGCCACGGCCACCTCACCACCACGAAGGTTTCCGTCCTGAATGCTTCGCCTCTAGCCATCGCCGCATTTTGGTTATCACCAGGGTTTCCACTACGTATCTGATTCGTGAGAGTGTCCGCGAGCGCTTCGGCGATTGATGTCATGTTTTCCGTCAAGTAAATCAAGAACTCCAGGTTCATAGCAGTTGTTGGGAACGAGTCTGATATCAGACGGTTATCAATCAGCTTCTCCCTTAGGCTTCCATGTAAAAAGTTCTTCAAGTATGTAGGTAGCCAGGTAAGGACCATGGACGAAACCTGGAACTCGGTGGCGTTATCGGGTGTCGTAAACAGCATCGAGGGTTGTTTGAGGGGACTGTTTCGAAAATCCTCATCGCTGAGGATATGACTACTGTAATGTAGCGGCGTTGAACGTATCTCGCCTGTAAAAAGTGTCCCGGAAACCACGCTGACGTTGCGGTATGTCTTGGCACGCCACTCGAAGTCGGCGAGGAAGACGTCGGGAAAAGGAGGGTTGGTCACTGGATAAGTAATGGTTCCTTTCTCTGTCGATTCACTCCGTTGGTGTTTGATAATCGTCAGCTGGCCTAAAGGTCCCTCGAACCACGCCCCGAAATCAAAGTCGAAGAAGAGAATCTGAGATTCGCGATAATTGAGGTCATTTTCGTGAGAGTCAACCATAACGGGTAAGACGTCGGAAATGCGACCGGAAACATTGTAAGTACAAGTATGCCTCAACTCTTGATCGTCTTCAGTCGTCGTACAGTTACGGGTTGTCTGTTCAGTCACGTTTCGAAAGTTTATGCAGACACCAAGACTGGTGATATCGGTCCACACGCAACGAGTGAATGGCCCGGGACATTTGTAGTTCGGCTCAAATACTGCCCCAGCAATTCCATTCATAACTGATGCCTGTAGCTTGGTCACGTCCGTATTTGGAATCCAAAAGTCCCCTGTAAAGTAATCGTCAGAAACACGTCGGTGACTTGATGCTTATTTGTGACTTACAGTTATCCTCTTGTGGGTGAAAACTTTTTGAAGAGTACATCTTGGCGACCGTCCCATTTGTGACTTTCCACTCGATGCTGGGAAAATCGAGAATGTTTTGGGCGCTTGGTTCCATTCCGAGAGCAACAACGGTAACGATGGCCAAAGCCCAGCCGAGGGGTGACTGTAGAGGCATTTTCCATGCCATGATGGCAGATCCCCATGGGCCACGGCTCGCATCATCAAAAGTCTGTAGGTGATTCAGGGGGCGTGCTTGTCGCTGCATGTGCCTCCACTTTAACTGACTGAGGCAGGCCGTTATCGGGACCATCATCGCAGCCTTGCCGAAGGTGGTGAGGATGGAGATAACGGAACTGGGTTGAATATTCCAGGTCCACCTGGCCAGTGGGGTGTTCTGTACCTGGAGAAGGACTGCGACAAGGAGACACATGCTGGTGATGCTAATGGACGCGGCTGCGATTTCCCACCACCACCACCAGCGGAAAGCTTGAATCTCTTGTACCTTTGGCGGCGGCGAGGCGGCTCTTGAGCCAGGCTGCGAACTTTCGTCTAGATTAAGTGGTGTTTGTTCAGTTGGTAGTTCTGATGAATCGGGTTTGCGTCTGAAAGGGCCAATCTTGCGTTGAACTTCTGCCTGGGCTGAATTAGGCGCCGAAGAATGAGGAATAGTCCTTTCACTGTAGTCTGACATTGCCGTTCTTTGACTAATCGAGCCTCGACTTTCTCTGCTGCTGACATTGCTGAATTCGCCATTGTAAAGTGGCGGCGAAGAGGGTATCGTAGGGTCGTCTTGGGTGCAGGAGTTCATGTTCGGTTCATTAGGTCGCTGGTTGTGATGATGCATTTTTCTCCGTCAATTGCAAATGTTCGAGATGGAAATGTAACAGCCTGGTTTTATCAAAACTCAGAGAGCACAGTATCTGTATGTGTAAGATGCCAAATCAGGCTGTGCCTCTGTGTCAGGGGCGCAGCCTGCTGCAGTCACCCGGGCGACTAACTTGGGAGATTGGATTACTGGTTCAAAGGGATGCCGAGTTGACGTCACAGGATAAAAATAATTGTGTCTCAGCTCTTTTGATATTTGTGCATGTGTCTGCCCCGAGGCGTTTTGGCATTTTGTCGTAGATGGTATCCTACTCAAAACATTCTAGGAAGGGTTCTAAATTCACTTGCGGTAAGTCGACCCATAAAGCGCCCGTTCATGATCATGAGAAAATCAATTTTGTAGAAGCCAAATATGCCTGAGTTACTGTCTTAATTCGTTAAGACGCATTTCTGACTGAACAGTGAACTTATATGGGCGCCCTGTTACAAACCCAAACCTATATTTGGCAGACCGCTCTAGTTGTCGAGCGAGCATCTGAGACACGTGATGAAGTAATCCCTGAGGTAGCCGCAAGAATCTAGCCAGAATCTAGCCAGGCACGGAAGAACTTTGGAATGACGGGGAAGTCACGTCGTACTACTTGATGAATTAAAGTGGTCTAACGAGGAAGACTTTCACAAAGCCTTGTGGCCTAATAACTAGTTGCGTAAATGCTGTGGTTTATTTGGTGAGTACTGTCTAGTTAGACAGTTAATAAATAAGGTCGTTTCATGGCAAACCTTTTCCTTTCGAGTGCAGATTCTGTTTATTAGATATAATCATTAGGCGGACAACTGAACGACAAGCCAGAGGGCATTGCCCGTTACATGCGATAATTACGTCCCGATCCTATGGGTGTATAGCTCGCCGGGTTATGAGAATCGGATGCCGTGTGAACCGGACCGAATCCAAGTATCATCCTTCCGGCATCGCTAATTTGCTTACATAGAGCACTTTGCCGAATGTCTCCGAAATTTCATTATTTCTTTCTCTCTCCTCTTCCCGCGTGGCTTGCACTTACTTAAAAGCCAAGGCAAGGTGAGTACTACTTTTACGTAAAATAAGGGTTAGGGCTGCCTAGTAGAAACTTATAGTAGAGACAAGCCGATCAGGGACGTGTATAGGATCCCAAAGCACTAACGTCCCACACCTACTTCTAGGTACCCCTTATAGTTAGTATTACAACCCGCTCATTATACCTAATAGAGAGTTAATAGATCTACTTAGGCTAGCGGCTATACCGTTAGAAATATATAGGATATATGTTACGACCCGTCAGATGCACTTAACAGACCCACTGGGTCGGGCGGCTACGACAGGACATATGTACGTAGGATCACGGGAACAAGGGTAAACCTCTCGGCAAGGAAGAACTACGTTACAAGTCACGTGACAATCGACCAATCAGGACAGAGTCGACAGAGTCGACGAGCGACTCTGTAGACTCCTGTAAAGGACCAATCAGAAGAGAGTCGATAGAGTCGACGAGCGACTCTATAGACTCTCCAAGACATTGGGAAACGGGACTTGTATATAGACCAGGACTTGAGCATCTGCTCAAGCCCTCTAGATAGTTCTTCAGCAATCAACTTGTGATTCATCCTCGAATGACTTTCAGCTTACCTCTCAGTATTGTGAATACTAAGAACCTCGTTACCATAGTGTAAGACTGATCACCTTACCCTAACCCTACGATCTACCAGAACGACCTCTACGAACCAGTGTTAGTCTCTTACTGCACCTTCTGTTAGCAGAACCCTACTGTCAGATAGCTGGCCGTAACACTTTGATTGCTCCTGTTCAGTAAGTTGCCCTTTGAGACTAACGAACAGTATAAGACAAGATGTCTTCGCACGGAACTACCGAAAACCCTACTCCTGGAACCTCGTCCACGTCCGAGAGACGTATTCCCCAGAATCTGGCCCAAGAGATTCAAGACCAGGAAATGAAGGAGGAATCCGATAGCGATGACGACAATGAAGAACTTAAGCGGCAACTTGAGCGGAACAACAACGAGCTCAGGGAAATGAAAAACCTGTTCAACCAGAACGTCAAAGCCCTCAAGGAGCTACAGGAACAAGCCCGCCGCACCAAAGAACTAGAGAAGGAAGTCACAACCCTTCGAGCTGCCGCGAACGTCATATCAGCTCCTGTCGAAGGAAGAGAACGCCTTAAGCTCAACACCCCTACCACCTTCGACGGAACCCCTGGACAGCTCAAAGGATACTTGGTACAGATACGGACCTACCAAGCCTTCCACATCAACACGTTCCAGAACGATACCGAACGTGTCGTCCACGCCGCCACCTTCTTGAAAGGGAAGGCCCTCGCTTGGTTCGAACCCCTCCAACAAGAATGGCTGGACACCCCTATCGAGAGATACAGTCAAGAAGTGAAGGACATCTTTTTCAGCTTCAGTGGATATGTTAAAGCCCTTCAATCTCTCTTCTTAGACCCCGATGAGAAAAGACAAGCAGAAAGAGAACTGGCGAGCCTACGACAAAACAAATCAGCTACAATGTACGCCGCAGAATTTCGACGACTCGCAGCCAGACTCGACATGACCGACGAAAGCAAAGTCTTCGCTTTCTACCAGGGTCTCAAGGACGACGTCAAGGACGAAATGGCCAAAGTGGACACGCCACCTAGCTTCCTTGATTATGTCGAATACGCCATTAAGATTGACAACCGACTGTTTGAACGACGCAAGGAAAAAGGAGAAAAACGTCAAACAGCCAACTCAGGAAAGAAATACCAATGGCAACCTCAACACAAGTTCAACAACAAAAACCAGAACAACAGGAACAACAATCAGCAGAGCACCGCACATGGACAACACAGTGGACCCATGGACCTGAGCGTCGCGCAAAAAGACAAACCCAGACGCAGAGAATTCAAATGCTACAACTGCGACAAGCCAGGACACATGGCCAGACACTGCATACAGCCTAAGAAACTTACGGCAACCCCTAAGCAAGCCAACGCTGCAACCAAAATCCCTAGCCACGAAGAAAAGGGATGGACAGCCTGCTATGACAATGATTGCACTACGCACAGGCATGCAAAAGAGAATAGTGGATGGTACCCTCAAAACCCAGCAGGACGATCGGGATACGACACCACCAACATACCCAAGGCCATTGCTGTGATAGACCGATACACCGGTGGACCGGATTACACTAAGCAGCGACAAGAGCCACTCGACGACTGGGAACAAGCGAAGAAGGCCGCGGAACTCAACAACGCCTTCCAAGATGGTAGCATTGTGTACCAACCGGGACTCTTATGGGACATCCCACGCCTCGCCAACTATCGACAGACGAATGAAGTAAACACCCCGGAAAGTCTCTCAGAAGAAGAAGCCAGGAAACTCGAAGAAGAAAACGAGACAGCCATCAAACGGATACAAGACGCCATCAACTACACGATGCAAATTCGAAACAACAGCGAAGTTGGAGACACCCTCCAACACATGCGGAAAACCCGAGACCGCCGCATCGCACTACGCGGAAACACCCGAGGACAGTATCAACTCAAGTACAAAGCAACCCAATTTGTCTACCGACCCCAAAACGATGGAAAGACGGAACGAACCCTCGCGGTAGCCAGCAAATACGCCCGCAAAGCCACCGAGCAATTGGATGAAATGCTGAGACAACAACAATTCAGGGACGCCAGCACCCAGACCCGAGTATACCAAGCAAAGGACAACCTAAGCTAACGATAGAGCTCACCATATACCACGGTAGCCAGCGACTCGACCTTTGAATTGCCACAAAGAACCCGCGCTACTCCTCAACCCATCTCGGAATGGGCTGAAGACGTCGTAGACAGACCACCCTCGGCGGAAGTACGTCCACAAGGAACGTCGATAGACGATACCGACCTGGAAGACGCAGAAGAAGAACACCATCTCGACAGAATGGAAAAAATTAAGGAAGTACTAGAATACAAATACATCGACCCCCAAGACGACTGCCAACAGATCGCCTTCCATGCAGAAGAATATCATAACAAAATCCCTACAACAATCACACAAACCCGGGATGAAGAAATATTCTTGGAAGACGATCCCAGGATTACGACACAGCACAGAGAACACAAGGAGATAGCATGGATCTACTGCATCTTCGATCACTGCGCCTACCATCTCTCAAAGAAAGCAGAAAACGAACTATACCCCAAAAGAAAAGAAGAACTGCGAATCCGCAGAGCCTATGAGGAACAAGAACTCTCATATTAGGAAGTACGGGGAGAACCCGGAGAATAGAAAACCAACAACAATGGAATAGCATTCCTACGACCCAGCATCGAATACCCTCAGAAGTGTGTGAACCACTTCACGGGAGTCTGGTGGAATTGCAGGGAAGACCTATGCAAACTCCACTACATTCCAAAAAGCGAAAGTTGGAGATTCCGACAACAAGAACTAGACAAGCAAGGACAGGACGGCGAGACGCCCAGCCCACCTCGTCTAGGAATCAGAGAAAGTAACCTCGGCAGAGACCGAAAGAAGGGCGAGAAGGCCCTCTACTCAAAAAACTAGGAGAGCCGCCTTGTCCGGGACACATGGCGAGCTCCCCCAGCAAGTCCCTATGTGCTACATTCGACGACGACGCACAAATGAAGATCACAGTAAACCTAGGCGGATACACCACACAGGTCCTGATAGACTCAGGAGCCCAAGGAAACTTTATCGCACCCCGAATAGTGCAACAGCGAGAAATACCATGGAATCAGAAGCAAAACCCTTACCGACTAAGGAATGTGGAAGGGAAAGAAGTCGAGTATGGCGGAGGCAGCATTGATCAGGAGACAGCGCAACTCCCTTTGCTCTACCATGGCCATCAGGAGCTTATCAGCCTCGACATCACGGAGATAGGAAACCACGACGTTATCCTCGGAATTCCATGGCTACGAAGACATAACCCACAAATCGATTAGGTTACCGGCCGAATAAAATTCAATCCAGCCTCTGAGAAGCACTCGACGAAGGCCTCATGCGGATTACTAGCAGCAACCAGAGCAAGACCACGCCTGATGCTAAGGATAAAAGACATTGGCACTAGGACGCTAGCAGCCACGACGATTGACAAAGTCACGGAAGATCCAATGTCAAAGATACCTGTTGAATACAGGGTCTACAGCAAACTCTTTGCACCAGAACTCGAGACCGGATTACCGGAACACAGCAAGTGGGATCACAAGATCGAAATTAAGGAAGGACACGAACCCACCTTTAACAAAATATACCCACTCAACCAAAAGGAAATGAAAGCCTTAGACGAATGGCTTGACGAAAATCTTGCGAAAGGATTCATCAGACCTTCGAAATCACCCGCAGGATACCCCGTACTATTCGTACCAAAGAAGAACGGGAAGAAAAGACTTTGTGTCGATTATCGACGACTCAACGATATTACGATCAAAGACTGTTACCCACTGCCCCTCATATCGGAACTAAGAGACCTACTCTACGAGGCCCAATGGTTCACAGCCTTGGACCTTAAAGGAGCCTACAACCTTATCCGAATTGCAGAAGGAGATGAGTGGAAAACAGCCTTCCGAACGAGAAGAGGACAGTTTGAAACGTTAGTCATGCCATTTGGACTCACCAACGCACCGGCTACATTCCAAACTATGATCAACCAAGTACTACGGGAATATCTGGACAAGTCTGTTGTTGTGTACCTCGACGACATCCTTATATTCTCCAAAACGTTGGAAGAACACAAGAAGCATGTCCACGAGATTCTCAAAGCACTCGAACAAGCGAAGCTACTTGTGGAACCAGAGAAGAGTCTGTTTCACAAACAGGAAGTAGAATTTTTAGGGTTCACAATCACGCCAGGCGTAATCAAGATGTCCCCTAACAAAATCAAGGCTGTGCAAGAATGGCCTACACCAGAAAACCCGAAGGACATACTATCCTTCTTAGGATTTGTCAACTTCTACCGAAAATTCCTCAAAGACTACTCCAAAACGATATTGCCTCTTACCGAACTTACTAAGAAAAATGCACCTTGGGAATAGACAGACAAACAACAGAAAGCGTTCCAAGAAGTCAAGGACAAG
The DNA here is from genome assembly GCF_014235925.2 of Colletotrichum truncatum. Classification (NCBI taxonomy): domain Eukaryota; kingdom Fungi; phylum Ascomycota; class Sordariomycetes; order Glomerellales; family Glomerellaceae; genus Colletotrichum; species Colletotrichum truncatum. The sequence continues at coordinate 96,410 of NW_027222410.1, read as the reverse complement.
GTCACATCGGAACCCGTCATCCAGATTCCGAACCCTGAGAAGCCCTTCGAGCTCGAAACGGATGCTTCGAACGAAGCTGAAGGAGCGCAGCTAGGCCAAAGGGACGAGAACGGAGTCCTACACCCCTGTGGATTCTTTTTAAGGAAGTTCCAAGGACCTGAACTGAATTACCAGATCCATGATAAGGAACTTATAGCAATTATCGACGCATTCAAAGAATGGAGACCCCAACTATCAGGAACAAAGTACGAAGTCAAAGTGTACACGGATCACAAGAATCTGGCACACTTCACCACTTCGAAAGAGCTCAACAAACGACAAATCAGATGGTCAGAATTCCTCTCAGAATTCAACTTCAGAATCATCTACAGGAAAGGATCAGAAAACGGCAGAGCAGACGCGCTCAGCCGAAGACCCGATTACAAGGACGAAGTCCTAGAAGAAACTCAGGTTATCCTTAAAAAAGACAATGGCGACCTCGTACCCGCCGCGAAACTCTTAATGATCGGCGACCGTGTCAAGACCAGCACGACTGGAAGAATGACACACGACCAGATCAGGGAGATACACAGCGCACCCGCTCACGGTCACCAAGGAGTTACGAAAACCTAGAAACGGATCAGACAACACCACGACAAGCAAGTAACAAGAAAAGACGTCGCTGACGCAATCAAGGATTGCGAAGTCTGCGCAAAAATACGACAGTATACTAGTGGTTGTGGATAGATTCACGAAGTACGCGTATTTCATACCATACTTGGAATCAAGCACGGCAGAAGACTTAGCATACACCTTTCTCAGGATCATTGTCAGCCAACACGGCCTGCCCCAGGAAATAGTGTCAGACAGAGGATCAGTCTTTACGTCCAAGTTTTGGAGATCCCTGATCTCGCAGCTCGGAGCAAAGCACAGCCTCAGCACTGCCTTCCACCCGCAGTCCGACGGACAAACGGAAAGAATCATCCAGATCCTGGAAACGTACCTAAGGAGTTATGTGAACTACGACCAGGACAACTGGGTCAAGTTGTTACCAACCGCACAGTTCGCATACAACAGTTCAATAGGAGAAAGCACGCGAGAATCACCTTTCTTCCTCAACTATGGATTCAACCCTACCGCTTATGGAGAACCCCGAACCGGCTCTGCCGCGATAAAAGCAGTAGCAGACATCAAGAAACTTAAGGAAATCCAACAAAAACTACCCCAAGAACTCGAATTCGTACGGCAAAGAATGAAGAAACACGCCGACCGACATAGGGTGAGAGGCCCACCCCTAAAAGAGGGAGGTAGCGCCTATCTCATACGGCGAAACATCAAAACGAAACGACCTAGCGACAAACTCGACTTCAAAAAACTAGGACCTTTCGAAATCACGAAGAAAATTTCCGAAGTTAACTACAAGCTGAAACTACCGGAAACAATGAAATGTCACCCAGTCTTTCACGTCTCATTATTAGAACCAGCACCAGACGGTACACACACCGAAGACTGCATCATTATGGAAACAGATGACACCGAATACGAAGTAGAACGCATTCTAGACCACCGGAGGAATGACGAAACAACAGAATACTTCATTAAGTGGAAAAACTATGGACACGAAGACGATTCGTGGGAACCAGCTAACGTCGCACACCCACTTCTCGCACACCCCCACATTTCGCACACCCATAAATCGCTCATGTAGAATTTTACCCTCTTCAACATTCTTTAATATCTTCACCACTTTTACAGCGATTATTATAATTCTTTGAATAGTTACTCTTATACGCTTAATGGGCCAGTATACGGAAACAGAAGTCAATCAAGCTCTCAATGCAGTTGCAAGTGGGCAGAGTGTCCGAAAAGGCAGCTCATGATGCTGGAATTCCACCATCAACCCTCCAGTCTCGATTAAAGGGTTCACAGGCAAGAAATGTAGCTTTCTCTAGCTTCCAGAAGCTATCTCCAGCACAGGAAAGTCACTTAGCTGAATGGGTGCGTATCCAGGCGGCGTTAGGGCTGCCGCCAACACATCAACAACTCAAGGAATTTGCCCAGCGAATCCTAGACATCAGAGGCACTACCCAGCCACTTGGGAGAAACTGGATTCAGTTCTTTATTAAGAGAAATCCATCAATCAAGGTTCATAGAGCTAGAGCCATCGATTCTAAGCGTGTCAATGGGGTCTCAACTAATGTAATCAGGCAATGGTTTCAACAACTCGCCCTTCCAGAGATCAAGGCGATCAAACCACATCATCGCTATAACATGGATGAAACTGGTATCCTAGAAGGCAGAGGATCAAATGGCTTAGTACTGGGATCATCAGAAAGCTCATCAATGCGAAAAAAACAGCCTGGGTCTCGGGCTTGGACAACTATGCTTGAGTGTGTCTCTGCAACTGGTCAGGCGCTTCCTCCACTTGTTATTTATCGAGGGAAATCGGTTCAACAACAATGGTTTCCTCTTGATATCCATAAACGTGATATTTACAGTGGTTGGAAGTTCACAGCAACTGAGAATGGCTGGACTTCAGACTCTACAGCTGTGGAATGGCTTGAGAACATCTTTATCCCTCTGACTAAGCCTGATCATCCCTCTGAGCAGAGACTATTGATCCTAGACGGTCATGGCAGTCATGAAACAACAGAATTTATGTATCTCTGTTATAAACACAAGATATATCTCCTTTTCCTACCGCCACATACATCCCACGTTCTCCAACCTCTAGACCAAGCAGTCTTTGGGCCTCTCAAGGCGACCTATCGAAAAGAGCTTGGATACCTCATTCAACACAACGATTCTACAGTTGTAGGCAAACGGAACTTTCTTACCTGCTATGGAAAAGCACGCCAGATGGCATTTTCAAGCAAGAATATCAGAAGCGGCTGGAAAGCAACAGGACTATGGCCCATTTCGATAGCTCGACCGCTCATGAGCCCTCTACTGCTTGAGAATGCTTCCAAGCCCTCAAAGCCAGGCTATTCTACGCCTATGAGGGCCTCTGATGGTGGAAAAGACGAAAACTGGGCATCTGCTACATCCATAGTAGCCTGGTCAACGCCCAAGAAGACAGTTGATCTATATGATCAACTTAGCTTATTCAGCAAGTTGGATAAAGATCAGCAAACGCAGCGACTGTTGTTTCGGAAGGTTCAAAAGGGATTTGATGAAAAGGACTATCAATTGGCTACAGCAGAGAAGAAGATTGCAATGTTGGAAGCAGAAGTTGAGGCTGGAATGGTACGGAAGCGGCGTAAGGTCCAAATGAGCCCAAATTCGAAGTTTGCCAACATTGAGGCAATTCACAAAGCCCAAATTGAGGCTGGCGAAATTGAGGATAGCTCAGATGAATCTAGCGAGCCTGAATTACCTATTAAAACTGGCGATAGTATCACAGTTGCAGGAGACGAATCAGACTTATAGTTATGAAGTTGATGAATACCTCATGATGACCCAATTTATGGGTGTGCGAAATGTGGGGGTGTGCGAGAAGTGGGTGTGCGACGTTAAGAACCTGGAACACGCTCAGGAAGAACTCCAACAATACTGGCACCAGAGGACGTCTCTGGACCCCAGTCGTCCAAACCGACGCCAGACCAATCCACGACGCCAATAGCACCCAGGGAATGAAGTGCACCCACAGTTTCCGAGCTAGCACTCTGCAAACCAAGAACCTCGGAACGATACTCATTCTCAACCTCCTCCACACGCCGCAAACCAGATCGAATGAGATCAGTCGCCTCACGATTGATGTCCTTGCGACGCCTTCGTAAACGACGAATCTTCGCCATAAGAGCTAACTGCTCTTCTTCAGCTTTCTCAAGCTCATCATCAATTTTTATTTTCTGTTGCCGAACCCGAATGAGGGAAGCCGCGGAAGGACCGTGAATGTCGCAAGAATGCTTATCGGCAACGCAACGCGAACAACGAGAAGAATTAACTTCGGAAACGACGCAGTCGACACCGGCAGCCGCGCAACCGGAACAAGGGACAGGCATGATGAACCCGAACAAATCGACAAGCTGGCTAAGTTCCTTATAAGCCACAGGGTTCTTTGATTTGGATTTTTGAACGCGACCTGACATGATGTCAGCATCATGAATAAACAAGGAAGCACGATTGACGACTCCCCAACCTGGGAAGCCACGACCTACTTATGTTGGCCTTAAGGACAAGACCATCGAGGGGAGACCTGATGTTACGACCCGTTAGATACACCTAACAGGACCCACTCGGTTGGGCGGTTATGACAGGACTTTGTATGCAGGGCCACGGGAACAAAAGGTAACCTCTCGGAACGGAAGAACTATAGAACGGAACAAGTCACGTGATGAATCATTCTAGGTCAGAATGATCCAAGAAGAGTTGGGGGCCAACGGATCATGTTCGATCAATATGATCTCCAACGACTACAGACAATACGTGTAGATAGACTCCTATATAGACCAGGACTTGAGTACCTGCTCAAGCCCTCTAGATAGTTCTTCAGCAATCAACTTGTGATTCATCCTCGAATGACTTTCAGCTTACCTCTCAGTATTGTGAATACTAAGAACCTCGTTACCATAGTGTAAGACTGATCACCTTACCCTAACCCTACGATCTACCAGAACGACCTCTACGAACCAGTGTTAGTCTCTTACTGCACCTTCTGTTAGCAGAACCCTACTGTCAGATAGCTGGCCGTAACAAGTAAGTTACTAGTATCTACTAACATTTTAAAGCTTTTAGTTTTAAACTTCTATATTATAACTATTATTATATTTAAACCTTTATAAAAATTAGATGGCTATAATTATACTTAACATAGTTTATATATATTTTCTTTTCTTAGTAAGTATAGTAGTTAGTTTAATATAGAATTTCGAAAAACGGCGTTTTTGGTGTAAATGGGGTGCCCAAATGTGGGGGGTGCCCAGAAGTGGGTGTGGGACGTTACCTTCTCAAAGCTATAACAGATTCTCAAAGGAACTTGTCACAGAAAATGATAGATCGCCTTTTGGAACTTTTCAAAAACGACCACGACTACACGCGAGAATTGGCTGCTGTAGCTCTCTGCAGCCAGTCCACGCTGTCAGAGGCGGTTGTGACAGCCTTCTCTAAGGAAACTGATAGCATCGAATTATATGGTACTGCTCAAGCTCTAGGTAACCAGCCAACATTATCAGAAGCGACTTTTACAACCCTTATGAAACTCTTGAAGCACAAGGACGGCAGCGCGCGATCCTTCGCTGCTCAAGCTCTAAGGAACCGGTCGACAGAGTCAGAGATTACTACGGCTGCTCTCATAGATCTCTTTAATGACGACGATAGCAGCGTACGATCTTCCGCTGTTAAAGCTTTGGGACATCATTCAATGTTATCAGATACAGCTACAGCCGCTCTCATAGGTCTCTTCAATGACGAGGATAGCAGCGTACGATCTTCCGCCGCTGGAGCTCTAGGCAATCAGTCGTCGCTATCAGAAGCGATTTTTACCGCCCTTATAAGTCTCTTAAAACACAAGGACAGTAGCGCGCGATCCTTCGCTGCTCAAGCTCTAGGGAATCGGTCGACAGAGTCAGAGATTACTACGGCTGCTCTCATAGATCTCTTTAATGACGACGATAGCAGCGTACGATCTTCCGCTGTTAAAGCTTTGGGAAATCGTTCTATGTTATCGGAGCCAACTGTAGCTGCCCTTCTGAATCTCTCTAATGACGAAAGTTTCGTTGCACGAGATTACGCTGCTAGAGCTATATGTAATCAGTCGACACTATCGGGAGAAACTACTACAACCCTTGCAAAATTCTTAACGCATGAAGACTCTCACATACGGCTTTTCGCTGCTGAGTCTCTAGAAACCCGGCTGGCTCTCCCAGAATCAACTATATTCGCTCTTGCGAAACTTTTACAGGATGAGGACCCAGAGATACAGACTTCTGCCGCCTTCGCTCTAAGCTACCAGTCAATACTGCCGGAGGCGACTGTGAGCACTATTGTCGAGCTCATCAAGCAGGAGGATGGCCTTATACGACTGTTTCTTGCTAAAGCTCTAAGTAACCTACCGACTCAATCAGAGGTGATCATAGCCACTTTTGTAGAACTCTTGAAGGATTCTAGTAGCGTAAGATATCTAGCCGCTAATACTCTAGGGAACCACTCGACGCTATCGGATGCGACCGTGGCCGCAGTTATAGGACTGTTGAGAGACGACGACAGTGACATACGACGTCATGCTGCTGAGACTCTGGGCACGGAGTCGATGTTAATGGACAAGATGCTTAACGCCGTAGGAATTCTGGCCCCGCTCGATTCACAGAATGGAGCAGAATTGTGTCGTGACAATGGTTCGAACAATATAGAGTTTTTCTATGAGAGCTTTCTGTGGCGTAGCTTCCAAGGGCACTTTGGCCTTTACGCTGATGGGAATGTCTGTATCGTCGACCGGGCATTGGATATCAAGATGGTGGCATTGGGGGACAAAGGTCAGTTTCACGCGGCAGTAAAGCAGGGCCGAAGCAGGTTGGAGAAGACATATCCTTATAATCTGTGGACTGTATTTGATAAACAGGATACTGGGTAGATTCTGTCAATCAATTTTGGCTTTTTGAAGCTCAATATTAGATTGCCAAAATATGAAAGACATGGTAAGAATGTACTGTGTGAAACACATGAGATGCATTCCAATGGCGACCAGCTTCCTGAGCCTGTGTTTGGTCAACGATGCGGTGCAGTCGGCGATAATGCACGAATGCGGCGCTAAGGGTTTTGCTCAAGTCCACCTTCTCCTCATGCAAGAGGTCAGTAATTATGTCTTGGTCTGCGGCTGAAGTGGATTTGCGGAGTTTAACGCATCTATCGCTGATTGTAGCCTCACGTCCCAGCGCTTTTCCATCTCTGGGCATCGCGATTCGCCCATTCTGGCGGTCAATACGGCATCACGATGGCTACCGACCCCCGACCTCGGCGTCGCGAGGACTTTCGGATCGCGGTGTTGTGCGCCCTACCCCTAGAGTACAATGCTGCCACTTTGGCGTTCGACGAATTCTGGGACGAGGATGGCGACAAATTCGGGAGAGCACGAGGAGACCCCAACACCTACACAACTGGCCGAATCGGAAAATACAACGTCGTTTTGGCATTACTACCCAATATGGGAGGCATCTCTGCTGCTAGCGCAATGGCCAGCATTCGTTCAAGCTACACAGAGCTCAAGCTGGCCATCTTGGTGGGCATATGCGGCGGTGTGCCCGGCGTGGGCACCAAGACAGAAATTCTACTTGGGGACGTCATCATCAGCAAGACAGTAGTTCAATACGACTTTGGCCGCCAGCATCCCCATAAGTTTACACGAAAAGACACTATCGACGACAACCTGGGACGACCAAACAAAGACATCCGCTCACTGCTTGCCAGTCTTGAGACGGAACGTAGCTTCGATATTCTCCAGCGCCGAACATCTGAGACCCTTGCTCAGATCCAGCAAGAAGCCGCCCAGGCCGTTCGGAAACGGAAACGGACCCGGTATCCCTACCCTGGAGCGGCGCAAGACATGCTCTTCAATCCAAACTATATACATAGACACCGAGACGAAGAAGGCTGTGGCTGTGACGAATCATGGGTTTGCGATACAGCCCCTGATGCATCGTGCAAGGAGCTTGAATGCGACGTCGCTCACCTACTCCCTAGGGAGCGCCTTGAAACAAAGAAGAGGCTAGAGCGTGAAGGGGACGTCTCACAAGCCCAGGAGCCGCAAATATTCATTGGTCGTGTTGGATCAGGCAACACGGTGATGAGGTCCGGCATGCATCGTGATAGTATTGCCAAGGAACATAGCCTCATCGCCTTCGAGATGGAGGCGACCGGAGCGTGGGATGAGGTTCCTTGTATTGTTGTCAAGGGAGTCTGCGACTATGCCGACAGCCATAAAAATAAGAAGTGGCAGACGTTTGCAGCTGCAACAGCAGCATCTACGATGAAAGCATTACTCGGGCTCTATATTCAAACTGATACACGTAGGGATTGGAGAGCAGACTGTATGTGACCAATCCTGTCGCGTCAACTTCCTGCTAATACTGCCAGTTTCAATCCGGCGTAACATTGAGATTTTGAATTGGATCTCAAAAGAGCCTTACGAGCAACATCACAAACTGACGAGAAGTGAAGTTTTGAATGGCACAGGAAAGTGGCTCCTTGAGGACCCAACTTTCTTGCAATGGAAGAACGAAAGCGTTTCATCAGTCTTGTGGCTGCACGGCATCCCAGGCTCTGGCAAGAGCAAGCTGACGTATGCTAAGCGTTTCTTAAGAATTCCTTCTGTTCTGACTGTACAAACATAGGTCTCTTGTCGTTGAGGACTCCCAACAGGCTTTTCAGAGTAGTCAGAGCACAGCCCTGGCGTACTTTTACTGCTCCCGTAACCCAGCCGAGCCCGGTCGTTCGGACCCTGCTAGCATAGCGGCTAGTATTGCAAGACAGCTTGCGATACCTCAACTCGGAGGGGAGCTTCTTGATGCTGCAGTGAAGGAGTACACTAATGCCGAAGACAAGGCCTTCGCCTCTAGATCACTCACACTAGTTGAAAGTCAGGACCTTATTCTTAGGCTCCTTAAAAGTTATAAAGATCATAAGATAATGCTTGTGATCGACGCACTGGACGAATGCAAAGAGGCAACCCGACAAAACCTTTTGGGATTGTTGAATACACTTTTAGAGGCTCCATGTCTTTTGAAGATATTCGTCTCAAGCCGGGATGACCAGGACATTGTCTATAATTTAAGACAATGCCCGAACTTATTCCTCTCCTCCGAGCGCAACTCGGGGGATATAGATCTTTTTGTACGAACGGAGACCAGACGCCTCATCGGCAAAGGGTCTTTACTGCGTGGCAGCGCAAGAAGAGATGAGCTTCACGGCAAGATTGTCCGTGAACTTACATCCAAAGCGCATGGCATGTAAATGGCCCCTCTCAATCGAGTCTCGCAGTTAACTCACAATTTTAGGTTCCGCTGGGCAAGCCTACACATACAAGAACTTTGCCGACAGACTACCGATGCAGCGATTGAGGAGAGACTCTTAAGAATTCCTAAAACGCTAGAAGGGCTCTACCAAGAGATTCTCTTCAAAATCGAGAACCGCGATGCGGATGCAGATAGAAATCTGGCCAGGAATGCTTTTATTTGGTTGCTATGTAGTCGAGAGCAACTAGAATCAGATGACTTTCTGGCAATGGTATCCAGAAAGGACGGATCCTCTCTTGCGATCTCCAAGGATCAGCTTCTAGATTTATGCTGCAACCTCGTCATTTTCGATACCACTCTGGACGCTTTTCGGTTCTCTCATTTATCGGTGAGGGAGTTCCTTGAAAATCAATATACATACCAAACAACTACCGCAAACGCGGTTGCGGCCGAAATCTGTCTACTCAATCTCGCTGCCATCCCATCCGAACTTGCGTCTTTGACATCGCTTTTGGAATACTCATGCTCGTTTTGGGCAGACCATGCGCAGGCGGCTGGTCAAGAAAGGCAACCACGATTGAATCAAATTCTGATCGAATTCTTTTCTGGAGAGCAAAACCCGCGCTCGGTCTTTTATCGGTGGCATAGTATGATTACACAGTTGTTTGAAGGCAGGGGTATATACCGGAGTGGGTTTTGGAGGCTCTTGGAAGTCACGTTTTCCACGCCATCTGCCTTGCTGGTGATCTGCCTGTTTGACTTGTCTAATGTCCTCGGCCAGGAGCATTGGAGACAGCTAGCAAAAGATGGGCCGAGGACTATACGCCGCATCACACACGAAGAAGCTGCAGTCTTATACGGTAGCATTGGGATTCTTGAATGGCATTTTAATGCCGGAATTCCTTTCAAAGTAACTAAAGATGTTGTGCGAGCGATGGTCGCGAGCAGAGAAGAAACCTGTATACAGGTAATAGCGCTACTACTCAACAAGCATGGGAACAACATCCAGATCACAGAAGAAGTCGTCAACGCAGCGGCCTCGAATACAAAATACGGTGACATAATACTTGCGTTTCTCTTCGAGAAACGTGGACATGAATTCATAGTCACCGACGAAATCATTGATGCTGCGGTTCAGAACGAAACCCTAGGTGTGGACTTAGTTTCACTGCTTCTGAAGCAAAGAGGAAGCGAGATTAGTATTACTGAAGATACTATTATAGCTGCAGCTCAGAACGACAAGCTTGGTGTAGCCGTAATAACGCTATTGCTAGAAGAGCGGGGTGACGAGATTGGCATTTCCGAAGATACTCTTATAGTAGCAGCAACACGGTATCCTAGCAGGGGTCTTTCCGGGAATTTTTATAAGACAATAGCGCTGCTTCTCAACAAGTGCAGCCCCCAGATTCACATTACTGAAGACGTTATACTGGCGATTGCTGGGGTTGTCGCCTGCGGTAGAAACACAATGGCATTGCTTCTCGACAACTGTCAAGACGAAATAAAGATCACCGCAAAACTCTTTCAAAGTGTATCCAAAATCAATAATGCAAAACGACGAAACCAAACAATGGTGCTACTTCTCGATAGATTTGGGGCGGAGTCTCAGATCACCAATGAAATTGTTGAGGTGGCTGCAGAACACTTTCACGATACTATACTGCGTAAACTCATCGACATACACGGCGAAGCGGTACGGGTCACCGAAGAGATCATCAAACTTGCGGCTCAAAATAAGTATAGAAGTGCGGAAATAATAGAGCTACTTCTTGAGAAGCGCGGGCATGAGGTTCAGATCACCGACGAGATCCTCAAGCTTGCGGTTCAAAACGAATACAGCGGTGCAAAATTATTGGAGCTACTTTTTGACAAGCGCGGGCATGAGGTTCAGATCACCAAAGACATTGTTCACCTTGCAAGCGTTAATTCAACGTCTGGCGCAGAGTTGATAATGATACTTCTCAAGAATCGAGGAGGCCAGGTTCAAATATCAGAAAATGTTCTCATATGCGCAGCTCTACAGCAAGACTTGGGTTTTGACCCCGATAAAGAGCTGTTAAGGTTCCTGTTTGACGAGCGCAAGGAGGAGATTCAACTCACCGAGCGCGTCATTGTTGCTGCGGCCAGTAACCCCTCTTGCAACGCAGCTAGCATGAGAATACTTCTAGAAAAGTGTGGAAAAGCGGTTTGCATCACCGATGAGGTCATCAGAACGGCGGTAAGGAACCAAGACTTTGGCGACGTAATAGCGCTGCTTCTCCAGGAGCGCGGAGACGATATCCAGATCACGGAAACAGTTTTGAAGAGTGCAGTCCAAAACGGACATTGTGGTGACAAAATAACCGACTTTCTTCTTCAAAAACGTGGAGACGATATTCAAATCACAGAACAGGTCCTCGAGGCTGCGGTGTCGAATCTAGTGTGCGGCGACATTGTGGTAGCTGCTCTTCTCAAAAGGCATAAAGACAAATTCCGAGTCACGGAAGGATTCCTCACAAGCATATTGTGCAAAACACTCATCACAGCCTCCAGTATGGGCCATCTGGAGGTTGTCGAGGTCCTTCTCGAAAACAGAGTAGACGTGTCAGTAGCTGACAACAACGGATGGACGCCACTCCATGCGGCCTCGAGCAATGGTCATTTTCAAGTTGTCAAGGCTCTCCTCGAGAACAATGCAGACGTCTCGGTATCTAATAACTTCGGATGCACGCCACTCCACACAGCCTCATACAAAGGCCATCTTCAGGTTGTTTGGGTCCTTCTCGAAAACAAGGCAGAAGCCTCGGTTGCCGATACCCAAGGATGGACGCCACTCCATGCGGCCTCGAGTAATGGTCATTTTCAAGTTGTCAAGGCTCTCCTCGAGAACAATGCAGACGTCTCGGTATCTAATAACTTCGGATGCACGCCACTCCACACAGCCTCATACAAAGGCCATCTTCAGGTTGTTTGGGTCCTTCTCGAAAACAAGGCGGAAGCCTCGGTCGCGGATATTCATCAATGGACACCACTCCATGCGGCCTCGAGCAATGGTCATCTTGAAGTTGTTAAAGCTCTCCTCGAGAGCAATGCAGACGTTTCGGTATCTAATGACTTTGGATGTATGCCACTCCATATAGCCTCATATAATGGCTATCTTAAGGTTGTTAAGGTCCTTCTCGAAAGTAGATTAGGCATCAGCACCAAGTCCACATCATTCGGCAGCGCTTTCCGAACTACGTTGGCAAATGCAAAAGTAGAGGTGGCCTCATCACTGGTTGATTCAAATAGTAGTGAATTGGACTGCAAGAATTCCACCTCTGGTCGAACAGCCTTGTCATATGCTGCAGAGAAAGGCCATGAATCCATCGTAAAGTTAATGCTTGTAGGGTTTCATGTAAATCCTTCTCCAACGGATAAGCTTGGCCGAACACCATTGTTTTTTGCCTCCACAGAAGGCCATACCACTGTGGTCAATATTCTGATAAATCGGGATCCCTCGGCCTCAGATTGGACGGATCACTACGGCTCAACCCCTCTGTCTCTGGCAGCTAGAAGAGGTCATACTGAGGTTGTGCGATTGCTCTTGGCCACAAAAAGCGTCAACATTGAGTCTCGGGATTTCTTTGGCCGTACACCTTTGTTTTGGGCTAAAATATGCGGACACACTGAGACCTTGCAGCTTCTGATTGAAAGCGGAAAGCAAAGAGACATATTACTTTTGGGTGATCAGATGGATCTGGACGTCAGCACAACACGTCATGTTCCTTCGGAACGATGCTGTGACATTTGCACATTTAGCGTATCGGAGGACTCTTATTATTACAACTGTTCAGTTTGTATCGGCGGTGACTTTGACATATGTTTTGACTGCTTCAAACATGGCGGCTGTTGCCTTAACGAATCGCATACACTAGTTCAAAAGGGAGAGAAAAGACACAACTAGCAGTAGGTTATACGCAGAATTTTCCTAGATTTTGTTATATGTTAAGTCATGATACGGAGATCCATATTTTTCTACTTAATAGCCTTCCTATGATACTTCTGGAGGGTTGGTTTATCGAGTGCGATCGACGCTGAAGCGTCACTTACGATGAAGAAGGTCTTTGTGAATTCAATCGCAAGTAGCTGTATTCACGTTGTTGTCGTCAATTGCCGAACCACAGCGTTCCTCCTCGTGCTGGTATTGTAAATGATAGAAAGATCTTGTATCAAAAGTCTGTAATTAGGTTCTAGTTGACTGAGCTGTCGTCAAGGTTGGTGCATGCAGTCAAGTTGGTCGCAGTAGTTTCCGTGAGGCAGGCGGCCGGGGGAAACGGGTAGATACAAAACAGAACCCGGGACAGGGAGAATCCCTTAATCAAGCACAATAATCACTCATTGATCAAGGAACCCCAATCGTATTGCATCCATCGTCTATCTAACACTGGTTCGGTGACACCCTCCCAGAGATTGCAGCAAAGCTTAGTCTCTGGATGAGGCCATTCCCATAGGGGAGGAAGAGGGGTGAAATGTGGGGAAGCGGACAGTTACGCTGCGGCCGAAAGTGAGTATGCCTTAACATATTAAAGATCAATCAATCATAGCACCATTAGAGGGTGTGCTGTAGTGACTTCACACCCATACCCTCTGACAGCATAGCACAAGACAATTTCTTGCGACTCGTGAATGGGATTCTCCGTTAAGTCATTTTTGCTTAGTCGACCTCTTCGAAGCCATCCCAACGCTAGCGTCACTCTGCCTTGTCAAAAAGTCCCTCACAAGCATCGCCCAGCACTTGATTTCCCGTTCAGTAGCAGCAGGCGATTGTCGACTTGTGGGGAAGTGCGGGTTCGTCGTCCCACTCGTGTCGGGCTGGAACACCGGGGCAAGGGTTTCGAAATCATGGTCAGGGACGACGTTCACGACGGATCTAATGCTGTAATATCCTCCAGGGTAAAACTTCCACCTACTTTCAAGTTCGTGAGTAGCCAGGCTTGCCTAAACTTCGCCGCTGTAACTCGGTAACGTTTTGCTAACCATCTGGGCTTCTATATGAATTATGACTAGGCTTACTTACTGATCATGTGGCTTAGATAAAAGACGCAATATAGTAGCCCCGAGAGCTTGCTAAATATTGTAGAAAAGCCAAGGGGAGTGGTACTGAGATGGTCCATAAAGATTGGGACCAGATATCATTCACAACAGTGTGTTGTTTTTTGGTAGGAATTCTTCGAAACCAGCCGTTTGAAAAGACGCCTTTGTTTTTATATAATATGATACTAGCAAACTGAACTGAATCAAAATCTATCCAAATCCCATCTTTCTATATAAATATTGATAACCAATACGCACCCATGGCAATGTGTATTGCTGTACCCCCTCTAATCTAACTTGAAAATAAGGAATATACCGATAGCCTGAAGTGTCGTCACTTTTCTCGCTATGCATTTTTCCCAGCCGAACACCATTTTTGTTGTAACCCGCGACAGAAACGCGACTCAGTGACCAAAATATCAACTGGTTTTCCTTGGAGAGTCACACGCTGTGCACCTTTTGCGACCTTACATCATCGGGGGGCGAGGGCGGGGATCGTAGGTGGGGAGGTCCTTGCCCTTTGTGAGGAGGCCGTTGGCGATGAAGAGGTTGACGCTGCCCTTGGCGTCCTTGACCTTGTCGACGGCGGCGTAGTTGCGCATGGACTGGTAGAGGACCTCGACGTGGTCGACGTCGGAGCCCCAGAGGCTCTTGAAGCTGGCGGCGAGGCCGGCGACGTGCGGGGTGGCCATGGAGGTGCCGGACATCTCGACGGTGGCCTTGTCGGACTTGTGGCCGCAGGACCTGATGTCCTCGCCGGGGCCCCAGATGTCGACGGTGGCGCCGTAGTTGCTCGTCGAGGCGCGCTTGAGCAGGGAGTTTGTGGAGGCGACGGTGAAGACCTCCTTCATGTTGGCGGGCCACGTGTTCTTGACGTCGGCGCCGTCGTTGCCGGCGGCGGCGAAGACGGGGATGCCGATCTTCTGGACGGCGAGGACGGCGTCGCGGAAGGCCTTGCTAGAGGCGCCCTTGCCGCCGACGCTGTAGTTGATGATGGACCTCCTCTGGCGCTTGTTCTTCTTGGCGTCGGCGGCGACCCAGTTGAAGGCGGCGACGAGGCCCGAGACGTTGCCCTTGCCGTTCTTGTCGAGGGCCTTGACGGCGATGATGTTGGCCTTCTTGGCGACGCCGAACGTCTTGCCGCCCACCGTGCCCGCGACGTGCGTGCCGTGGCCCATGTTGTCGGCGTTGTCCTCGCCCTCGACGAAGTTGGCGCCGTGCTTCGCGCGGCCCTCAAACTCGACGTGCGACGTCCGGACGCCCGTGTCGACCACGTAGACGTAGACGCCATCGCCCTGCCCGTCCTTGGGGAAGCGGTAGACGGACCCCAGCTGCGGCACGCTCTTGTCGTGATCGAACGAGACGCTGACCAGGCCCCACGGCGCGTCGGCCTGCAGGAGGCTGCCGTCGGCAAGCTCCGTTAGTCCCCCGCTGCCGGAGCGGGACTCGTAGTCCACATCCTCCGTGTCGACCGGGTTGAGGATGTCGATGCCGATTTCCTCGTCGCGCTCGACCAGCGCCACCGCCGGATGCGAGGCGATGGCATCGCGGGTCTCCTTGTCAAAGACTGCGGTGTAGCTGCGGTGTTCGTCGATTTCGTGCCTGCGAACGATGCCCGTCTTGCCCGCCAGTCCCGGCGTGAAACTCCGGCGAGCCAAGGACTGATGGTGGACGTCGTTGGCGAAATCGAAATGCGAGTCAATGTCGCTCTCGTTGAGGCCGCGCTTGAAGGATACAATGTAGGTGGCAGAATCATCTCTGCTTCCCTCGAGGGGCAAAGCCGTGAGAGCGGGAATAAGTGCACTTAGCACCGTGGCCCAGGCTGTGAGTCTAACCATGGTTATTGATGAGGTGTAGATGTTGAAAAGCTGATTTTTTTTGGTGTTGTAAGTGAAGAATGGATCTAGGCAGAGAAGTTTGTCTTATCTAGTGAAGAGAAGAAGAGTGTGTGATGCTGACTTGTGTGTTGTTTTCCAGGAGCATAATGAAGCTTGGGCATCGTGAGGGTATTATATCTTCTTCTTCACGATGCTCAGCCACCCTATCCATCTTTTCATCAAAAACCTCAACACTGCCCTCGTCGTCTATTGGAATGCAGCTATCTCCAGGGGGCCTTGGCTGTAATCGCAGACCTTTGCAACTTTGAAAGGCTATACTCTGCAGCTTGAAGCTCGGTGATCTCCACATTTTGGCATTCAGCCCCAAAGCACTCAGGTTTCTCGGGTCAGCCGATATGCAGGACCGAACCGGAGATTTTCGGTGCGAAATTCCAACATGTGTAACCTGCCGCGATGATTGGCTCGTTTGCGCAAAAACTCTAGTTTCCAAGTTGGTAGTAGTGCTGATGGCCTAGCCGCCGTGCCAAGGCCGATGGTGATGGACCACGATGTGTTTTATCGCATGATCCAGTGCCTCTACTCGTCGCCGTGATCCCCTGGCCTAAGAGATCATTTACCTAAAGGCTAACGTATAGCATGTTTCCCTGTTTATTTCCTCTCTACTTGCTTTCTGGCTCATGGCAATGCCAGGGGTAAATGGGAACCAAGGGACGGCCAAACACCCGGAAAAGCTGTGTCGGAGACTCCATGCTGACAGCCCCACCCCATCAACGGGCCTCCGTTCCTGCAGGCAGTCATACCGGGCCCCACCGTCATAGGCTATATGGTCCTTGGCACGAAATGCTTAATACGACTAGGCTTTTCCGGAGTCGCCGAAGGCAGATTCTCACGATGCTAGGGCTCTGGTGGTGAGATGCATGATTTTTTTGTCTTGGTCAAAAAGTTGCTCAACCAGCACCTCCGCTGTGCCTTTGTCCCCCAAGTGTTCGACTGCGTTAGGTCTGAATGCAAAGCGTCTCCCACTATTACATGTCAATACAGATCCAGCCAGGACAGTCATGGCGGCCTCAGAGCAGCCAAGTTTAGGGAAGCAGTCCTCCTTATCCAACTCCCATATTCCCGAATCAGACGTCTCTTTACAATAGTTGTATACCTTCTTCTTAATTTAACAAATATAAAATAACCAGCTTAACATTCTTGTTCTCGTCACTTGGGGTCTCGGGAACTATCAGCGTTCGCCAATAGATGAATTTTGTTATGTAGTATTACGCAGTGTTTCCGAGAATTTGCTATCACCGGCGCTTCTCAAGGAATCTTTCCTGACTAATAAGACCCGAGGGCATCATCAAGCCACAAGTGTCTATATGCGTATTTCGGCTTCCATTTCATTTCAAGGATTACTAAATATTTCTTCGCCACGCTCTTGCCAAATTCAAATTCTATTTGACACTCGATCGGACATTTAGAGACATCTCATATTATAATAGCACCGTGCTTCAACCACGGAGAGGTAGTATAGCTTTTATAGTGCTAATATTAATGACTGAGCCGGTAGTGTAAGGTTTGTCTAGTTTTGGTTGCAAAACAAGCTGGGTCAACTTGAAGGGAAGCATATAATAGCCGACATTAGTTATTTGGTGCGACCAGTTATGATGTCCAATTTGCCGAAAGCTTCATTGACCAAGAAGATACCAGACGGAGGCCCAGAGAGAAAGCTGTCTCATAGTCGGCGCATCAAATTTAAGCCATGACATCCGCGGTCACAGTGTTCATCCGTGTAAGAGAGCTTCTTTAAAGACACTGTGGCTGAGACGCGGCTAGGGCTGGAGACAAAGTCGCCCTGACTATCACCTAAATAGGCTAGCGAGTTAAATCACAATGGTGACGAGAAAACAGGGAAACAAAACAAGTATTACGGAGAGAGTCAACAACAAAATCGGATACACAATGGCTTTTTCCATTTCAAAAGCGAACGAAACGAAGTAAGACCTAAAGCAGGGGGGAAAGGTTGTTCTGGCGATGGAGAAGCAAAAGGTGATTCCGATGTGGCTTATGGAATGGTGCTTAGTATGGCGTCGGAATGGTCCATGCTTTTCCGGAGCATTTAGTCCTAAACAACTCCCCACAGGTGATTCAGCCTGAATCTGAAGCGGAGGGAAAACGGATTGATTGGTGCTTGATTCCGCGCTTCAAATCTTACCAGCTTTCGCTAAACCTGGGGTTTATGTTTATTCTGAGCACTTCCCATCCCTCCGCCCAGGTGTTGCCAGATGGTGGAGTCGGATTAGGCCCGGAAAAACGTCCATCGTCGGAACGTGTGGTCAAGCTGACCATTGGGGGGGGAGTAACCTGACCAATTACCCACCTTTGTGTGAATTTTCGGTCTTGATAAACAATTGTCTGATTGGGTAGAATCATCATAGGCGGGTCTGCGGCCTAGCTTGGACCAAAGAAAAGACAGCATTTCGAAGGAAAAATAGGTAATTGGTCAGGTTACCCTCCCCACCCCACTGGTCAGCTTGACCATTCAAACCAAAACAGCGACTGGTCTGTGCACCTGACCAGCAGAGATGGTCAGTTAGACCCACTACCAAATCTACCATCCAATCAGCAGCCCAGCCGCAAAGACTAAGTCCTCTTTTCAAAGTGCGTAATTGGTCAGGTTATCCCCCCCCCCCAATGGTCGCCTTGACCACACCCTCCACATCAACAGATAGATAGTGAGGGTGTGGTCAAGGCGACCATTGGGGGGGGGGGATAACCTGACCAATTACCCACTTATTTTGTGATTTGTGGGGCTACCCTGAGATCAGCTGACCATGGTCAGCTAGTTAGCTATGGTCAGGTTGAAATTCCTTAGCGCGGTTTGAAACCTCACCCTTGACATACTTTTTGTAAGAACATACGACATTTAAACGCTTCCAAATCCGTTCCGAATCGATTTACAATGGCTCTTCAATCGATTGAAAATCTCTTCCCTCGCCTAGAGGGAATAAGTCCTCTATTAGAACCTACTAGTCTTGATGCAGAAGCTGAAGAAGACTTAAATCTTTACTATCAACTACCAGCCCAGGCCCAGTCTGGCTTACCAGTAAATGAGGAGGTAGGGATATATGAGAACGACTTTGGAATTAGTTCTAAATCGATTCAGGAACAACTCGAAACCGCCTCTAGATAGTCTGTGCACCTAACCATTCAAAATGGTCGTGTAGACCCATTAAATATGTGTTTTATCCAATCATTAAATCAGAATGCTGCAAATGTCATCTCTCAAAAGTGGGTAATTGGTCAGCTTATCTACCCCCCCCAATGGTCGCCTTGTCCAGAGAGCTTCTGTGAAATAATTAGCCACAGCTACTACTCAGCAAAGCGGTTATGCTGTGCGGCCTGTAAACAGAACAACCCAGCCAGTCACGCAGTGGCAGTTTCCCTGTCAGGTAGGCAATACGTACTGCAGTAGTGCACAAGTGTGTATTGCTGGCCTACACAAGCACACAAGGTAGTTAACAAACATGTACATTTACGGGTCTTCTTTTCGGCCCCATATAGACCGGGATCTCGGAGCCGCTCCAGCGTCTTCCGGCTCCGCAGCGTGCATCGGTACGTACAATTCCTATGTTTCATGAAGCTCCTTAGTACTAACAAAAACTTGATTTCCTAGTACTACTAGCAAATAAAGATGATATAACCCTAATTTCTTAGTATATTTCAAAACAATAATACATATAGTAGTATTCCATCGACTGCGAGTTGGCTACAGGTATATAGCCTGCGGGGTTGTAGCCATTCAGGGACAGACAGTGTAAACTTCCTTCCAATCCCATACCTATTTCCCACGGAGTTTGGAGAAATTGGGGACTGACTTGTGGCTCATAATGTACCTATAGCCAACTCGCAGTCGATGGGATACTCACATTTGAGATGATCACAAGTTTATCTTTCCAGTGCCATTGAATTCATGTCGGCAAAAATACCCTTATTCAATGTAATAAAGCAAGCAAGCCAGTCTACTCCTCGTCATCATTCATCTCCTCATCATCATCATCCCCCTCTTCCTCTTCCTCTTCTTCCTCTTCTTCTTCTTCTTCTTCTTCTTCTTCAAAATGGGCCTCGAGCCAAGCAGGGGCATTTCTGGCAGCCTCTTCAATCTCCTCCGGCGACAGGTGCAAGGCGCTTCTCTTGAATGAACGAATATAAGCTCTGAGACGAGCTTGGAGAGCGGCCACCTCCTCTTGACGGCTGGCTGGCAAAGGACGAGCACGCCGAGGTCGCCGGGGTTGCCGGGGCGAGGGCCGGAAATGGGGCCGGGAGGGTGATGGGGCAGGCGGAGATGGGGTTCGAGGTAGGATAGAAAGAGGAGAGGAAGGGGTGGTGGGAATGTCGGCTTCCTCGTCGTCATTATCTGGGTCGGCTTCAACGGCACCGACACCGGCGTCGACCGCGGCATCGGCTTCGAGACCGAGAGGGACATCGTCGTTGTTCTACGACGGCGCGCCGTCGTCATCGGCGCCAATTGTAGGGCCATCTCGGAACAAATGTTCCACGCTGCTGGACCTCCCCTGCTCTCCCTCCTGTTCTCCCGCCTGTCGAAACTGTTCCTGCAGCTCCGCAATCCTTGTTCTGAGTGCTGCAAGGGCATTTTCGGTGCCGAGGATCGTGATTTGATCATCCCAGCTGGCATGAGCTTCGCCGAGGAACTTGTTTCTCTCCCATTGGTCCGCCAGTGGTCCCAAAGCCTCCTGGATCTCCGGGCTCGCTTGTAGATACGCCTTGGTAAACTTGACCATGTTGTTAACAATGATCTCGTTGGTCCAGTCGTCCCATCTTCTATGGGCAGGAACCCATTCGCCGCGGGGCCAGTTATCACGAAGGTACTGAAGGTCTCTATCGTGCTTTGACTCGAGCTGAGGATTTATGTCATGTCGCTGCATCTCGCTCACTAGAAACTGGCCATGCTGCACCATCTCACGTGCAAATTTTCGGGCATATCTGGTGGCACCGGCGGAAGCAAGGGCTGGATGCATATGGTTCTCTACGAAACTGGCAGTACGCTCAGCTGATGGTGCCTCGACAAGTCCAACATTGTTCTGGTAGCTCCGCGGGAAGTACTGTATCGCATGTTATTAAAAGTACCTAACTGAGAGAAAGAAGCGTACGGTTCTGTCCATCTTGTTGTTGTTGGTGCTGCTGGTGCTGCTGGTGCTGCTGGTGCTTCTCTCCCGGGAAGGGAGAAAAAGAAAAAAGAAAAAGAAAAAAAAAAAGAACAGAGGGGTTGGTCCTTCTAACAAGACGCAAACACTGTCGAAAGAGAAAATGATGACAAAAAAGAAGACGGCGCTGGGAGAGAATAGTGATGTGGTTGAGCATGGAGAGCAGAAAGGGGGAGGAAAGCCTGACTGGTGGTTGACAGTAGCCTAGTCACAAGGTGCTCAGGTGGGTCCATTATCCATTTAAATATTCAGGTCACAAGTTTTCATATAAGTTTTGTCAATATTTAATTATGCAGAAATCTCGACTTATACTTGTAATAGTTACGCGTGATACAGCTGGACCCAACAGCGTCAGGCTCGACTTCCGTGCAAGGTACATAGCCCATTCAAAAAATAGCTGGCTGTCAGTACTCGCCTTGACCAAAATGCCCGCACGTGTCCATCAAGTCTTTGAACCGAGTTCCTCCGAAAGGCCTTGCCTGCTGGCCAGTCAAACGTTGAACTCCTCCGCAAAAGACCTCATCGTCAATTCCACCAAACCAGCTCCCTTCAAGCCTCCAAAAATCTTCCTTTCAACATACGCTCAAACATTTTGCGAATAATAAAACAGCACCCGTACTGGAACAAGAAGATTTTGAGCGTCGAAAATAGTCACTAATTGAAAACAAAAACCCAAAGAGTAAAATTACATTCTTCCTCGTGGCGGGCGTCTATAAACAGGACAGCCTGACCAAATTGTGTATGGCTTATCTCAATGCGCAGCATCCAGTCCAGGTGCTCAGAAAACGTCTGCATCATTTTCACAGATCAGTGTTTAACAAGAGATATTCGCTACACACCAAGCCTATTTGAATAGCTATTTTATTTGGGCGACTGCTAAACCATGAATTACTGTAACCCAGTCCATCTTGCCTAGGTTGGAAAAACAAAGGTAGAAACGTTTATGAGAGGCAGGCTGAGATGATATTTGCGACGCCGCTATTCTTGAGCTAACATTTCGACAGAATCTGCGACACGCAGGCCTACACGAAAACTATAAATCCGCGGCTCTCGCACATCCATGATACACTGCCCTTGCCCAAGCTCCTTCCAGTCTTTTAGGTTGATTGGAGACACGAATTGCGAGAGTGGTTGCTACAAGGATGAATGCCGCTCGTAGGAGACGGCAATGTTTGCATACTAAACCCTGCTGTGTCAAAAAAGGGGGTGGATAGGCAGCGGAGTGCAGAACCAAGAAGTCCCATGCTCCAGGTCATTACGCACCTCATTTCTTATTGTTCGTCAGCTCATCTGCATTTTGGGGTGTGGTGGAGATTTGTGACTGTGTCGGTCAGCTAAGCTTGTTCCATTTATGTTGGTCAACTAGGTAGTCCATACCGTGGTTGCGGCGTGCAATTGCGTCCGGCGACATGTGTCTCTCAGTCAACAGTGAGAAATAATTTGGCCAGTGTATCATTGTCCATCAAGAAGGCGTGAATAAAAAGCCTCGGAGCTGGCGGGAGATCAAGAAAGACTTCAATCTTGATATCCACTACTGCTCCACCAGGCATTTGCCAATCAGTTGGTAGCCAGATCCTGGCAGCGGTGGGAGACGGTTTGATTGCACCTGTTTCGTTTACCGTCCGCTCAAAGTTTTGAATGTAATTAAACACGAGGCCGTAGGGGCGTCGAATGTGAGAGGCAGGCCAAGGGTCCGATGGGTCTGGAGTGGCACCGATGCGAATAAGAGAAGCGACGAGGGCCTCGGTTGCCCTCTTCTTGTCGTGTCCGGTGAAAGACGCGCAGGCAGCGTAGTGGAGCGAGCGGTATCCTCGGCGGTCTGGCCAGTCACGACCGCGCAGGCCGAGATTGGCCATGGCGTTGAGGAGGGTTGTGCGACCGTTGGCGGCCATGATGTGGAAGGCAGTAACACCTCGAGAAACCGCCAAAGGGAGATCCCAGACGGCTTTGCCACGGGTCAGGAGAAGAAGGATCATATCATCGCTGGCGCCATGGGCGAGGGCTGAGTGGAGTGGTGTCGCCGAAGGTATGTCTTTGGCCCATGACAAGTTATGGCACTCCTTGTGATTGATGATGCGTAGATGAGACGAGGGACAGAGGCATGAGAAAAAGGCCATTGCATCGACTTGAACGCGAGCATTAGATCTTCCGGGGTGTTCGGAGAGTGATATAAGGTAGCGGACGGCTTCGACATGGCCGGTGGTAGCAGCGACATGCAGAGGAGTTGTGATTGGTGGTAGATAAGCATCGTCGCGGCGCTGGAAGACGGTATGTCCGCAGACGGGTGCAAAAAAATGACCCAGATGTGCGCCAGCAGCCACAAGGCGGCGTAGGCAGGTGACATTTCCTAGACGGGCGATTCGTAGAGTATATGCGAGGGGGATTTCTTTGACGGTAGGGCAAGGCGAATGCCAGCCCGTTGGGGTTGTCCGGAGCCAGTGGTCTTGAGCCACAGCTTGGGAGAAGATGAGACCGGAGACAACTTCGTAGGACCGACGATTGACGAGTGCCACGGAGGCGAGGTTTACAACCTCAAGGTAAGAAAGGGTGTGAGTGAGCAGCTCGTTCGGGAGACGATCCATGTTGATGAATCGCAAGAAGGGTCAGGGAGTGATGGAGGTGGGTCTCACGACGGTTGGGATGGAGGAAACAGGATTGGGAGATGAGAATGCCACTATCTGACTGGCTGAGTTGTTTGTGAACGAATTTGGGTAAAAGAGAAAAGGGTCATGAAGAGAGACAAAGCAAGGCAAGACGGGTAGTCAGAAATTGACTTGGTGATTTAAGTTTTTGGTTTCTGATTGCTGTGGGAAGAGGTGACAAGTGGAGGAGGGAACAGGCAGAGAAAAAACACCCTTCGGGGTTGTCACCTGGCCTAGCCACAGGAGCCAAGCCACAAAGGTACAAATAGACCGACCAATGGAATGATTCGTGGCACAATGTAAATGACTGCCCGAGGTACTCTGTCCCTTCCTGCTGTAAAAGATGCGTGGATGGGGGGTGCCTTCTTTCCAGTTCAATGGGGCTTCCCAAGATAGGAGTGGCGGACCTGTGTGTGCTGTTTCCCCAGTAGATCCACCAAGGTAGGTAGGTACGACACAGGCAGACGCAGGCACAACCCAAGGTAACTTTTCCAAATCAATATCTAATCTTATCTTATCTGGTGGACCATCGATGGCGATTGCCTGCCAGATTTGCAAGGAGAATTCCCTCCGTGTGTCCAGCCGGGTCCATTCCTTCCATCATCATTGTGGGCGACCTCACGTGACCAAATATACCCATCACCAATCACACTTCCACGACCCGTGCACCGGGACGTCCCAGCTACCCAGAATCAAGTACTCGACAGAAGGGGTAGCAGCAATTGCCCCTGTGACTGCAATTTCTGATCTTCCATGTCTCCTTCCTTCCATCTCTTGATCAGACCAGCACCTGCTTAGGTCTTCTGGCCTCTTGATGGTGGTAAGTACTTATGCTTGACAGGGAAGGAGGTTTGCTAATGAATAGACTGTGCTGGGATACACTTACACTTACCTATTACTGGATCTCAGTCTTTTCATCGGAATGAGGCCACCAACACTCTGATCCCTGAACTTGGGTGTCTTGTTGATATTGGAGTTGGTTGTACAAGAGATCTATAATTCCAGCTATAATATGGGGACCATGAGGTACGTTTCAAACAAATCATTCTCCGACGTGAGCAACACCATCTGGGCTGACCTAGGCAGATCTCACATCGCCGGAAAACCAGCATTGCCTGACTCCTATCTCGTAAACTTGCTCAAGGCTCCCAAGAAACCAACGCGACCAGTCTGTCCATTTTCAGAGCTTCAAAACGGATGTTCGATCAACCATTCAGCTCTTTTGCCGCTCTAGGCCGACATTGAGAAAACTATGCGATCATCGACACCTGCGATTGTCGTTGCT
Source organism: Colletotrichum truncatum (assembly GCF_014235925.2). NCBI lineage: Eukaryota > Fungi > Ascomycota > Sordariomycetes > Glomerellales > Glomerellaceae > Colletotrichum > Colletotrichum truncatum. Next base: position 71,453 of record NW_027222410.1, on the reverse strand, counting down.
GGTTCCTACTATTGCTTCATTCGCGGGGCACCTACAGAAGACATCCCCCCCCCTAGTGACAAAGACTTCCTTTGCCATATCAGGAAGCTCACATGGAAGATCCCAGACGTCTTTCTGCTCGGCAACCTTTTCGATATCTCACAACCTAGCCTCCACCAACACCAGTCACCAGATTCAGAAACGTCCACGGAGCTGCGGGCGGTATTGGCAGTTGGACCAGAACAATAAAGTGGTTAGTAAGGACCTCTCTTACCCATTATGCCTTACCCCCAGCCCATTGGATCACCTTGTTCACGTCTTGTAGCATGGTCTAGCACGGGGTCTCGACTGATCCTTTTATGCTACGAGTAGTACAATGAAAATCACACGTGAAATGACCGCTTTGAGTTTGAAATAATTCCATCAATATGTTCGGTGGAATTCATCGACTTGATGTAGCTTCAACTTTCGAGGCTTGTGCCAAAAGTATCCAAGTCCCATAGGCAGTCAGCGAAGGTGTGAGTGGTGAAGTTCAAATGCTAAGACGAGTGCTTTCTCCACCATTTTCTTACGATAGTACTATACTATTTTTCTGTCATCCTCTCAGTCTCTCTTCCAAGCCATTCCGATCTGGGGGAGTCTCGCTAACATTGAACACCGGTTTGAAATCTTTGAGCGTACTTGATGCAGAGTCATAATTTGAGTGAGGATTTGTCCATGCCCATCTATTTGATTTTGCCAGTACACGTCCCAGGCATGTATATCTACGTTTGAGCTACCCAGGAATCCTTTGCTTCTCGGTGGAGAATTGCGAAATCGAGAAGCTGGAGACTACGTTGTTGTTAAAGTAAGATTTCGAGACAGGTTGTGATTCCGCTGATCATTCTGGAGATGTTTCTTCGGGCGAGGCCCAAATCCATCCGTCTGCTGTAATTAACTGGCTTTCAACAAGTAAGCTAGCGGGGAGCTCGTTCTTTAGGGGCGGGGCAGCAGGGGCCAGGGCGAGAGAATAGCACCAAATCAAATTACATGCGCTGTCTTAATGTAGAAGGTGTGGGGGGGGGGGGGGGGGGTAAGCAACTGATAAGCATCCATCCACCCGCTAGTTTATTCCTCCAGTTTAGCCGATGGACTCCGTATCTTAGTACCTTATGTTATCAACATTCAAGGCTTTAATGCTAACAACTTCATTGAACCGTACGATGAGAGTTTTGTGCATTTATTCGCAAGCAAGGAGATATTTAGCTATGTGTATTAATACCCGCACACACTAAATGACTGGTTCTCAAAACCAAAAATGATTGCTTCCTCGGCCAAATCAAAACCCTAAAAATAGGCATGTCTACTTTATTTCCAGGTATTATCTTTAATTATCAACTACTGAGTTTCTAGTGAGCTTCATTCTTGGAGAAATTAGATGATGGCTTCGCAGCATCAAATCAGCTCTTACTGATATTTAATGGGTCATCTGGATGTGTCTCTGCTGCTGATGTGGTTAACGCCTATTACGTGACTGCAGGCCGCAGAGGACACCTCTGCGAATCCGACTCGACTTGCTTTCACAGGCTCTATTATTACCACAGCTTGCCCTTAAAACTTCTCGAATAGTCTGTGGCGTTATGCTCAGTCGGCATTCATGTGACTGTTTAAGGTCGCCCAGGCTGCCCCTATCACCCACGCGCTACCATTCATTTCATAGCACTAAAGGGCTTCGAACCTTCCATACTGAAAAAACTCCTCAACTTATACCATGTTCACTATTCAACTTTCATTCGGCACTGGTGTCCAGTCTTCCCTTACAAGGAAAATCAGACGGGCGATACTGGGCGTACGGAAAGCTCAATGAGTGCCAGACTAGTCCGGGGCGAAGGGATATATGTTTTTGACACCATGGATGGCATAGATGACGCTAGAGACAATTTGGATGTTATCGTACGGCCTCTCATACAAGGCTTCATTCCGGCAATGACGCTGGTAATATTGCTGGAGGCATCCATGTCGATCACCTTTGCGACCAGACGATAGACGTGTGATCCGGCGACGAATGCCCAGAGATCGAAACGTTAGTTTTGGATGGTACCTATGATGCTGAGAGTAGCCGCTATTCTCTCGAGCTACGGCACGAGCAGCATCAATTGGGAACAAAGCTGCTGGTGTTCTCTAAGTAAAGTAAATGAGCGGAGCGAAGGCCGTGTAAGAACTTCGTCGCCGAAGTCTTAGTCACGTAATGACGCGGCCGTACGGGGATCCGGAGCCCTTACCACGACCGTCGAGCTCGTTTAATGTCACAAGCTAGCAGCTGGCTTTTAGTTTTATTTTTAAAGAAAATAGCGTTACGCCAGCAATTTTCAGAGGAGTAGTCTCAATTCTTCTCTTGATAATTCCTTTCATCGGTTGGCATTCCCATTGCCTGTTCCAGAACCACGTTTTCTCGTCACGTTCGGCTCAGGTTGTCGCGATGTTGCCTCTCTCGCTGCCGAATGTCTATCCACATCTTGTCGGTGTACAGGGGGACTACTAACTTCTCGGAAAGCAGCGGGAGCCTCGATAGTTTTCATGACTCCGAAGCGACTGCCGTAACGATGCTTGGCGATTTGTTGCGCTGTGTCATCCGAGGACGATCCGACCCACTGCGCTGATCTGTTTGTGGACTTGCCTTTCTTAATTTCAAACAGGTCCGCTTGGGTTGTTATCAATACCTGATCGCTGTCCACATCTGCCTCCAATTCCCCACCACTGTATATCTTCCTTTGAGCGAGTACTTCGGAAGCCATCTTGACCCCCTCCATCACTTCTCTTAAATTCCTTAGGTCGGTCTCCCATAACGACCTTTGGCGCTGGTTTTGAGGCGTTCCGTCTACATCCGAGGAATCTAAGCGCCCCTTCAGTTGCCCGATTGTTTCCAAGAGACGATCTCGGCTGTGCCCAAGCGTTTTGCAAGTTGACACATGAGTCTCAAGTCGGCTATGACCGTCCTTGATTGCCATTTGTCGCTTGGGGGACTCTTCTTGGTCCGTCAACGACTGAAGGTGGGACTTCGCATTCTGACAAATAAGCAAACATTGCTCGGTCACAGCTCTCTCATCCTGCAAATCTGCCGACGTGTCAGGAGCACTGCTGCTCTCTGTACCATTCGGCATGAGCAGCGCTAGCTTCTCGTCAATTCGATGCAACTGAATTTGGAGTGTGCGAGTAGTTCTCTTGATTTTCTTTTCGTGTTCTTCAAGGAACTGCTGGGGAACATTTAATGTTTGCCTGTCAAATCAGTTTAATTAGAAGGTCAGTGAACGTTGGGTTGGCCGACTAACATGATGATCGCACCCAAGCCAACCGATACCGTCCCTTTGTAGCTTGACAGAATGTCCATGAAGTCAGTGATGTTACCCTTCATGAACTCCATTCTAGACCAGTCCAAAAAGCTTGCTTTTGACTCAGCGTCAAACTCCCTCATGGAATTTTCAAACTTGGTGCATAGCTGATTGCATCGAACAACAGGACTTGCCAAAAGATTCATAATCGGATGTTCCAGGTTGATGGGCTCTTGTAGTTTGTTTAGTACTTCTATTAGGTCCTCGAGCTCAGGCCGCAAGCGACTCAGAGTTGTATCGTCATCGTTGAAGTCATCGACGACCTTGGCGAGTGAATTTGAAGAGTGAATTGCAGCAGTGACTGAAGTGAGCACAGACACAGTCGTGCTGGACGGTTCCGCCATGATGTAAACTTGCAACTGCCTTTGTGTTTGTGTGACTTGAGGGGACAAAAAATCAATCACAGGGCAACATTTGTGTGACGGAGAACAAACAAAAAGACGGAATACCAACTCCAGCCCAACATCCACACGGAGCCCAGCCGCAATTGATGATCTCTGGCGCCTCTATGCCGAATGTGATTGGTCATTACCCCTCTTACCCCTCAACAGAAACCTGCCGGACAATCCATCTGGTCCGGCGAATTGACCCCGCTTCCGTCCATCATCCATCCTTGTTACCAACTTACATTCAAGTCTGCTGATCAAGTCATAGAAAGTCCGCCTCACCACCAAGCTGATGATGTGAATAACCCGCCATTCAAACTTGCCGACTGCATTAGGGAGTTCAGTTTGGGCGGTGTCAGTCGAGGCTCGGCGTGATGCAGTTGGGAAATGAAAAGACTTTTTTGTCTTAATATGAAAAAATGCGTTAGGCTTTAGTAGTTTCATATTGGAACCTGTGGATAACGTCTTTACTGAACGCACGAATTTCTGAATTTGTAAGGGATATACTAGAGTATCTCATCCTGAGAAGCTAAGCGTTGAATGCTAAAGCTAGAGTGTGCGATTCCTCGAGGCAATGTCCGCCAAGATTAAAGCAATCCAGGCAAACATGAAAGTTGCCGTTATTGCAATGTGAACAATAATAACAGTTGCTTGTAATTGTAATGCCGAGTACGCAAATGTCGCAACGACGACCTGAAACATCATGGGATTTTGTGCTAAGCTCTATAGCTTCTGGGCTATCATCCACGGACATGGTTCGATTTCCTGCTTTGTCTAAAAGCCGCAGTACTTCAGCATGTCCACGTCGTCTAGCCCACCACTGTGGTGTCCGGCCAAAGTTATCAGAAGAGTTGATGTCGACTGAGCCTGTGGACAAGAGCGATGTTACTACGCCCGCATGGCCTTTCCTGGCCGCTACAGATAAAGGGGTTGAACCGTAGCGATCCTTCCAGTCTGATGCCAATGGGCCGTGCAGTAAAAGTATTTTGACCATCGCATTACGGCCCTCTGTAGCTGCGTAGAACAATGGCGGCCGACCTGCATAACCTGTCGAAGTAGGATTGGCTTGGCCATCTGTAATCAGCTTCGCTGAGATTGATTCATCTCCCCTCTCTGCAGCGTATGAAAGGGCTGTCCGACCAGTGGTAATATGTTGTGCTTCTGTGTCACAGTTGCCCTCGCTGAGTAAGAGGGAGACGACTTCCTCACGACCGTACACCGAAGCGGCCACAAGGGGGTTACTAAAAAAGCCACCTTGCGCGTTGACATCTGCACCCTCCTTGAGGAGCAACTGGACAATCTCTTTATGGCCTCCAACCGAAGCGGCTTGAAGAGAGTTACCGTAATGACCACCTTGCGCGTTAGCGTCTGCCCCATCTCTAAGGAGTAGCTGAACGACCTCTTTATGGCCTCCAAATGAAGCGGCCTGAAGAGCATTGCCACAATACCCACCTCGCGCGTTAACATCTGCCCTATCTCTAAGGAGTAGCTGAACGATCTCTTTATGGCCTCCAAATGAAGCGGCCTGAAGAGCGTTGCCATAATACCTACCTCGCGCGTTAACATCTGCCCCATCTCTAAGGAGTAGCTGAACGATCTCTTTATGGCCTCCAAATGAAGCGGCTTGAAGAGCGTTATCGTGATGACCACCTTGCGCGTTAACATTTGCCCCATCTCTAAGAAGTAGCTGAACGACCTCTTTATGGCCTCCAAATGAAGCAGCCTGAAGAGCATTGCCAAAATACCCACCTCGCGCGTTAACATCTGCCCTATCTCTAAGGAGTAGCTGAACGATCTCTTTATGGCCTCCAAATGAAGCGGCCTGAAGAGCATTGCCACAATACCCACCTAGCGCATTAACATCTGCCCCATCTCTAAGGAGTAGCTGAACGATCTCTTTATGGCCTTCAACCGAAGCGGCTTGAAGAGCGTTACCATAGTGACCACCCTGCGCGTTAACATCTGCCCCCTCCTTGAGGAGCAACTGAAAAATCTCTTTATGGCCCTCAAACGAAGCGGCTTGAAGAGCGTTACCATAAAAGCCAGCTTGCATGTTGATATTTGCACCGTTTTCTAATAGCTCCTCGATTGCGCACAAAACCCCTCCATGTACCACACAGCATAAAAGTGAAAACTTTTCCTAGAGGTATTGGAATGGCTTTTCTTCCCATGGCAGGGCTGGGTTGTAGAGTTGGTAGCATATTGTGTGAACGTCTTCTTGTAGGCAGAACTCCCGAATAATATTGCGGACTCTGCTAGTCTCAGCCAAGGCAGCGTGGCCCATCCAGGAGCGTGCAGCATATTTAGCGAGCGGATAAGACTGCCCGATATTTTCTGGCGACAGCTTGATATCCAATTCCAAGAGATACGATAAACAGACTTCCGTTATAATAGCTCTGGCTAACGGTTCCCTAAAATCGGCTGATAAACTTCCCTCCACTCGGTCTGATATTAGGTATTCCTTTACAGAAAAGTGCGCGAGTTGTAGCTCTTTGATCGTGTCTTTTCCATTGTCATCGGTTCGGGTTACGACATTAACCAAACTAGAACAGTATCCAGCTATCTCTTCTGGAACTGGCATTCGGTTTTGTATGTTGAATCTGGGTGTGGATTGAGGGGCTACTGCAATTGCGTCGCACATCTCGTCTATTCGTAGTCGTCCTTTGGAATACGTTAAGAACTGTAATATACGTATTGCGCTTCGCTTTAACTTAGGAGGTATCCTATCGATTATCCGTGCGTAGGTCTCGTCCAGGGTCCTAGGCAGTAACTGCAATGTCTCTCTGAGGGTCTGAGGATCCAAACATTCCTCAAGCTCGTCGATTTGGCATGCGGCCCAGCGGAACCTGCTTGTTGTGTAAGTATTTTAACTTGGCTTATACAAGACTAGTTCAAACTTACATCCCATTAGCCTTCTCTAGCAAATGCTTCTCGATGTCATCTTGAATTTCCTTTCGTTTACGCCACCTCCTCTCTAGACCTCCCGACTGTGTCACCCTTGCGTGAACATAGGCACGTATGTCTTCCGTTACTAAGTCGCTCTGCAGAGAAATTTGGTTTTCAATATGTCTCTCCAGTGTCGATTTGATATCGTGTTCAGGGCGGCTCGTGACCAGAAGATGAATGTTGGCTTGCTGCGAGACTAAAATGCTCTCAATCCAAGGCAGCAAGCCTTCATTGTCACGACCTGTTCTCGTCTGACATTCATCTAGAGCATCCAAAACAATCCATACTTCGCCGACTTGCTTAGCCATGGCTGTGAAAACCATACTGAGCTGGTCGATGCTCAGCTGCCGCGGAGCATTTGAGGAGTAAAGCAAGTCGAGATGCTGCTGCGCATCCTCATGTCTGTGGTATAGCTGAGCGATAAGCGACCGTAAGGCACTTTCAAGAGATTGCTTGCTGTTATCGCTGAAATCGAAGTAGAAGTAGAGGTACGTAAAGCAAAATTCAGCATGACGGAGATCGTTGATGGCAACAGAGCTCAGGATCGTCTTTCCGCATCCTGGAATGCCGTGCAGCCATAGAGAGGAATTTGGTGTCTTCTTCCACTTCGAGTATTTCTCACTGTCGACAAGCCATTGGCCCGTGTTTTCATGGCGTTGCTTAAAGGCTTTGTTATCATTGGTTGAAGGATCGGGCGCGGAGAGCCACTTCATTACTTCCTGGAAATGTAGACTGCGTTGCACGTCTTTTGTTGTTGAATGAATTTGAGAAACATCTTCTTGTACTACAAATAGGTAAGTTACAGCCTCGACACAACCACGGAATACTAACGCTGTTCCATGATTTCATCCATTCTCGAGGACTCTTCCACGTCGTCACTGTCAATGACACCTAGCAACTCCTTTGCTAATGCGGCGGCTGTCGCAGCGGGGTAGTTCTGCCAACGATCATTCTTGTGAGTATCCGCATAATCACAGATACCTCTGATTACGAGGCAGGGAAAGTTGTCCATCAAACCAGCTGCCTCCATCTCGAAGCAGATACACTCGTTCCCTAGACGCCGACTGATCTCGTCCCGAGAAATACCGTCCTTGACGACCGAGTCACCGGAAGCGATGACGCCATAGTGAACTACGGGATCTGATGAAGGTCGTTCTCGACGCTTTATCTCTTGATGGGAATCGCAATAGGCGTAGGATTTTGAATGAGTGACTCTTAAGTCTGCGTCGTCACCTTGGTTGTTCACTCTAGCAACGTTTGCACCACCAGCAGCAAGAGGGGCTGAGAGAAGCCAAAGGAGCGACCTCCAAAGATGCAACCAAACCCAGACCAGAGCAGAAAGTAACCGGTTCTGGTCTTGTAATACCGTTGAAGCGGGCGGCATGACGCTATCCTGGTCCAGGGGTTGTATATGCCTCGACGAGGCCTTAAATAACTTGTCATTTTGTACCCCTTGATAAACGAACGCAGCATCATCTGATTCTGTCTCCGCTAATAACGGATGGCGTCGGATCATATCATCCAGAATTTGGCGTGTTCGAGGTCCGCTGAGCCTTCGTTCGGCTTTCAGCGCTGTCAGCCCTTTGAGGAGTACCTCGGGCGGAGACGCGAGAGAGCCGACGCGTTTGAATTGGCCATCGCCTTGCAACTTTCCAAGGTCGTACTGTATGACACCCGAGCTTATGCCACTCGGCTGGCTTATAACGACGTCACCGAGACGAATGTCGACTTTGTCTGCTAGCCTAGGAATGCCGGCGCCGATACCGACCATGAGGCCGAACCGAAGGTGGGGAAGCGAGCTTATCATGCTCCACGCCGTCGTCGCTGCGGACACGGTACCGTACTTTCCGGCAGCCAGAGAAGCGATGACAATGTTGTGGTCTCCGATTCGCCCCCACACATAGCTGTTCGTGTCTTTTGAGTGCTTTCTAAAGTTTTCTGGCTTCAAATGCTCTTCGTCGAGCACAGCTCGTGATGCGGTGAGTTCCTTGTCGAGAGCCGTGATCCACCCGATGGTGTACATCTGAGGACTCGAAAGTCGCTTCAACGATGCCATGGCTCTTTTTGGAGGATAATTGGGGCTTGATAACGTTTCTGGGACGATGCTGGCTTGAGAAAGATCAACGTCTCGAGGACTTCTGAGAACATTTATCATGTGGCCCCCGACAGGCTCAGCCTGATTGAGACCATGGGCCGCGCCCCAACATGCCTAGCCATGCTGTCGCAGGGAGTAGCAAGGGCCTGTAGGGGGCAGGGCTGCACCCAACCCCGGCGGCTACATCTGAGAACATGCAGGATGACATGAGTACCATTGGCCCTCTCGGAACGGAAGAACTATAAAAGCATAAATATGTAGCGTAACTAGAATCAAACCACCGATACGGCTCTTGGCAGGTCTGCATCTGACTTTTGGGAGGTGTGCACATTGAAATGACATATAAAATCAGGACGCGGTATGTATAGTTAGATCAGGGCTAAGCCTAGCTCAAGACCTCTAGATATTTATTTAGAAATCAAATTTGATTCATCAGAATGACTCCCAGCTTCCTAACGTTACTGTGTGGTGTTAATACCTCATTTTTTATGTGTAGGATTGATCACCTCGCCATAACCTTCGATCCGCAAGTCAGCCGTCTATGTTACCTATGTTTCGATGGCTCCGGACCTCCGGACCCACCCTGCCGCGCCCCGGGCATGTGGTCACTTGACGGGCCGCACTGGCGACGGACTTTTGAAGCGACCTCGCTGACTTGGAGAATATAAGCCTTTTCACTCCTAGTTGATGCCGCCAGTGCCGTATCTTGGTCCGAAGGGTAAGTAGCCAGCGTCGTAATCGTTCCTCTAGCGTTAGCTTTTGCTAGCAGAACCTTGCGGTCCGCAACACTGGGCGGCTCAGACCCGTCGCATGAAAATCCCCAATTAGGGTGTAGATGTCGTGTGTAGTAAAACACAAATCTTTTCATCCAACACCACTCACATTATAGACTTCTGTGTCGGCGTCAAAGCTGGTACTAGCCTCACCTGGTAGGCCTAAGACAGCTTTAGTATACCAGGGCCAAAAGTGACCATGGGAATACTTTTCGAGCAGCTGGATGGTGTAATGATGCGGTATACACCAAGCACGTTTTGGGTAGTACCTAGAGGAACCGCCCTCCAGAGTACCTAAGTATCTGTTAGTACTTCGACCGTTTATTGCAAGGGCATGACGTAAAGGCCAAAAAAGAAAGGAAAACAAGGAAAAGTCGGGGGAACGAACAGTGCTTTGCCCCTCTTCGTAGTCGCTGAAAATGTCCATTCATGACCACAAACGAACAAGGATGGAAGATAGCCCAACTTGTCCAGAACCCTTACACAACGCTCTTCAAGGGCTGGGTCACTCGTTGACGCACCCTCCTCCTGCGCCAGCTGACTCTTGACAAGGTCATGGAGTAGGCGCCATTGAGCGGCTTGCCACGCGCCAACTTACAGTGCTTGCTTCTGATCACCTTCGGCAGGACGCTTAGTCTCGATCCCTGGTATAGCTTCAACTCATTATGAAAGTCGTACAGTAATTGCTAACTACGCTGGCTACGCTGGGCAACCATTTTAATAGTTTAAATCTCTGAGCGGAATACAAGCAAGGAGAGGAGAGACGGGCGGCGCTCCGATAATTTCGCTGAGGTTTTTCCAGCCTAATATTAGTGTACTTCAGCGTTCGGCGCAGGCCTGTTGCCGCCCCACTGTCGCTCAATTGCGCCGCGGTTGCAACTAAGCTACTTTTGCAACTAGTCCTGCGAAGCATAAAACTATAGCAGTCTTATCGGTGGTTAGAATTGCAAACTCCGGAAATAACGGGAGCGCATCTGGCACAGCAGAACAAACAACATTAAACCTACCACGGCAAGCTGTAAGCAAATATAACGATCGTTTGGGGGAGGTGCGAGGTAGTTGTGCCATTTTCAGAGTATTACGTCGAAATACGATGCAACCCACCGACTGGTGTTTAACATATTGCAAGAAGCGCCAATTCCTACGAAAACCGACCAAGGACAATATTATCGGTCGTCAAAATATGTAAGTAGTTGGAGCCTAGCAGTCGTCTGCCATACTAAGTGCCAACCAGATACAAAGCAGGCTGTCGTCTTGAAAGACATGAGATCCCTATCACTACTTTTGTAGCGTAACTAGCTGCAGTTCACAATTCAAACCACCTTTGGAGTAGGAGTGTTTCAAGGAAGAAAAAACAAGCTAGTCGATAGGCCCTTCCAAAAGAGCTTTCACTTCACAACAACTCATCCTATTTGTCCAGCCGTTTGATAATACGAAACAGTTTAGCAAGCTGCTGAAAGAGAAAGCAACTCGGAATACGGCGTGAAATAGCGGCTGAAATGTGATTCTTGCAACCTCGTCGAGATGTAAGGTCTCTTGAATACTAGGACTTTAGAAGCTGCTTCTTTCCTGTCACCCTATGTTCATTGTGTATGCTGCCGAAATGCTGGACTTGTACCAGATACGCGGGTCACGAAGAAACTCATTCATTGTGTCGTTCAATCCAGTCTAAAACAAGAAAAGAACGAAAGGCACTCCCAACCACGTGGGCATGATGTGTATCCCATGATGTGTATTCAACAGGCCACTAAGGCACTCAGATGATTTCATAGCATACCGCAACCTGCCTCGACTAAACAAGTTCATAATTTCTCATTGCTGATGGAGCGGAGCCTACAAGTGCTGTAACTGTGTGTTTCGCACCATTCAAATCGCATCACGATGGAGGTAGTTATGGTATTGGCTCCAGTGGGGGTGTCTTGGTGTGCCAAGGCACATACCCAAAGCCGAAATAGGGAACGGCGCCATTTGTGAGTAGGTAGCATATGTATTAACATCCGAATTTATGTCATTTGCCCCTGTATCGAACATGAGCTAGGCCGTCTATTGATGACTGCCGCATTGCCTTCCTATACGTTTCCTCTCAGCGCATGTTGTGCCGCTTATTGAATTCTCGTTAGACTGGGCACACAATGTAATTAACTATAAGTCTTGGGCTGAGATGACGGGACTGAGACTAAGAATTTGCATCTAATGTATTAGAAGGGCGACAATTGGAAAGTTTGGGGGCACACGACGCGCCAAGGCCAAGACAACTGTTGACAAGAAGAAAAGGGAACATGAAAACACAAGATGCAACGTCGTCACCCGCTACTATTGTATATTGTGTGTGAAAATTAGTGAGTAAAAGTCCTGGGAGTTAATAAAAGTACAATTAAGAGATTAAACTAAACTACCTAGGATGGTAATAGTGTTTGTTTTTTAAACTAACCCATATTATAGTACGCAATTACTTGGTATAATATCTTTTTGAGTGCTAACCAAACTTAATTTTCCAAGCCTCAATATCCCCGTTCCAGGTACTTTCCACTCCACATCACCACGACTGGATTGGCGGTGTAATTGCCATGAGCAGGCCAGGGCAACCAATGCGCCGCAAAGAAAAAGCTTCTGCAATAATGCACCGGTATCACCATCCCCTGTTCTGCACTATGCAGATAGCTACGCCAGCCAACACCTGAACCGGTTGCGCCGAAATAGTGATGCAGTGTCCTATATCAGCATAGATCGCTAGTACCTCTAGGGGAACTGCTGGCTGAACTTTAATATAAGTCAAACGCCTTTTCCTTAACAAAGCTCAGCACCCATGACTCATAGCTTTGATTTTAGCTTTGCATGGTAACGTCCCACACCCACTTCTGGGCACCCCCCACATTTGGGCACCCCATTTACACCAAAAACGCCGTTTTTCGAAATTCTATATTAAACTAAATACTTTACTTATTAAAGAGAATAAATATATGTTAAATAGATTAAGACTTAATTATAATACTTAAGTAGCTATATACTAGTATTATTAATAATAAGTATTATAAATTCAAGGTTTAATATTTATAATACTAATTTACCTAGCCTATATCTTAATATATAAAATAGGTAGAGATATTTAACTAATATGATTAGAATTTTTAAGTAAGATATAGTAGATTTATATATTCTTATACTTAGTAAAAAATTCTTTAAGCTTAGAATAATATTTTAAAATTTCCCTTAAGAAAAGTTTCTATTATAGAATTTTAACCCTTAATTATACTATATTTACTAAAGTAATACTTTTAAATCTCTTTTAGATATAATTATATACTTTTAATAAGTATAAATATTAATTTCCTAGATTTTTTAAATAAGTATATATGAGCGAAAATATATTTTTCTAATGTTAAGGAATACTAGTAAGTTACTAGTATCTACTAACATTTTAAAGCTTTTAGTTTTAAACTTCTATATTATAACTATTATTATATTTAAACCTTTATAAAAAATTAGATGGCTATAATTATACTTAACATAGTTTATATATATTTTCTTTTCTTAGTAAGTATAGTAGTTAGTTTAATATAGAATTTCGAAAAACGGCGTTTTTGGTGTAAATGGGGTGCCCAAATGTGGGGGGTGCCCAGAAGTGGGTGTGGGACGTTAAGAGATACTAGCTTATATTAAATGCCCCCTCGGGCAAAGGTATCCAAACATCACGGTCTCGGTGATTGCCGGGCTTCCGGCATTACATGCGAACAAAGCCGATCCAACTCTGTTGGATATATAAACTCTTACCACTACTTTCGATCTATTAGTCTGCTCTTACTTGCCTACTATACAATTAACATGAGAGCATCCTATTTTGACTGGTATGACAACAAACAACTTTCACCACGGAAATATTAGCTAATAGCCAATGTATGCAGAACAGAATTTTGAGACAAGCCTAGAAATGCACGCCCCATCATTTCTCACTCTTTTTGTTTCCGCCAGTGGAGCTTTGGCGGTTTCTACTTGCGCCCTGGCGCCAACTCCAAAGAGAGGACCTGATGTTGTTGGGACATGTACCAATGTTTCCGATACAAAATGTGTTGGGCGCGACATTTCGATTTGGTTTTCACCTCCGAGAGGCAACACAGGAGGCGTCCTACGAATTCGTAATAACGACAAGAATATTCGCAAGATTGTACAAGTTCGGCAGGATAACATCGCGACAAATTTCTGGATTAATGGAGGCGACGAATGTGTTACATCAAATCTGCGCATGACTGGCATAAATGGTTATTCCTCATGGTATAACGCGTAACTAAGATGCGCTAGTACTTGAGGATTTGTTACATAAAAACCACAAACGCGTGAAAGTAATACAAATGGCATGGCAACATACCTTGACTTGGGCCTTCATGAGACTGCATTAGCTCTCAGCTATTCGCTACAGCAGGATTGGCTGTTGATGTGGGCGAAACCGGCACAGAATGGTCAGAATAGTGAGCTGTGTGTGGTGGCCAGAACTAACTAGTCAGCTAGTGGGCTGCCTCAGGTGACAGGCGTTCTGCCAACAGTGGATGTATTTTATTATAAGCTGCTTCTTTTACAGCAGTTCGCCGACTTTTGAGCCTGGAAGCAAAGACGCGTCCTCCGTAAACAACCAAAGCATCAGTACAGCCGACCTTCGTCACTGTAATTGTCATGAACAAGTCAGGACATCCAACTGCGCCACAAAGAAAAAGCTTCAGTGATGATGAACCGTGGTTATTGACCCCTACTATGCAATGTTTGACGTAGTTTTGCCCGCAAGCACCATAACTGGTTGTGCCGAGACAGTGATGTAGTGTTCTGCAGGTATCCCTACATACCTAGTGCTAATACCTCTTGTCCTGTTGCAAATCTTGGAAAACAGATGTACACTAACATCAAGCATATGAGTTGACAAGAATATCAGGCGCAAGAGCTCCAGCTAGGTCTATGACGCCCCTGCAAAATGAGTCAAGTGAACACTTTGATAGGATATCTCATATTCAGTCGTACAAATGACTCGAGGCAACGTCAACAAGCCAACTAGTCACAGAACTTTAATATGCCTATTAATTGAATACCCTTACTTGAAGCTAAAATCGATATTCATGACTCGTAGATTCAATTTTGACTTTGGATCATAAGAAACACTAGTATACAATCATTCGGGGACAAATAAGTATCCGAACATAACAGTCTCGGTAAACAATGAGGCCTTCGCCAATAGGCATTAACAAGATCCATTTAATTCTGTCCAATATATACGCTCTCAAACCTGCCTTAACTATGCAAGACTACTATTTCTTTTTCCTAACCCATTACGTCGTTTGACACAGTCGCATCCTGTCTCTGTCAGTTAACATCAACCAAGTTTAAACAGAAGATGAGAATACCTTAGCTAACAGTTTAGGTGCATCAAGTAGCATCATTTAGAAACCGGGTAGAGATGCACATCCAACAATTTCTCGCCCTTCTTCTTCCCGCCAGCGGAGCTCTAGCGGTGTCTACTTGCGCGCCGGCGGCGTACCCTCAAACAGGACCAGCACCAGCCTCTGGGATATGTGTTTATTCCGGTACTCAATGTATTAAAGGCAAGACGTCGATTTGGTTTTCACCTCCAAAGGGCGGTGATGCAGGCGTCTTGCGAATCCGTAATAACGAGAGAGATCGAAAGATCGTCGAAGTTCATTCGGCAGGGGCATCTGCGAGTTTCTGGATTAATGGAGGCGATGAGTGTGTTACAAATCTACGCATGACCTCTGTGGGTGGCTGGTTGGCATTCTATAGGTAACGTGTAGGCCTAGAAAGTCGGCCCATCCTGTTATCATACTTAATGCTCGCAAAGGGTGTGTGTCAAAACATGCAGTTATACAAAGGCAAAGTTTACTGCAAGTCAAGTACTTTCATGTTGAACGCGTGCGATTTGTGATTGTCCTACACCTTTTACAGACTCTCAGCAGAATTTGACAGACATTAGGTGATTGGTGCTGAGAACGTGGATTCCTGAGACCCAGAACCTAACCATGATCTCTGGTCGAGGTGTCCACTACTTTGTACAAAAATGTGATGATGAAAGAAATTACGTAGATGGTGGTGTGTGGCCGTGCGCGTGTGGCTGAATGAGTCAAGGCGACTGTCCGACTTTCCAGGATCAAAAGTTTGCGCATTACTGCAAGTAAAAGCATCTGGGATGGAAGCGAAATGAGAGAACCAAGACTCAGTCAACTGCTTTTCTTGTCTTTATCGCTTTCTTCAATGCTTTAAATCATCTGCAAGTGACTCGGTAGTGACAATATCGTGACGACAGATCAAACCTTTTCAAGTCGACAGGGACATGCCGCATGGGTTTAGCCAAGGATGAAGACAAGTCTTGACTTCCACATGGAATGTAGGCGGAAAGAATCTATGACTCTCTCCTCTTCTGCACCAGCAACAACTCGTCAAAAACTAAGTGTCACTCAATGCCGAACAGCGTACATTCCTGCGTTATCAGCATCACCTTTAACCTAAACTCCCCAACCATTACACGCACCCAAAACCGCTGAGCAATGCCTCCACAAAAGCCATACGTAAACAATTTGCCGACCGATATTACACTTTTTTTGCCGTCAAAAACGAACACGGACGCCAGCTCTATTCCTTGAGCTTGATCTTTCCCGCCCTCCTTTTGAGATAGACCCCTGCGATACCCGCCATTGGTTACTCGATAAGCTAGTTAAGACGCTGGTAATCTACCTCACTGAAGACGACTTTGGAATCCATGCCAACGTAAGAAGCATCACCTGGAAGGTCACCAAGAACTGCCAAATTCTGGGGCATCACACCATATCACCAGCTCCTTGTCGTCAGAAATGCCTGGGCCGATAAGAGATAAGACCAGCATTTCTTTGTCAGACTCCACGATTTCTGTCATTTTGCCCTAACTATACTTGCGCCCTAGACCTACTTTGCCAGTAGGCAAAAAGCCGACGCGGCGGCCTCGGCACACGGACACGATCAACCAACCACAAGTAGACCACGTGCTTCGTCCATGGCGGTATTGTGGCCACACTTAAAGTCTTGAAACCAGATTTCGAGAGCCCAAAATCGCCCCTCCCCCAAGAGCTGCAATAGAGACGAAGAGCATCAACAAAGAATTGTCCAGGATCACGACGAGCTCGCGTTAGTCTGAATGGCGCCGAGATCAAGGTGCTCGAGAGCCTCCACAAACTCTTCATCTGAAGTAGAACTCGAGATTGAGCAGATTGACCCAGGGTCCGACAGGTCCGTCTGACGCCTATGCGGACCAGCTAGCAGCCCCGCCTCTGCTAGGGACTCGGGCCCCTGCATTTGATACGGATCGGTGTTGATGACGGTCATTAACTCTTTGAAAGCCGACTCTAACTTTTCATCTGTCCCGATCCGATCTTTCAACTGCTTCTCATAGTCATATAAACCGTAACTATGATCATACTTTAAATGCAAGTGGTCAGTCTGGACTAGGATCTTGATAGTCTCGAGGTCGGCATATTCAGTAACCACCTGAAGCAAATGACCACCACTGAGACGAGGACACTGGCTGTATTCAAACCAGCGGTCGAGCAATAACTGTAGAACACCATGGCTGTTGTGTGTGATGGCCGTAGTCAGAGGTGTCTGCCCAGTGATAGAAGTGGCGTTGATGTTGGCGCCATATTCTAGGAGCAGGAGTGCAAAGCTGACGTTATCTCTGCGAGCTACATGTATCAGGGGCGTTCTGCCGTCGATGCCGCAGGACTCAATGTCCGAGCCGAAATCCAGCAACGTCTTGAGAGTAAGTGGATCGGTGGCGCTCCGAGAAGCGCGATTGAGAGGGTTACTAAATTTTATGCCTGGAGGTCTCTTGGGTTCCGTGTCAGCGCCTGCTTCGAGGAGGAGGCGAACGCATTTCGTATGTCCATTATCTGCTGCAAATGCGAGGGGGGTGTCAAGCTGATAATCTATGTTGTTTGGGTCGGCTCCAGAGGCTAGGAGTATCGCGACCGTTCGATCATCTCCGCGCGAAGCAGCCCAAAAAAGAGCGCTTCGACCCATTGCGTCGACTGCTTCGAGATCATCCTGACACTGGAGTAGTGCGTTCTCTATGCTTATGCTCGACAACCCCAGTACAGATTTGTGCAACGGACTGTAATTCTGGTCGTCGATCCATTCGCTATCCATGGCAACAGGTCGCAGGGCCTCTTCGTCTTCTTTTCTGAGCTGACCTTGTAAAATGACATCCAATGCCTTGTTTCTAGGAGTATACTCGATAGGATTCGCTGGATGATAGTCTGGATCGCAACCTGCTTGCATGAGGAACTTGCTGGTTTGCCACTGATTACCATACAGAGCCCAGCGTAGCAGTGTGTATCCACGGGTGGAACTGACATCCCTAGTTGACGCCTGTCCGGTTTTGAAGAGGTGTTTCAGGCCATCAATGTTACCGATAAGTGCAAATTCGATAGCTTGGGAACTGTCTGGTATCCTTCTCATCACTGTCATTTGGAAATTTGGTCCGAGGTTTGGTTGATAGCCAGCTTGCACACGGATAATCTGAGACCAAAAGAGCCCCAGAGGGAACCAGTACTCTAAGCTGACATGCGTGGTTTGGGAGACCTCACAAGTGGGATTGTCGCATTTTGAGTTCAGTCCCGGCACTCCACTGTATCCCATGAAGAGCTGACCGAATAGCCGGTCCAAGAAAGCTGGTGAAGAGGAACGCTTTTGCTTGTGACAGATACAGGGGCATCCCGGACGACAGTTCGCCGAGTACCGCATCATTTGTATCCCTACTGCATCAGCACGCGAATGCAGAGGCTGACGGACGTTATTCCCTTTCTCGGCTTGGGAATGTCTGCGGCGGTGTTGAGCTGCAACGCCGTAATATGGACCCAGTCTGTTCTCCTGCCCTTGGTAAAATCGAGATCCTTGAGCTTTCATCATCTCTTCAATCCTGGCTAATCTTTCGTCAACAGTCCGATTGATCTCGCCCAGAGAGCTTGCGATCTCATCTCCGTGATGAGATACAATGCCAAGCACATCCTTTTTTAAATCGTGTTCGAATTGAGGAGAGATAATTGTATGGGCGCTAATGGCCTCGACTTGCATTCGAATATGTAATAGGTCGCGGCTGAGGACAGTTAGTACAAGAGCAAATGACTGTCAAGTTGCTGTGGGACGTACGAGTTTGATGCGCCCAAGAGTACGTTCAAGCGGCTTTTGGCGTTCTTGATATCTTCCTGTAGGCGTGATAATTTTTCCTGCACCTTAGACCAGGCTCTGGCCTGGACTATGGGGATGTTCGCGCGACTGCTGGAAGTTGACAGTGCATCGATGATACTTCTGAGTTCGGTGAGCTTCTCAGTCAACTGAGTCACGATATGCGCGATTTGGCTCTGCTCGTCTAGTGGTATGTTGTGTTTCCCTCGCTCTCCCAGCAGGGTCGCCACATCTATCAGGACAGCATTGATGTCGGTTACTTCATTATTCAGCGCGTGAAGCCTGCCGGGAAGCGTTTTGTAGACGTTGCGGAGACAAGCGAAGGATTTGGCGCATTGCCCAGCAAGGGTTACGACGGTGATGACACTGGCAGTAATAGACAGAGGATCCATGGGGTGTCTTGTCTACGGGCGTGGTAGCGGAAGTTGCTAATGGTGAAAATTGATGACACCTTTGGGCGGCAGCCTTGTACAAAACTCCGAGGTCTTGAGGGGTAGCACATGGGCGCCTCAGTGCTGACGACATTGGATGCAGGATCCAGGATGCAGAGTCACAAGACATGTACCAACCAGAAGGCTAGCCTGATAAATACCTCATCTATCAACCAAAACAAATAGAATCCCAACTAAGTACTAAATAGTGCCCTATTGTACCAAACTGTACAGGGTAACCTTCTGGTCTAAGTTTAACCCATGTTTAGTGAGGGTATTCATTATATCATTTGATCCCTGGGATTGGAATGGATAATGATGAGATCGATTGAGAACTTGTCTCTTTACTACAACCAAAGTGGAATTTCTTTCATTCTGGCCAATCACTTAGGAGATGCATATGCAACCAATCGCTTAATTCTTGGAGAGGGAAAGGAATCTTCAACCACCAGCTTAGCCTGTAGGTCGGATTTCATGGGTCAATTGCTATGCGCAGGTTGGTACTTTGACATGTAGCGAAGTTTACGGACTTAGTTATATGCAAGATAAAGACGTACTACATAAATGTAAAACGTAAAGGAAGACGGATTTGACACACTTGAGCAGGGCGACAGGTCGGGCTGCAATAATGAAAGCGTCCGTAAATCATTTGTCAGTCCTGATCCGTTATGACTCTGAAGATGTGGAAAAAACCGGTCGGCATTAACTGTTACCTTCGATCGGCACATAGAAAAAGCAACTAGCTAACGAATGAAAAAAATTACAACAAAGGCCAATAACTAATTTCCTAGGTAGTTTCGGCAA
Organism: Colletotrichum truncatum; assembly: GCF_014235925.2. Taxonomy (NCBI): domain Eukaryota; kingdom Fungi; phylum Ascomycota; class Sordariomycetes; order Glomerellales; family Glomerellaceae; genus Colletotrichum; species Colletotrichum truncatum. The sequence continues at coordinate 51,464 of NW_027222410.1, read as the reverse complement.
AGCTTTTAATCTCGACGTTGTCCAGAAGGATGTTCGCTCCATGGTTTATGTCTTCGTCTGCGTTGAAGAGGTCGAACTGTATAGCAACGTGTCCCACCCTCGGCAAGCTAACCGGCCCCGACCTGTACGTTTGCCAGTACGGGTTGTTCGTGCTGTCCCATATCAAAACGATATTTTCCGGTGATAGGATCTTTTCGTCGTGCTCCGTGAGGATATTCATTTCAATCTTGTTGCCCAGTGGAAGGCTCGGCGTCTTGGGTATTATAATGTAATCAAAAGAGACGACATAAAACCCCTCTATCGGCACGGAGAACAACTGCCGCACCATTGCGACCGGCTCTACACCTCCGATAGCGGGATTGAGCATGAGGGCGGTGCTTCTCGAGCCGTACTGTCTCGTGGCCAACGCGACAGTGGCTGAAGATGAGACAATCTCCCACCCGCGAGGAGGACTTCCGGCTGTTTCGAAGTCGCCATTCACCAAGAGATTGGTGGTCACTGCCGGGGGCGGCTCAACCGTCACAGTCACCGTTCCGGCTGTCGTCGCAGTTGAGACGGTGACCCATGAGGTCGCAGCTGCTGTTATTGTGACTGTTACTGTAGATTTCTAGGCAGGCAGGTCAGTACTTGAGAGAATTTTAAAAGTAGAATAGCGGTCTGGATGTGTGCCTACCTCTGTAACAGTCCTCGTGGAGATCGTTGCCGTCGCCGAGACGGTACGAGCCGGCACTCCGATGCACGAGCAGGCTGAAGTGATGCGAGATGCCGGGTATGAAGTCCCGGATGTTACGCATTTCGGTGGTGAAGCAGGCGCAGCTGCACGCTCCTCAACATCACGTTTTGTGGGGGCAAGACGAGTAATGGTCTCGGTAGCAACGGGCACCGTAGTTGTAAATACCGTGGTGGTAGACGTGATAGTGTTTGTCTCAGTCCGTCCAACGATGGTCGTAATCGCTCGGGTGCTTTGAACCCCAGTGTTAATAAACGTGTCTCATAAGAAAGGGATGGGCCATTGACACATACGACGTCGCCGTGACTGTCTTCACCGTTGTTGTAAATGGTGAGAGACCGCTACAGTAAGCAACCGCCTGAACAGTGTATCTTGTGTCTATAAGACATCGGAACAGATTATCGCGGTTGCACTCATTCGCACGCTTCTGGAGGTATGGAGATGCCTCCACAGGCCCTAATAAAAGCAGTCCGCCGAGAAAGAACTTTTTTAGGAGCATAGTGTGTGATCTGGCTGATTTGAAGGAGAACGAATACTTTGGTATGAAATAGCTACCTCGAGTGAAAGACAGGTTGACCTTTTATAGCTCTGTGATGATTGAGGCAGCAATTAGGCATGGACATCGTTATACACCTTGGTGCTAAAAAGATTGTATGCACCATGCTCCTCAAGCATAGCTGGGCACTGCATTTGCAAGCGATCAATCCCGTGATAGTTCCCCTCTGCGTCGACAGCTGCAGATTAGCCTCATTCAAGGAGGTTGAGTTCAAAGCTGAGTGGTGCATTCAGGTCAGGCCTCGGACGGAAGAAAGGGCAGATCTCAAGCAGATGTGCTGGACATGTCGGCATGGCCGATTATCAGTCGATCAATCGACATCGAACGTAACTAGAGAGGGTCAAACCATTCAAAAGCAACACGTCTCAGATAAATCCTCTTCTGCCTTGGGATAATGATACCATGCATGCGTTGGCATGCAGATTTCCTGGGACTTCAGCGCGGTCGAAGGCGCCACAAACATTAAAAAGCATCAACTGCAGCACAGGTTAATGACAGCACCCAGAGCGAGTTGAGTCCAGACTCTTGCACGCTTCGAAAACCGGGCGTGCGCTAGCCCAAAAAGGCACTATTGATTCCCAGAGTGGGAATCGCTAACAACATTGAGGGTGCAGGTGGCTTGCGCTGACAATATTGACAGCTGAGCCTTTTGACTGCTACCGATTGGTTGGTGTCCGTTGGGCTGGGATTTACGCAAGACCCAAATACACCAATGCAAGCCAAAAGTGTTCCTTGACTTTACAACATGAAAACCTCCAAAAATTATTCCAACGGCTTCTTCTAAGGCTTTTAGTAAAAATCTCCAATGTCAAAACCAGATAACCAAGCGCAGTGCGAAGCGAAGTTCTCGTCTTGAGAGTCGTCTTTCGAAAGTCTGAGAAATAATTTCTGTGGAGTTTGTTAGTTGAAACATGGGTCACTTTTTGTGTCACGGCATGAACGGGGTCGGTGTTCATTGGGACCAGCGTCACCAGTCCTATGAACCCGCAGGCAAGTCGCAGTTCAAGTATGGGACTACTGGCTGAGTGCGGCTATTGAATTGATCACTCTTTCATTGTTGCTGATGTCTGACGATGGACCACGCGAAAACCTACCCGACACGGCTTTTTCGAATACCTAGGTAGTTTATCTTTATCCCATCAACTGAGGCCTCAGTTTGCCAACTCCTCGGCTTCCCACTTTTAAATTATAGTTAATGCTCCGCAAAACCTTCCGTACAAAGTAGTCTGTTGAATTGAGTTTGGCTCAGAAGTTCTAACACATGTTTATGTGCTCAAAGATATGGTCGTCTCTAACCTTGACGCTTAGAAGTAATACAGAAGAAATATGTCCAGGTCAAAGTAAATGAAATAGCAGGACTTTTAACAAGGGCTATGATTGATTTACTCTAACCTAGGCGAAAAAAAGGTCGTACAGAAGTTGACGGAACGCTAGTCTACTAGCCCCATCTTAATACTTGATGGAGAAACTATTAGCCTAGCATAATAGTCTTCCGCTGCATACCCAAATTTTCTACCGTATCCTTCCATTGTATTCCAGGCTTCAACTTAAGAAACCCGCTTCCTACCCTTTCAAACACAGTATGACCGTCCATTAACATTTCTGATCCTATCTGGAATACACCCAGAACGTATTCGGATCCATCATACCCCGCGATCCTGTCATGAGCCTTAGTTAAGATCAAGGGGCAAAACACTGCCTCGATTTCTCCCATTGGTATTCTGGGAAGTTCATCTGGAACCGCGCAGACACTTTCAACCTCCTCTCTAATGCCTTGGGAGTCGTCAATGCAAAATGTAACACCTGTACTCCAGTGGTGCTTCTCACCAGCATCCTTCTTCCACTTCCCTTCCATGGCGAAGACACTAAGTTCCAAAGCTACTGACGGTAGTGTTGTATCATCAAATGCTCTCTTCCCGATGCTTTTGATGTATCGTTTAGCATATGCCAAGGATACGTCATGATCCATGATGCGAGACATGTCGTCAAATTGAAACTTGGACTCGTTGAAAAACACTTCCCCATCTACCGACGCCCAACTCCAGGTTGGGGGCTTATGGAAAATGCCTTGCCTTTCATCGCTCGTTGAATACTGTCTTCTTACTGTGTGACGTAGACCAGGCCCCCAATGGTTGTACTCGCTGCCGCTCCAACAAAGACTTCTAGGAATAGTTTTCCAAAAGTGGCCTTCGATATATTCATCCCTTGTGGTCGAATTCATGAGCGCTGCGATTGCGGAGAAAGCAACGAGTTTGTCGGACTTGGGATAAGTGAGGTCGCGGCTAGTATACTCTTCTACGATCTGAAGCCATGTTGTGAAAAGGTCATCTGGCTCCATGGCAATTGGAACTGGAGGAATTTGATAATATTCCGCCGTCATACTATCAGGGAGACCCTCTGGAAGAGACTCACATGCGTGAGGAAGTTGTTTGCAACTCCAAAATACCTCCCCCGCACCGAAGGCCAGGACTCTTGCAGGGAGTAGTCGTTCTTGCAAAGCCCAAGCGCGGGATCCGAGTGGCTGATAGTAGAGTGCAAGTTCGTGGTAACCAGCGGGGACTACAGTGTATGTTTTAGGCTTCGACAGAGAGGCATCCTCACCAGCAGTACTTGGTATGTTAACCTTGAATGGTGATATAATCTTAGGTTTTGACCCGCTGATAATACTATCGTGCGGGCTTGCAGCCCGGTTCAAAGCGAGACATATTGCGCAATTTGCATAGACGTCTTGCATCCGAACAGACTCATATAGCCAATCCTCCTTGCTACCTGGGCCGGTCTGAATGATACAGAGGCAATCAATCCAAAGGTATTGAAGACCTAGAAGTCGCGCGAAAGAAATGGCCTCTCGAAAAGCAAGAGGCAAATCGGATAGAGGAACACCGGATTGCAGGTCAGCTAAGTTGGCGGCAGTAAGGCGGAGAAAGTTGAAAGGCGGAGATCCCCAACAGTAACTCAAAGCAGCGTATGGGCCGCTTAAAGTTTCTTGACCTGTTACAATGAGCCGTATTTGAGCCTCCCCTATTTCAAGTAGCCGAGTTGGGTATGATGCCGGTAGGGGATGTGAGAGGCATTGCGCATGCTGCCTAGAACAGATATCTATCCATTGTTGAGCAGCCTTTGCAGACTCCGGAAATGATATTACTCCTTTCCGGTTTTCAATGGAAATGCCTGTAGAACACGAAGAAGTCGGCCACAATGAATAAGATTGCTCGTAACTAGCACATTCGGAAATGGCTGATAGATGTAGCTTCCACAATGGTTCCTGTCCAGATTCTTCCGGACGGGAGAGGTTGAAAGAACTTGATTTAAATTCTGTATTTTCGCCTTTATGGGTGTCAATGATCTGCCAAAAGAAATCTTTGCAAATATAGCACCCATCAATCGCAGCCTCTGCGAGGGACAAAACGTCAGGCTGGTGGTCACCGTCTTCTGAAATCGAGTCATCTGGATCAAAATCATCGAAAATAGAAAGGCAAACGTCACAGAGCATGGCTGATAGTAGGCATTGACCTTGCAAAGATTGAGTGTGAAATGGTTGTATAGAGTGTGGTTTTCAAGTCGCAATGTGAAAGGGGGAAATCAAGGACAGGAATTAGGGGCCAACCATGGCGGGGTAAGACTACTAGTAACGTGCTGTGGCTAACTTAGATACTTGTATAAGCCATCTCGATGCATGCCAAGGTAGGATTATGCCGGTCAGAGGCCAATTGGAAGGCTACTCCGCCACCTACATGGTTACATCACTGCATCTTCGTGGGGCTGAGGCCCTTCGAAGTCTGCCTTAGCAATATGAGTGGCTAGTTATGTGCCTAGTGCTACAGAGGTAGTATATGCGAGAAAGACTGAAATAAAATTACCGGATTGTTGCCTAAAACTTCCAGCCTGATGGCAATGGCGAACCAGAAAGCCGCCATACGTATGCTAGTCTACCATAGATAAACTATCACGTCGCCATTTAGATACCAGGCTCACGCTTAACTATTTACACTTTTTGACCATGTTAATAGGTGTTCAATGACACGACTTGTCAACTGCTATAGAGCAACATTACAATTTCGATTGACACTATTAACAACAGCACACTACCTAAATCGACTACATAAGAACTCCCATCGCTCAATGATAAACCAGAAACGCAGATGACGGACTCGGTAAAGAGCGCGCAAGCTCTTATTGAGGAATTACAGCAAAATTGGGAAGCTTTCAAGGCAATCGGAGCTGAACAACCCAACAGTGGCGGAGGCATACAAAGCTTACTTGAAGAAATGTACGACTAGTTACTCCTAGCTTCTTTTCATTTATAAGGATGAATGAGTTAACAAATGCCTAGTGTCTCCAAACAGCTGTACAGTAAGGAAACGCATTTCCTTCTCGAGTTGATACAAAATGCAGATGATAATCGCTACATTGGCGTGGTTCCCATTCTAGACTTTACTTTACGTAAAGACAGCCTACGTATAGACTGCAATGAAGTTGGCTTTACAGACAGCAACGTTCGAGCTCTCTGCAGCTTTGGGCAAAGCACCAAATCTGGATCTGCTCACCACATCGGCGAGAAGGGAATCGGCTTCAAATCGGTTTTCAAAGTAGCTGCTACTATCTACATCCATTCATGCCAATTCTCGTTCAAGTTCGATGGTAAACAAGACTTGGGAAACGTCACGCCGATTTGGTGTGAATTTCCAGCACCTGTACGGCATGGCCACACTTCTTTTCTTCTGGAGCTATCCGAGGAATGTGACAAAACAATGATCACCAAGGAGCTGAAAGCGCTTGACCGCACAATGCTTCTGTTTCTTCGGCAGCTGAAACAAATCAATGTTGTCATTGATGACGAAGACGGCGACATGTGGCAAAATACCCTCAGTAGAGAAGATCTAAAGGACCGCAACAACCATGTCACTAGACTATGGAAAAACAACACTCCGTCGGATTACTTGATCGTTCACCATAAGGTTGAAAATCTTCCGGAGATGAAGCAGCGGCCAGGATGCTCAAGCTCAGAGATTGTGCTTGGTTTTCCAATCTTGAATGTAGCTGAAAAGCCGAAGCGTACTCAGATGGTCCACGCATTTCTGCCTATTCGTGACTATGGCTTCAAGGTCCGTACTTCAAGACTGTTAATCAGGTACAAGTAAACTGATCTGACACTTGAGCAGTTCCTGCTTCAAGGTGACTTCGTTTTAACAGCGAATCGACAAGACATCGATGATAACGCCTGGAATCGCACCGTTCGCGATGGCATTGCCGATGCTTTTGCTATTGCCGTTGGTTGTTTCAATGACTTCTCCGGATTTCTGCAGTATCAATGGCCGTACTATCTTCCAGGGGAGAACATGTCAGATTTCTTCAAGCCACTCATAAACGAAATCCATCTGAAGCTGGCCCACCAACCACTAACGTACATGATAAGCGAGTGAGACAGACAAGCGAGTGAGACAGTAAACCAGACCTTCGCGACAATAATATCGAAATCTATAACAAGAAATCTTAGATTGATTAATACTACTCGGATTCCTGTTCTTCGGATGTTTCCTCAATAAATTGACATGTTCTCGCGTTGTGGCCTGTATTCCCGCATACGCCACACCGACGATAAGTCGTCTCAGACCTCACTTTGCGACCACTACTCCGTCGCGTTTCCTCTTGTAGTTGCGTGTCTGCCTCTCTTTGCGACTGTATATCCTCTCCAGTAGATATAGTAAGACTTCCTCCTTTCTGTAGACGTGTTTTCTTAGCCCTTCGACGCCGACTTAATATTGCATTCTCCTCTCGAAGGATTTGAACCTCTGACTCTAGTAATGCTACCCGATGCCCTAGTCCTTCTGTCCCTCTGGCTAGCTTACTCACAGCACTATAAATTGATGCTGGAGAGCTGCTTCGGTGGCGTGAGATTCGACTCTTAATAAAAGTAGACTGTGATCTTGCTTTGCTTGGGTTGCTCGGCGTCCTAGAGATCCAAGGGTCTGGTGTCTGAGGGACCCCCTCCTCAGGCGTTGGCGTTCGGAACTTTACATCCAGCTTTGAGAGAACACTTTCTGCATTCAAAGGGACAAGTCCAGCTCCTCGGAAACCTCCCTGGATATTTTTCCTCGTAAAAGACTGCTTAAAAGCTTCGTGAAATGCTGCAAAGAAATCTTCCTTCGAGATATGGGTTGTGCCTCGCCGCATCTTATTCTCAATTTGCCGACCGTAGGCATTCTTTAACGGCTGAAAACAACCAACATCTAAGGGTTGAAGTAGATGAGACGAGTGAGCCGGCATGCACAGTGTAATAATGTTGTTTTCTTGACAAAAGAGCTCGAAGGCTGCGGAGTGGTGACTTTCATGACCATCAACAACGAGGAGGCGATATTTCCCAGACGTACGTGGTTTTGTATAAATGTCGAAGTGTCTGATCCAGTCAATACCTCTCTCGTTTGTTGTCCATCCATTTTCAGACGTTGCAATAGCCCAATCGCCCGGAAGAGAGGTTTCTGTATACCAGCTTGAGAGGTGATACTGGCCTGCAACGATGATGTATGGCGGGATGCTCTCCCCTTGGGAATTAATAGCCTGGATAACTGTAACCCATTCCCTATTGCCAGGCTGTGTCATCTTCGTATTTGAACGCCTTTCAGCACTTGTAACAACCATTCCAGAAGCAATAACGCCCATCATAAAGCCGGTCTCATCAAAGTTGTAGATATCAGCATCAGCAATACCATACTTCGCAATTGTATTCTTCACAAGCGAAAACCAGCCACGAATCACCTCTGGATCTTCGCATTAAGCTCTCTTATAGTCATACTTGCGAAAGAAACGCGTCCTAAGCTATGGTTGTCGCTTGACGAAATTAGAAGCCCAGCGCTTCCCAACTGGAGGCGCGTCGCGCTCTGCGAGAAGTCGATTGGCCATTTCTTCCACACCACTCAGCCGGGGAGGAAATGATCGCGTATCTAGGTCGAGAATATACTCAACTATTGTCTTCTCTTCTAAATCTGATAAATTCCGTGAATTAGGCATGCTGTCGCGTCGTGAGACTATTCCCTTTAGTCGCCGGCTTAATGTTGCGTGACTGACTGTATAGAGTGCACCTGCGGCCCGAGCACTAAGTTTTGGGTCATTTCTCATTGCTTGAAGGGCAATTTGTAACCTTCTTTCAATACTAGCTGATTCCATGATTTATTGTAGAGGAAAAGGTGCCGGTCGCGTCAAGGTGCGACGGTCGCGGTTTACTGTCTCACTCGCTTGTCTGTCTCACTCGCTTATCATGTACGTTAGCCTAAACATTTTTTTTATTTTCATAGAACGTTGTCTATATAAATTGAAACGTATTTAATCAAAGCAGGTAGCAAAACGTAACTCCTTGCTATTAAAGGTCTGATTTTCTGCTATTCAATCTTCTTTTCTTGTAAATTTAACCCAAACATCTTGGAAGAATTGTGTAGCTTAGGTAGCTTCGGTAATAGCTCTGATATCCAGAAGGTTATCTGACTAGCCTTCAGGCTAACGCGCATATCTGTTGCAGTGGTTTCAGTCTCTGTCTTAGACTTAGGTTGCTCTTAGACGACTTGTGTGATGCTGCCAAGGAAAAAGGGCCAAATCCAACTTTAACATTAGCCTCAGTGCCCGAAGACTCAAGCGAGCTTTCAAGGGAAGAGGTATCTCCGTAAAAGTCAAGTTGAACGTTGGCGGCGATTACAAAAGTTGTTGGGTATGCAAAAAACTGAGTGTGCTCAGAGGTTTGACGTCCTTGTTTTGAGCGACGAGCTCAGGGAGCTTCTTGAGGGCCAGGTGATAGGGCGAACCCTTCAGCGCAATCAGGAGCTCATAGTCAGAGAAGAGTTCTTCATATACCAAAGGCAGCTCAATCTCAACCAGCATAGCGTCGCATGCTATCTCCACGTCTAGGCTAGACATCTTGGCCATTGCCTTGGTAGATGCCTCGGTATGCGACACACCACCTGAGGCAGACCAGAGACCCCACGATGCTTGGGCAGCAAAACTGTTGGCTGATACGGATCGTAAGCCGTTTTAGTCTTAATTAGAACTGCCCGTGCTGTAGGTTATCACACTTTTAGAGCAAGCCTCTTAGCTTTGAAAAATGCAGATCCTTCTTTTCCATTTATTAGTCATCATGTCCTGTATTCACGCTGACCCTGGTCTCTGGTATAAAGCTAAGCCATAAATGATCCTTTCGGTTTCTAAAGTAGGTAGCGAGGTATGGCTGCCTAAAGCTGCCTGCTGGCATGATTAGTGCGTGACTTAAACCTGAATGCACACTGTTCATCTCCATATGAAAACGTACCTTTTTGAATAGGCTTTGAGAAACGTGTTATTATTTATTCTTACTATTAATAAGCGCGAATGATTGCAAGAACTCATATATATACAACGGCGGAGAACTCCAATGTGACTACATCTCATTAGCTCACAAACGGCCATGCATCGAACTATCCACAGGCTTTGTCTTTCTGCCTTAGTTGCCCTCGCTTTATCTGCTGCTGTGTCAGCTGAGCGGCATCCATTCAAATGCCCAACAGAAATTGACAGATTTATATACGCCACCCAACTTAGGCGAAACGCTGGATATGGGCTTGGAGATTCCTTGGACTCGATGGACCAGGTCCACAACATCATGACCAAGTGCTCCACCATCAAAAGTCTCAAGCTTCGAATCTCATGTTCAGGATGTTCAGACTGTCCTGACCGATACAACTTTCCTTTCGAGCTTCCATCTGGCTCGCATTATTCGTCGCAGCTCGAAGCACTAGATCTAGAGGGGTATAGCTTCAACGAAAAGCCATGGAAAGAGGCGGGAAAGCTTCAGCGTTATGGGAACACCGCCGATCAATACCTTAATTGGCTGTATTACGGAAACGCTTGGATCTGGCTGAAAGGGCTAAGGTTGTCTGAAGCGCAAAGAAACCTGACGAACTTGGATCTCTGGCTAGGTGCAATGGACTTTTCCAAAATCGAGAGTCTCTCGATTCGGTCAGACGGAGCATTAGCTTCTATGATACCTCACCTTAAATCCCTAAAATCGTTCACTGCATCCGGGGCTTGGGCCAAAGACTTCATCCTTGCACTTCCATCAAACACCCTTGCTCATCTTTCCTGGCTGAACAGCGGCCAAACTGGGGCTTCGGTTAGCCCCATCATACGCAGCCACGCATATTCCCTGAGAAGCTTGGAATGGCGCGAATACGAATTATTGCAACGGCAACGGAGAGTCATGACAGCGGATCAGCTTTCCGATTTGGGCTCCATGGCACCAAACTTGAGGTCGCTGACATTTGACATTAATCAAAATGGCACCTGGGGGTGGGATCATCTCGAGGCACTAGCTACCAAGTTCCCGAACTTGGAGAACGCGACCATCTTCTTGGAAGAGGCTAGCGAATGTCGAAGACAACTTGAGCAGGCAAAGCAACAGTTGATGTCGTGGAGAGAAATGAGAATGATTGAGGATAAATCGACTTGTCAAGGCGCCGATTCCTTTGCAAATCCTCATTTGAGTGCCTCTGAGGCTCGTGCGCCTTTCGAATTTCTTCTTAAAGAGAATGCAGACATTGACAGAAAGCTTCAAAAAGTCGAATTCTTTTCTGGTGGCCGGGAGAGAGGATGGGATGGGCCCCTGACAGTTGACGAAGATTGGCTGCAGGATCATCAGTCTTGGGCTCTTTGTGAGGTTGTTGACGGGGATGGTGGGCCTGGTGAAGGGTTTAAGCAGGTTGCAGCTCTTGAAAAGGGAGAAAAGTTAATTATTTGTCAAGATGATATGGAGAAATGGCACAAGCTCCTTTCAGATGTGAAGCATAGGGAAACAAATTGGACACGCGAGCGACTGGGCGAGTAAAAACAGGAGATTCTATTGAAGAGAAAACCCCTGATGGTTTTGGTGGGAATGTGGCTGGAATTGATAATCATTGAATGGATATTTAGACATTTTCTTACCTTGTTGACCCAACTCTCGATTCTTCGAATTAAAAATAAATTGGACCAAGAAAGCCTACCTGGAGCTGCCAGTCTACTTACTACCTTGAGGTAGGTACTTTTCTTTCATGCTCTGCTTCCATCATCCCATCATCCCATTTCAGCGACTGCGGACAGCCCTTCGATATTTACCAGGGTTTGTAGAATGTATTGTCATTCTCCTTGCTTCAGACGTCGAGAAGTGGACAGGGCTGTTGCCTTGCATGTGTCTTGGTCTTGTTTGTAAAGTTTTACAGTCACCTATTCTCTATCGGCATAATTTGATGCATGGTGAAGAAAAACGAGTTTCACCCTGTTGGTCGCTAACCTTTGCGGTGGTGTGCACAAAATGCTTTCAAAATAACGACGCGCAACATTGAGGCCGCATACGCTCTTCAAGATAAATGGGTTTGCACTAGGTGAGCCCAAAATAAGTCCCTTTACAACATCCTGCGATGTTTTTGAAACCCCGCGCCATGAACAGGTTTTGATCTAGATCTCTAACACAGCGGGCGCGCAGACTCCACCTGCATCGTCGGAAGGGCGCCAAACTGACCCATCTCCTGATACATCTCAAAGATGCTCTCCATGGTGTCAACGAAGCCTGTCCACCCAAATCTCCTTGCCTTGTTCAAGCATACGCTGCCAAACCGGTGATATGCCCACTTCATCAAGGAGAAGGACTCAATGTCGTCAAAGGGATTACTTGTGATCTTGCCTCCCGATTCCTCCATAATATCCCTCCATACGGCGGCATTTCTCTCATCTCTGGCCCAATCTCCGAGGCAGAAGCTCGACTTGGACAGCATGGGCGGCCCGTAGCCCAGGGGAGAATTCTTGCCCCCGCATCCCATTTCCACAGTTGCCATCTTGGAATCGTCATCTGGCGGCGGAATCACACCCTTGGCACCAAACCATCGTGCCAGCTCGGCAAAAAAGCGTTCATAAGTGAAAGGCCCACCGTCATTGGTATTGAAAGCTTCATTGGCGCAAGGCTTTTCCAATGCAGCCCACTCACTCAAGTAGCCCGTCATGCGAGCCGAGCAATGATAGTACTCATACTGCCACTGTTCCCAGTCGCCTCCAAAGACGAGCGGCTCTCCCTTTCGAGCCTGAACCGCGGCGTAAACGGCAAAGCGGTAGAACGTGTTCATTGCAGCATGCGTTGACGAGCCGATAATCGCGGCAGGCCTGATAACGTTCCACTTTGTGCCAGTTCTTTCGCAGAACGCCTTAAGAAGATCCTCTTGATGATAATAGAAATTGGGTGCAAGATGCCTCGGTTGCGGGTCCGACTCAAGTTTCGGTGTAGGCGCACGACCGATATGCATGCCGTAGTTCTTGCCGCCAGTCTGAAGGATAAAGCGGGTAGGTTTGATGTCTGCCAACTCAAGAGCCTCCAAGAAGTTTTTCAGCAGAGCAGTGTTACTCTTGACAAGAGCCTCAGCTTCAGACCAATCTTTGTGAATGTAGGAGTAAAAGAAGATGTGATCAGCTCGAACACCTGACGATTTCAAGCTCTTGGCAATCAAGGTGGGATCGTCGAGGAAATCGCATGAAATCATTTTGATCCGGGACCGGGCTTCATCCGACAGTAAGGCCATCATTTCATTTGGGGGAGGTCTGCGCGAAAGACAATAGATGGTCTCCCAGCGCTGAGGGCTGTCGAGAAGAGCGCGCATGGTGTTGAACCCAGAAATGCCATTGGCTCCAGTTACAATGGCTGTGAGGCCCGCGATAGACTCGTCGAATGTCGGAAGGTTTCTATAGATGCCAATTTGGCGAAGATGGGCAGATGATGAGCTCATGATTGGTTTGGTGTGGTGAGAAAATGGATGAAGTGATTTGGATGATGATTCGAGTGCCAATCAACCAGACTGGCGAGGATGAACTTTTTATATGTCGAAATCAGGATCCGTCAAAATTATCATTTGTCACGTTAGCAATTTCACTTGGGTTTGTCTTGTCCTATGGCTTCTAGGGTTTCGTCTCATGGTACACACCTCGGGTTTTATCCCACCTCGGGTTTTTTTGTCATGGTTTTCCAAATTTTCACATACTCACAGTGCAAAAAGCTCCCAGATCGGACCCGGACGCATTCAATTGGGATGAAGTCAGATTCACCGGTGTGGGACTTCTAGAACGGGGTCCAAAGTGGTCCACAATTGTCCGGATCGGATCAGTTGTAGGCCCTGGAAAAGTGCAAACTTGGCATCGGACCAAGCCGCGACGACATTCACGGCCCTCACAGTGCTCTTGGACAATTTTGTGGGGCGGCCCCTTTTTCAGGAGTGGTCTGCAGAACGTATGTCACCGATCATTTGCTCCCACGCATTCTACGGCCTTCTTGCCGACCCCGAAGTCCGTCCCTTATCCCAGGTACATCAATAGCTATGTTCTGCTGATCATTTGAATGAGATGAACAATGCATTGTATAGACCTACAAGGGCTTGCTGAGTTAGATCGACATTCACCCGAAGCTCGAAAAAACAAATGAATAGATTGTCCTTGCTTATCTCTCACTGGCTATCGAGCTTTCTACGACATAGATTTGTTCGCTTCATTACTCTCATTCAACATGAGCTTATAATCGCACTTGGCCTTGCTATCTCCATTTCCACGGCAGACGGGGCACTTTTGGCCATGCACGATCAGCTGATAATGCAGGGCAAACTTGATTTGATTGGGGATGCGGGCGTCAAGATGGGCCTGCGCCATTTCTCTAGACGCTTCACGCGGCCGCCAGCCCCATAGCCCCGAGATGCGGTAGATATGCGCATCCACCGCAAAAGTGTCTCTCTTGAGGCAGATGCTCAGGAGGCAGAATGCGCATTTTGGCCCCAGACCCCAGTAGCTCATCACCTCTTTGACGGCTTCCTCGTCGCTCACATCGAAGAGGAACTGAAGATCCCATTTCCCATGGCGTTTCTTGACATCCTTTAACAGTTGCATCAATATCTTTGCCTTGCGGTTCTGCATGCCGCCAGGCCTGAGTGCATCGATCAGCTTGTCCATGCCACCCTCCTCTATCGCGTCGTAGTTGAAGGTCGAGCCGTAGACGACTTTCATATTCTTCATCGCTCGTTTCGCGTTAGACCAGCTGGTAGCTTGGCTGAGAGCGGCTACGACAAGAGCATCCATGACATACGGATACTCTTGGGAGGGGGCATCTGGATCGGCAAACGTTTCGCGAACCACATCGCCATGGAGCTTTTCGAGGATGTCGTGAGCAGTCTGACATTCCTCGGGCGTCGGACGTAAAAAGTCTGGGTACGGCGAAGACTTGGCGTGCTTCGACCAAGCTGTCCATTTCTTGTCGGCGAGGTTCTTGGTTGGCGGTGAGCCTTCGAGTTCGCGTGGAGACGCAGCATCAACCTGGATGTCCGCGGCCGGTGTCGACTCCTTGACTTGCGTTGAATTGGGTGAAGCGAAAGAAATCTTTTCTTCAGCGTCTACTGAAGGGCTGCTTGGTGTTTTCTTCGGACGACCCCGTCTCTGTGCCGTTTTTTTGGATTTGGGGATGCCTGAGTCCTCGGTTTTCCTTTTGCGTTCCTTTTTGGGGCCAGCCATAGCCGCTGATGCCGCCCTTGTCTGCATTACTGCTACTGCGGTTTTAAAAGTTTGGGAACTCACGGTTTTGGCAACCAGCATTCCAAAAATAAGTTGGCAAAGTAAGCAAACAAAGTGGTGTCGGTGTCTTGTGAGAAGTAGGGAGGCTAGATGTATTTACACGCCACATTTTGTGGAGCTCCTTCAACACTCAGTCAGACTAGGCGGCGGGTTGATTTCTGTCCTGTAAACGATAGAGACGGACATTTTGGGAAACTAGTTGTCCGAGATGAAAATACGCTTAACTGTATGACGGCATCGATCTCGGCCGGGACCCACTGTTATTTCGATCTTACGCGCTAGGACCGGGTCAGACATTTTTGTCCAGCTACTGCCGATACTCGCGACCACAACAAACAGGACGAGAGGTCTGTAAACATATATTGTGGTAATAGCAACATCGAATAGGATTCACGCAATATCCTGCCAGATTTCTCATTGAACTCTCTCGCTCAGAATATTTCTGATTGCTTGATGTTAAGCAGCGAGCAAATCTGTAGAACAATGTGGTGGCGGGCATTTGCAAGGGGGCACGGAGAGTACTCATAGTGGTAATTCCTCCTGGGCCAAAATCATGTTATCCTCAGCCTCCGGACTTCCGGACCCACTCTGCCGTCCCGGCCGCGAAGTCACGTGACAGTTTCGGTCCAGCGACCGTATTCTTTACCATCTATCGTCCCTTCGCTCGCTCACTGAGGGAATACAAGCTGTTTTATCCCCAGTTGATGCTGCCCATGTCGTAGTCGGTCACCACAACAACAAACTCAAGATTTAACCCTCGCACATATAGGAGTCCTACTCGATGTCTTAGATTGACTTACTTTCGTAGTGTGACTGTGTAATATTTGAGTCGACACATCACAGACTGTATAGAAAGCGGAGATTAGTTATCTACGATATCTGTCCTTCATAATTCGATCGTTTTTTTTGCACAAATTTGCTTAGTACTCTAGCTGATGCATAGAATTTAGGAAACATTACTTAGTACATACTGTCGGCCACAGGCTAATAACGAAACCGAGAAACTACCACGGCACTAGGCAGCGGCACATTAGTCGGCCAATTGAGTTGTTCTCACACGGTTATCCACCGCTAACATAAAGTATCATCTAGACGTTGGCGAATCAAATTCGCAAGATCTCATAGGAGAGGATTCAAGTCCATAATATGCGTTGCAGCTGTGTTAGTTAAGGACGTGACCGCTTTCATGCCCAGCTTCAAGAGATTTAACATGCAGAAAATGGAACTATTCTTACTCGCAGCCTTGCAAGTCAAGCTCTGCAGCTGGTTGTCTATATCCTTACACCGTTTTCAAATTGTCGGTGCTCCGTTTTATCAGAGGTGGGCCACAACGACAGCCATGGGATTTCGATCAGACAAGTGGGCCACGCAGAGTCCAGAGGGACCCACACAATAAACAAAGAGCTAACACGGAGGACCGCTTCATTCATTCCGGTGTTGGAGAATCCTTCGTGATATTATATAATACCGTACGCTTGAAAAGGCGGCGGTGTAATAAACTACCTGATTGAAAAAAAAAAAAAAAAAAAAAAAAGGACTGCCGATGAACAAACATTAAGAATTACATAATTTCCTTGATAGAATTCCGTAAGGTCATATATTATAAAAAAGCTCGCTAGTTAGCTATTTGTGGTGACCGACGTCAGGCACGGGCGGCATCAACTAGGAACAAAACGGCTTGTATTCTCTAAGTGAGCGAGCGGAGCGAAGGACGCTTAAGAATACGGTCGCTGGAGCGAGGTCACGTGACCTCGCGGCCGAGACGCGGCAGAGTGGGTCCGGAGGCCCGGAGCCAGCACGACACACCCCCCCAGACGGCGCGTAGTCGTCTGGAAAACCGCGCCTCGAGGCCATATCGCTACTATCGCCTAGATACAAGATTATGAGGCTATTCAGAGCCTCTTGTGAATATATATATAACAAAAGAGAGGTGTTGTTGTATTCGCCTCGGTCTTTGTGCTCGAAGTGATGTGAATATGGCGAAATTCGCCCTTGCGCGCCGCCTGGCGCAATAATCGCACTTTCCTTTATTCAACCGTCGTACTTGCCTCTTATTATTGCCAGTTGAATTTTCTGAAAATCCTGCCTTCTGATTGGCCCACAACGTGGGTTGCCCATCAGTTATTATTTCCTCTGCCCGTTGACTCTTCTGCAGCGGTTCCGGCCGTGGCCGAAGCGGCTGGTCTCCGTGCTGCCATTGACAGCCTTGTTGGAGGACACTTGCCGGCGGCTGTTCTCCCCGCGTACAACGTCCTGATGGACACGTACGCGGCCTCCCTCCGAGGTCGTTAAAAGAGCCCGCCCTACGGGGCGTAAGTACGCTTGCTTTTGCTCCTTTGGGAGCGTATCATGCTTCCTGGCCAGGGGCCAAGTCAAAATTTAACTTTCGGCCTCCGGGCCAGCATTGCTCGCGCGCACCTGTTTCTCTTCGCTTCTTGTGACTTGTGCCCGAATGTCTTGTAGGTTTAGAAGTGCCCTGAAGTGTTCGAACTTCGCTCGGGAGAGTGCTTTTGTGAGACCGTCTGCTGGCATCTCGTCGGTAGGCATATATACCACGTCGAACGTCTTCTTGGCATACTCTTGGCGTAGCCACATGTTCTGTATATCAACGTGGCGAAGGCGCGTTGAGATGCGTTCCTTGTCGCCTACTACCAGGCGAATCGTTTGGCGATTGTCACAATGGATCTTCCATACGTCTCCGAGGTCTAGTTCAATATCCCGAAATAAGCGTTTGAGAGCGATGGTCTCCTTAGCAGTGTTTTCGAGGCTAAGGAGTTCCGCTTCTGTAGTAGAAGTGGTAACGGTATTCTGTCTCGCGGCTTTCCACTGAATGGGACCGCCGAACAGTGAGATGATGTACCCTTGAGATGAACGCCGCGTCTCTTCGTCGTCTGCGAACGAGGCGTCGCCCGCAATTAGGAGAACTTGGGCACCTGCACCCCCCGAGCTACCGAAGCAGAGCGAAAGGTAGCGAGTGTGATAAAGATATCTAATGACTTGGTTCGCGGCCTTCTGATGTTCGAGAGACGGGTTCGTTAGGAACCTCGAGAGTGTAGCGCAAGCGAAGGCGACGTCGGGGCGAATCATGATCGCAGTGTACAGAATTGAGCCGACCTTCTCTTGGTATTGCTTTACCTGGTCAGGGGTCGCTTCAGCGGTGTTCTTCTGGAGCGGGACGAATGGCAATGGTGTATGCGGCACGATCGAGTCGATAAGGTTGAATTTCTTCGCTACGCGTTCGATATATTGGTCGTGTGCGAGGTTAATTGTTCGCTTCTCACGGTCACGTATCACGCGAATGCCTAGATACCACTCGACAGGGCCTTGGTCCTTGAGTTCATACTCGGCTTTCACCCCGTTTATAACGTTTTGAGCAGCTTCGCGGTGGTCCCTATGGTATAAGACGAGGATATCGTCTACGTAGAAGAGTACCATCACTTTCTTGTCGTTTGAAGTGAAGAGACAGGGGTCTTCGCTTGCAGGCTTGAGTCCCAGGCGCCGCAGCGTTGATGAGAACTCCTTATACCAAAGGAGGGGAGCGTCTCGTAGCCCGTATAAGGCACGGCGGAGCTCGACGTACTTCCCGTTCTGTTTGAAGCCGTCTGGTAGGTAGCAGACGACAGGCGGGTCGTTCGGTCCTCTTGTTGCGTTTAGAAACGCATTGACTACGTCGAATTGGTCTACTTCAAGGTCGAATTCCGCCGCGAGCGCCATCGCTACTCTAAACGTCCTTGCTGCGAGGGTCGCTGCGTAGGTCTGTTCGAGAGGATGCTTCGCCTGGAGGTCGCCGCGGACGCAAATTCGTGCCTTGCAGCGGTCGAGGTAGCCGTCTTGATCAAGCTTGTAAGTGAACACCCACTTTAGAGGAATAGGTTTCGTAGACGCTTCGTGTTCGTCAATGATTTTCCAAGCGTCCATCTCCTCTAATTTACTTATCTCGGCTTGGGCCGCTTCGTAAAACAGGTTTCGGAGGTGGGTCGGCATTTTTTCAACACTTTTCCACGTTCGTGGGGGCTTTATAAGCTCATCTGTGTGTATTTTCACTCGCTGTGGAGTGACCGCTCTGGAGTGCTTCGCTTGGTGTATTGACGCGAAGACGAAGCAATGGAGCGTATAGTGGGCTTGGTTCGCTTCCTCCACAGCCTTCTGCTGATCAGGCATATAGGTATGGAAGAAAGTTTCCCAATTACGTTCCGTTTGTAGGAATGCGAAGTGTTGGGCGAAGCGAGGTGATCGTCTCGGTTTGCCCTGTTGTTGGCCGTAGTCCTTGCGGTTGTACACCCGCTTGGTCTTTATCTCGGGTTCGCGCCCGTTCCCATTATCCGAGTGTGGCCGCACCGGGTGAGTTGGGGAGTCACCCCCGAGATCATTACTCGAGTCGGCCTCCACGGCCGGTTCTCGTGGAGGTTCGTTGTTGGTCTTGACGTATATCACGTCTTCGACCGCCTCAGAGAGGGCTTCGTGCCCCGGGTCGGGAACGCCGGCGTCCATCGCTTCGGAGCTTTGTTGGCCGGTCGTTTGCCCGTCCGTCCCCTCCGGCGCTGCGGCCGGCTCAGGGGTCGGTTCCGGGGTGAGCAGGCCCTCTTCGCGTCGGCTGTTAACCGCGGAGCGTTTTACCGTTGTCTCTTCTGAGATTACGGTCGACGGCGCGAAGGCAGGTGGCAGGGGCTGCTCTTCAAGTGAAAATACGAGTTCGCTTGGTTTTGCGAGTCCGAGGAATTGGAGTCCTGGGTTCGCCGTAGCCGGAGGTTCCGAGATCTCCGTGGAGACTGTCTCGGCCACCTCCGCTTGTAAACTAGCTTTTGCATCGTCCTTCGAGTAGAACTTCGTCTCGTCAAAGGTAACGTTTCGCGTGATAATCACTTGATCAAGCGAGGGTATCCAGACTCTGTATAGGTTGTGAGCGTCCATAACGTAGCCCACCAGATATCCAATATGTCCTCGCGGTTCCACCTTGAAGTTACGTCTGTTCCTATCCGCTTCGCGGTCCTTTTTCAGGGGATAAGCCCTACACCCATACGCGTACGTCCAGCCCCAGTGGGGGCGAAGGTCGCGGGCGAGGCTCGCGCTGTATTGTGGTTGCCACCAGCGAAAATACTGTCGGAACCAGCTCTCTTCGACTTGAATTGGTGAGAGCCAAGCTCTTCGCTTCCGTGGTGACATATTGTACAGGTAGGCGGCTGCCATGACTGCTTCCACCCAGAGAGTAGTTGGCAGGCCCGCTGCGCTGAGCATCTTTATCGCTCGGGTTATTAATTCCTGGCCCGCTCGTTCGCCTCCGCCATTGGGTTCCTTGGTGTAGGGGGGTGTCTCTTCGATTTCAATCCCGTTATGCTGGGCCCAAAGTTGATACTCAGTCATTCCGTTTATCGCAATTACCGCGCGTTCTACGTCTTGTCTCAGCTTGCACAGGGTGACGCCTCGTTGGCGAGCGACCCATCGTTCGAAGTGCCTGAGAGCGTCGAAGACGAAGGTGTGCGATTTACTTACGCGCGGAAACGCGAAAAGACGACCGGTATATTCGTCTTTGATCACTAAGAGCCAGCGGTTCTTGTCAAAGCTTGTCGGGTAGTCGAAGAGATCCCATGAGACCCTATAGTACGGTCGAATTGCTTTCCGTTCAGAGGTTCGCCTCGAAATTAACTGTTTCGCGTGCGCTGTCGCGCAGTATTCGCATTCCAGACGCGTGGGTCCTTTTATCTTTACTCCTCTCACGTTTGACACCATTCGTTCTAGTGCGTCTGGTGCGAGGTGACCCGAACGAAGGTGCCATAACCAGGCGTCATCATACCTATCAGGTGGTTTACGAAGCGAGAGTCGAGCGGGATCCTGTACTGCAAGCACCAAATGGTTCACGATTCCTGCGTTACTCGAGGTAATTCGCTTCTGAGCAATATACTGGGAACCGGTCTTATATTCGAAGAAAGTAATGTTCATCTTCCTAACAAGATGCTTGACTACCACGCTGTTTTTGTACGTTCCCTGGCGAAGTGTGTTATCCAATCCGGAGTACCAGATGCCTGTCTTTCGGAGGAGTGCTTCCGAAACGATGTTAACGTGAAAGTTCTCTACGTATCCAACGTTATGGAGCGTAAGGTCTGCTGTGAGGTCTCCATCAGGGCCATTTAGTGCTTTTGGCAAGATCCACGTTCCCTTTGCTAGGATTGGGTACGAAGCAGTTCCTGAGTCGACTCTCTCGTCGCCGATGCACGTTTTAATAGAAGACGATTCAAGCAAGTCAAGGTTGTTAACAAGGTGCGTAGCTCCGCAGTTGTCGAGAACCGTGCTTCGTGACAGAACATGGGGTCCCGTCAGTAGGGTTGCAAATACGCTTGGTTGGTCGTAGTCCGAGTCGAAGTCGTCCGAAATTTCCCGGAGAAGTTCACGGCTGATCGTTACTGCGTGGATATTTCTCTTCAGTGTCACCTCTGACTCATTCTCCTCTTGCTGCGATTTCGCTTTAGAGCCGGTATTTCCTGACGACCTATTGCGAGGCGGCGCTGGGTTTCGGAAGCTGGGAGGTTCCGTCGCCCAGATCCAGCCTTTCCGAGCTAATTCGGCTCGGAGATCATAGTTCTCGGACTGATTGATACGCTTTCGAATCTCCTTGCACTCGTCCCTCGATAGTTTGTCCTGGGAAGGCTTGATTCGCCCGGTAAGGGCGTACTCCACGCGGGTGCACTCCAGGGGGTTTGCGTTGTGGGGTTTGTTGCAGGGGCACGCTTCGGATTTGCCTTTTCCTTTCGAACCGCTTTTTCCATCTGAGATTGCTTCGCTCGGGCGACCGGCAAGGGTAGCGTACACACCGCTTGTTTTACCCCGATTTTTGTCGTATAGGGTGTCCTCATACAGCAAGTCCTCCAGCATATCCCTGTATTCACTTACAGTAGGGATGCGGTCCCCCTTGCGCTCTATTTTGACAATTTCAGTGAGCTCGGAGGTCGCCCAGGAGGGGGCAAAACGGTGTCCCACCGCTCGAAGAAAAGTTTTCGAAGCGAGCGTTCCCTGGCTTTCCGGTATTCTGAATCGAAGCGCGCGGAGCAGTACTCGATGGAAGTCTCTTAGCCAGGTCTGGGGGTTTACGCTTGTGTTGGCCTTTTCCAGGAGGAGAAGGTACTCTTCGCGAACTGTAGTTTGACTGCTTGATTCGCTTGGAGCGTAGCGTTTCCGAAGGTACTGAATAAGAGCACGGAGTGAACGTTGGTTGTTCGCTAGGATCTCCGATCTCGCAGCGTAGAGGATGTCCTTGTCGACCGTTTCCTTAATCCAACGCTGAATAGAGTCGAAGTCCCGCTCCCGACGAGTTTTGAGGACGTCGCGGCCTGATTTTGAAGCGAGGTAGTTCGTATATCTTTCAAAGGTCCCGGGCGTGTTTTGCGTGAGAGTTGGTTGTGCTACAGGCTCCTGGAGTTCTTCCCCTGTATCGTCACTCGCTTCTGCCCTATGCTGGAGAATCGAATCGTAGGCTTTCCGCTTCCGATCATAGGTTCTACGCTGCTTTTCGTTCTGCTGCGTGATCCATGATTCGATCGAGAGTTCTTCATCGTCCTCTCTTGGGTCTGACGGAGACGTAGTGTCGTCTGGGTCTATGAGATCCCAGACGTCTGCTGCGTCGGCTTCGGCGTAGAGAGCGTCGTACCAAACGGGGAAGTCCCGGCGGCAGGTTAGCCTTGTCGTGCTCGTGAGAACAGATATCTGCGACGACATCTTCGTTGTAGAAGTTGCTGTTTGAAGCGAAATTTGTGAAGACCGTAAGGAGTTGATGGTGTTCCGCCACGAACCCTTCGTCTGGTTAACAGTAGAAAGGGGTGATGTGGTAAGCTGGGCTCATAACTGTGGTGACCGACGTCAGGCACGGGCGGCATCAACTAGGAACAAAACGGCTTGTATTCTCTAAGTGAGCGAGCGGAGCGAAGGACGCTTAAGAATACGGTCGCTGGAGCGAGGTCACGTGACCTCGCGGCCGAGACGCGGCAGAGTGGGTCCGGAGGCCCGGAGCCAGCACGACAGAAGTTCTCCCAGCCGGGGCACTATGCCAAGAGGATAAGGCAGACGGCTCCCCACCAGTCCAAGTCAGCCTAACCGCTCCAAATTAAGCAAAGATCGCTGCTTAATCTCACCGAAGAAGAAATTTCAGCTCCGGCGGATCGTTCATAGCCCAATAGTATGCTTGTATATTAGTTGAGGGTGGCATAGTAGCCAAAGGACCAGTGCTCGAAGATACCCCGCTCGCAGTGCCACTTTCTCCCTCATCCTCGTCGCCGCTGCTCGGTTCAATGTCAACGTCATAAGCGTCATTGTTCTTGTCCAGCGGCCACACCCATCCGGCGGTCCTCTCCTGCACCGCGCGCACTCGGTCATCCGTTGTCTGGCATGTGCAATCTCTCAGCGGTTCGGCCGTACAGACGCGGGTCCCCGCCGGTGCAGCGCACTGGAAGTCGCTGCATTCGACGTGATTTGGGAGAGGGCAGCATCTGCAGCCCGCGAGGATGAGGTGGCGACCGCTGGAAGGCTCAGTGAAGGGGTTTTCGTTGCTGCAGAGATACTGTGTGGCGCATTGGTGCCGGGCGCCTTGACAATTTGTGTCGTCACAACCTGGTTTGGGTGAGACGGGACATTGCTGAATCTCAGCCAAACGAAGCGGCGTTGCGATGCTGTCGGCCTGACTCGCGGTGTTGTTGTCGTTGTTCTTTTGAATGCTTTGTGCGCCAGGCGTCAAGGCGACCAACAAGCTTAAAGTATAGCAAAGGTGACGCATATTTGCAAGCATCGACATGGATGAGTTCAAGTCGTAAAGCTTAAGAGATGTAACTAGTGCATGCAGAAAATCAATGTGCGCTGCCTGCAAAGTGGTATTGTCACGTAGCGAAATTGAAATGTCAAGAAACGATTTATTTTGAATCTCACATAAGATGATTTCTAATTGGCTCTTTCACGTGACCAATTCTTGCGTTCTCTGTTGCCTCATGAAAAGCCCGACTTGACTATGCTAGAATACTGCAAATGATTCATTGCACGATATACAGACGCATAATTGTTCAGAGTATATAAATGCATCCATTACGATAGCTTTCTTTACCCTCTGATTTTATCCTTTGTGTAGCCTCTATGTAACTAAACCACTTGGCCCCAAACGCGTGGGAAAATCCGTGAAGCACGTCGCTTAGATGTTGACTGCGGCGGCTGAATACCCGAGGGTTGCAGTGTCGTTGGGTTCACGACGCCTGTACTCCAATAGGTTGCCCTTCCCTGGATTTGAAGGTATAATGCTGTGTCAATCTTGTAGTCAGCACAATGATCTGTGCCACGCTGTAAACTCTTTTGGTCTAGATAGTTACCTTTGGCCAGGATCGTCGGGCAGTCAGCTCGCGTTAGGGGTGTTGCACCGAGTCTGATAGCTGCCGGATTATCGCGGTTTTCGTTCATCCAGACACACATTTCATAACCATAGATTTTGTTCTGCTGAATGGGCGGTACCGGACTATCCGTGATTAACGCTCTCCTGTGAGCCGGCGGAGCCGCTGTGACATGTTTAGAAACCTTTCCCCCTCAGAGATGCCCGCTTATGCAAACTTACAGCCGCCAAGCGCATGCATCAACTCATGCAAGATAGTTTCCGACAAGGGCTTCAGATTGTCGAGAGCAGGGTGACTTTGGCGAAGACCGTCCCTGTTCACCACGTCGAGAGCTCGATGGTCGAGCGGAGAACGTTGGGGGGGATCCCACCGTTTGCTGTTGACGTGAATGTGAGTTTGCCTGCTATAGTCGGCAATGTCGCCATTAGGCATTGTTTCCCTAGAACCTTTTTTTCAAAATTAGAATCTTCCACGGTTGTTTCAAGAGTTCGAGTACTTCAAATCATACGTACCGATTGTCGTGAAGGATCCCGACCCTGGACGTCCCGGTTGAGGCATGCTGCCTCCTGCGACCCGAAGAATAGGAACGTTCTGCGTCGTGTCCGTAGAGTCTTGATAGTAGTAAGCTGTGTCGCTCCACACCTCTTGTGTCGCACCATTACTATCCATGTACTCGACCTTTCTGATGAAGTCTGCTCTGCAGTAGAACGTAATTTCTCTGTCGATATTGGCAATATTTACTACGCGGTTGTAGAGAACTTGCGGTAATTCTTGTTAACCAGTGAAGCCATGTAATTACCCAAAAATGGCATGCTTACATTGTAGTCTTGTCACATCGCCATTTCTGAAAAGTGGATTGAATGCTGCTGCGGTAGTGTCCGTGTCAAGGTTGCTGATTTGATTCATTGCATCTGCAGAAAATTGTTAGCAGGCTTTCAAATTAGTATACTGTAGTCTGTTTGTACTTCTTGCCATTTTGATAGCCTCCTGAATAGCATCCTCAATTCTCCTCTGCGCTATTCGATCATTGCAAACATGTTGATATGTAGCGAGACATCTTGTTGCCAGCGTTACCAGCAGAAAGAGTGAGAAAAGCATTTCGGCCTATGTCAAATGTTGAAGCCGATTACACATGGCAGTGGGAAAAGAGAGAGAATATTGGGGACCCTGTCGGATAACCGTGACTGTAAACTGCGATCTCAAATTGTAGGAAAGGCTCTGCACTAGTACTTTAACTCAGGTGATTTGCTTTCTGCTGCTTACATGTCTGACTTCATTGCCCCTGGCATTGCCAAGACGCCAATAGCTGACTGCAGCTTCGTTTTGGCCCCCATGTTTCTCCGGCAATATAATTATAGCCCCCACGACGATCTCGCAGGAAGGGGCGCGGTTGAAGCGGCTGTGTCTGTACAAATACAGGTACTGGAAAAAGGGTTTAATCCTTCTAGCCTTGGGTGTCTCTCATTTCGTACCAGTGACGACTTTTAAGTGTGCTATTCTGGCCAACCTATTTTGATGTA
Organism: Colletotrichum truncatum; assembly: GCF_014235925.2. Classification (NCBI taxonomy): domain Eukaryota; kingdom Fungi; phylum Ascomycota; class Sordariomycetes; order Glomerellales; family Glomerellaceae; genus Colletotrichum; species Colletotrichum truncatum. The sequence continues at coordinate 25,712 of NW_027222410.1, read as the reverse complement.
GACTCATTTAGCCGACGATCAACTCCAAGTGTAGATAGCGGGGCCGTCTTTTGTCACCTTAAGGCTCACTCAATACTATGAGCTGCATCATTAGCGCCGGAACAACTGAATTGACTATTCTTAGCATTTCTCAACAAAAAGGTGCTACTGTGCCGTGGGATGTAGATTGTAAAGAGCACTTCTCTTCAGCGAACTTAAAGTCAGCACATATCGCTTACTGTTTTCGATGTCCCTCAGTTCTACGTACCCGTTGTTGACCAAGGCATGCTGTGTTCTATCCAGAGACAGTGTTCACGATGTTCAAAAAGCTCACACGATTCTTGGCACTGCCGAACCGAGACCTGGATCTCAGTTCGCACAAGGTCAATGAGACGGGGTCTGCCGAGATTCGACGGGCTTTTACTGCGGCTCTCCCGCGAGAAACAGGTAAATTTGGTACCAGTTCCGAATACAAGAAAAGTACGACTCTTGAGGTGGGCAAAAGGCAAGACTACGCAAATCAAATCCCCTTTGTCTTTTGTCCAGAAGCTGCACGGAGACCGCCCAAGCACTGCGATCAATGCGGCGGCGACAGCTACCATCACGGAATCTGCAACGACCTCCTGCTATCTGGACGCCAGACCTACTCGTGTTTGGATTTTGGTTACAATTGCCAGGGTTACTATTGCAAGTGTACGCATGAGGGCCAAGACCACAATCCCCAAGTTACTTCAACCACGGTGGTCAATGGCCAGACCGGTACCGTCATCTATGAGCCAATTACCCTCACTCAATACTCCAAGTTGCGATATCATACTACTGTAACAGTGACTGAAGTCGCTACTTCGACTGCCTCTGACGGTGGCGTTGGTTTGGAGACTGCTCTGGCTGTTGTCTTCGCCGGGGGCATCGGCTGGATTGCCATATGTAAGTCTTTCGCAGATTCAAGACAGCGACTGAAGACAAAATCAAATCCTAACCATGTTTAGCCGAGTCGGGCGGAGCTGCGGCAGTTGCTGCCTTGAGGCCCCCCAATCAAAAGCCAGAAGACGCCGATGAAGACGATAGATCTTGCATGAGGGACCCCGAAGAGGACTGCCCCAACTGTGGTGGATCTGATGGGAACGGTCTCTGCTCTAGTGGGGACCAAGCCGGCTGTCCTTGTGAGGAAAAGCAAAATTGTCCCAATGAACCCCCTCGGTGCTCGGACGAGCAGTGCGGTGGTGATGTAAGTAATATCCTGTAACGGCATCATAATTCTTTAAGTGGCTCTGCTTACTTTAATGGATTGCAGAACGGTCAATGGCAATGCTCAGCCGCGGGTGAGATCAATGGTTGTCATTGTTGCCCGGAGACGCCACCAATCTGCACGCACAGCGACTGCGTGGGCAATAGTTTACAAATGTGCACAGCTCCCAAGTGGGAGGAATGCGGCTGCATGGTCTTCACGGACCCTGGTGAGCTGGACGTTGGAGATGAATACGATGGCGTCAGCGATCCCGTTGCCCGTACCTCTTCTATGTCTTCAGTTGCCGGCTATGTCTTCACTGCCGTGTGGGATGCAAACTATTCGAACGTGATTGGATACCCTACTGCTCTCCCTGGTCCTGGTCGCTCCGTCCTACAGTACCGAGAAACCGAGCGAGGCAAATCTGTCAAAGAGGGTACAAAACTCCGAATTCTGCCAGTGGGAGATTCCATTACCGTAGGCTTCCTGAGCGATCGCAATGGGGGTGATGGAAATGGATATCGAGGGCAATTGAAAAATGATCTATCTGGTGAGTTCTACCGTCTTCCACCAAAATGGATAATCAAACTTACGGCTGTATAGGCGATGAGGTGATCTTTGCCGGCACTGAACGTTCAGGGACCATGAGAAATGGTAACTATGTAGGACTCAACCCTTTCCGATGTCGGTGAGACAGTGATTGACGCAATGATTTATACAGGCTGCGTGGTCTGGACAGACTATCCAGTACATTGCAAATCACGTCGGACCATCTCTTGAGCAACGCCCAAATATCATTCTTCTGGCAGCAGGGACAAACGACATGAACCCCAACCCAAACATATCAAAGGAAGGAAACGACCCTAGGGGAGCAGCGGACCGTTTGGGTCGGCTCATTGACAAGATGATTGAGGCGTGTCCTGACGCCACTATCATCGTTGCCATGATAATCGACACATGTAACCAGGACCAGTCGCCGAGAACGCGGCAGTTTCAACAGCTTATTCCCGGTGTGGTACGGTCTCGCAGAGACGACGGGCAACACGTGCTAGCCGCCGACTTCACCACGTTCCAGACGAGCAATCTACAAGACTGCATCCACCCGACCAACGACGGTTATAAGCTCATGGGCGATTACTGGTACAGCTTCATCCACCAGATTCCCAAGAGCTGGATCGAGGACCCAGTCGGACCCGATCCTATCGACGATGACGACGGAGAAAATGGCGGCATTGACCAGAATATCCCGCCTCCGGATTGGGGTAGAAGTCCCATTCAGGTTACGTCCAAAGAGGAGGTGCGCGAGGCCGCCGAGTGGGCTCGAGGAGGCTTCGATCGTCCCGTTGCGTGCCGTGACGTGCCCAACTGGCGCGCCACGGGGAAGATTGCCCTGGGCCTCGAGCGCAACGGCGACTGGAAGTACCACAGGAACTGGGTCGCTGAAGGAGAAGTGGCCTCGGGCCTGGGATGGGACGAACGATATGTTCGGCTGCACGACATGAATGGCGATGGGAAAGCAGGTGAGTGTTTTATATAATGTCTGTCAAAAAGTCTGGGGTCCAGCAGTTGACATGTCAAGATTACGTCTGGATTCATCCCAACACGGGAGAAATTCGTTGCTGGCTGAACAATCTCCCTAAACCATGGTCGCCCGCCGGAAACAACAATAGCATCATCGGGAGCGGAGTTGGCCCAGCAAAAACTATCTACTTGGCGGTAAGCATTCTTCATAGGATAGCCAAAAGTGACGTAGCTGACACCCTGTAGGACATGAATGGCGACGGGGTAAGTGACCTACTAAGGGAACGTTGGTGAGCCAGAAAATTAAACTGACACTCATAGATGGACGATTACCTGGTGGTGGATCCTAGAGACGGCTCAGTCAGAGTCTGGTGGAACTACGGGCCAGACGAGAATTGGGTCAACGGCTGGAAATTTGTCGCTGGCGGTGAGATTGCCTCGGGAGTTCTACACGCTAACCTCGAGACCTTGAGATTCCCGGACATCAACGGTGATAGACGGGCCGATTATGTATACATAGGAGAGCATGGTTCCTTGAAGCATCACATGAACACAGGTTCTCCTGGGGGGCAGGATGTGCTATTTCATGCGATGGGTGGTATTGCCACCGGTGCCGTTGACGATATCTCACGATTGGTGTTTGCCGATGTAAGTGAAAGCGACCAACTATGATACAGGATACAAAATGCTGACGAGGAAACCCAAGATGAACGGCGACGGTCGAGATGGTATGTGTCTCTCTGATTTGCCTTGCGTATGCGGTGCATTTTCTTAACATTTGATAGACTACCTTATATGGGATGACGATGGGGGTTTAACAGGCTTTCTAAATCAGCCGACCAACCGAGAAGGAGTGCCTCTTTACATCAATCAAGGGCCTGCCAAAACCATCGCTGAAGGGATCCAAAAGCCGCCCAGCACCATCCGCCTGGCAGATATGGATGGAGATGGAAAAGACGACTATGTATATGTCGGCGACAACGGCGCCCTTTCCGTCTGGTACAACCGTGGCAGAACTGCAGATCACATGTCCATTGACGGCTTACGCTTTGCCGACATTGATGGTGACGGAATCGATGACTACATCTGGCTTGATCCTGATTCTGGGGCTCCGACAGTTTAGTAAGTGCATCAGCTTACTAGGTTTTACTATATCATGTCAGCGCTGACAGCCCACAGCATCAACTCCGGCATCAATGACGCTGACTCTCTTGGTTGGACATGGCGGCCAGCAGATGGCGGCAATCCCATTGCAACGGGAGCAGCCCCGGCATCTCAAGTAGTTTTCGGAGACATTGATGGGTGAGTCCGCCCACCTTCAGCAGGTGCCTGATGACCAATGAAACACTAACAACGGTCGGGAATCAGAGACGGGCTGGATGATTATCTGGATTTGGATCCCAAGACCGGCCTACTAAAGGCGTATCTCAACCTTGGATTCGACGTTGTCGACCGCAGTTGGCCATTCAGACCAATTGGCACCATCGCTTCTGGTCTTGGGCCTGGTCACAGAGTTCGGATAGCGGATATTGACGGCGACGGGGTGAGTAAAAGACTTCCTCCTTGTTCCCCACAATGTAAGCGTTATCTGAGGAGACTAACAAGTTCTTCATCGCTTTCCAGCGCGACGATTACATCCTCCTGAAACCTAATGGCGGCACCACCATCTACCGCAACATCTACGCGCCGGGCAACGATGGCAATAAATACCGCGCCATGCCTGACGCCGACGCCTCCGGAATCGGCCAGTCTCCCGACGAGATTGATTTCGTCGACATCGACGGTGATGGTCGCGCCGATTACGTGTGGACTCGCAAACTTGATGGCCGCGTACGGGTCTGGTATAACCAATACCCGACGAAGCCGACGTGGCGGGAAGGAGGAGAGATTGCGGGCGGCGTGGGCACTTCCGGGGCTAACGTAAGGTATGCAAAGCTGCAAGGCACGGGCCGCGCCGACTACGTAGCCGTGGACCCAAAGACGGGCGCCCTGGGTGCATGGCTGGGCGGATGTCGAGACCCGGATACTACTGCTAAGAAGAATCGCGTGTCGATTGGGCGCGGGACGCGGGGAGCGCCCGGGAAAGATTATGAGCACGTATGGGTGGTTAAGATGCATCCGGAAGGCGAAGAAGATAGCGGCGGGTTCTGCAAGCCGGATGGGGCGCAGCCGTATGAGTTTAACGATGTGGACCCCCGCGACTGGCCTACAGCGATCTGGAAGATACCAAAACTCTTTGGTAGCCAGTGCTTTTACGTTGGAGGTCGGGACCGCATCGGGCAGATGGTGTGTGATGGTGTAAGAGGGACACGATGTTTTCGGGATCCGAGAGCAGGTGTTGGGCCTGGCTGTGATGAGGCAGTGTCTGGTACTCGGCTAATTATATGCGAATGGTGACCAGGTATATTTTGTATATTAAAGAATTACTGTGAGATTTATGATTTGATATATTTTAAACTCTTTCAACCTTCTAGAGAAACAGCTTATCATAAACACGTCCTTCACAGGTTATCCTAGAAGTATATACTTTCTATGGGTTGAGTAAGTTGGTATCCGCTGGCAGTTGTGGGCCTAGCAACAGTGTATGTATATACAACGCCTCTGCTAGTCTGGGAAGGGTGTATTTAATGTCGTCTACTTAACATAAACCTATACGAGATTTTCTTTCTATATCCTTTAGAGAGCGAAAAGGTTCTAAAGAGAAGGGCTTACTTAATAGGTAACCTAGCTTTATAATTAAGCTTACTATGAATTACTTTAAATAGTCTTAACTATAGCCTTTCTCTCGTAAGACCTAATATAGTTAGATTTACAAGCTATAAGAGTTCAAGACTAGGTTTAACTATCCTAGATTATAATAGTACTATTATTAGATACTGATGATAGCTAGACGCTATACCTTAAGAAGGCTGACATATAAACTTCATAGGTAACTTAAGTATATTATACTATTAACATTCTATTCATACCCCTTGATTAACTATTAAACGCCTTGCTTAAGACTAGAAGATAAATAAAATAGTCTTTTACTATAGTAGTCTTTACTAGGTAGCCTATAAGTTTAATTATAGCCTCAAATAGATTTTTTAAAACTAATATATACTCTAGTATACTTAAATAATAGCCTATTTAGCCCTAAATTATTATATAATAAGGTTATTTTTATTAGCTCTAGCTACTAACTATAGTATAAGCAGTAATACTTATGAGTAAAAGGCTTGTATTATTTAAGTTGGCAAGCGGAGCGAACTACGTTTTAGAGTACGGTCGCTAGAGCGAGGTCGTCACGTAACCTCGCGGCCAAGGCATTGCAGAGTGAGCCCGGAGATCCAGAACAATCACGTCACGAAAGATCTTATCATCCCTATCAAACGGTAGGAGATTATAGCCGTTACGGGTAGGAGGCCAAAGTTGATGAGGGCTAATTCTATGCCGGTGTATCGAATGGAAGGATTTGTAGCTGTAAACAATGTTGAAATTGTATTCGCTGATAGTCTTGTGTGTTATTAAGCGCACCAGCTGCCTCAAGTTCTAACTTAGCTTTTTAAAACGGCGTCAGACTTGTAGGATTCCCCTGGGATAGGTAGTTTCCTTCGGCATAATTAGAGTCCACTAGATCAACGTGGGTGTCCACCACCGCTATCTAGAATATTTCTTCAAACCCAAATTATATAAGTTCCACAGACAAGACAGAACAGGTCGATAGCCACGAAAAAGGAGGGGGAATAAACAAGTCTAGGCGGGGACGTTACGCCCCGGCAGCAGACCACCAAACTTGCGTAGCCAAATTCTTTTGTCAGAGTCCTACTATATGTAAATTATCCATGTCCTCCTGTACTAGATTTCAAACACCAGCCAATGCGGTGGCCCTGTTAGATTTCTTCATGAGATATGCTTTGGCAGTACTTATCTACTTATTTCCGGGAGAGGTGCTAACGTCGCGAAGCTAGTAGGTCTTGCCCCCGGAGGAATCACGAGCCCCAGTGAGGGCCCAAGACTCACAAAGATTTCCTTCAACAAAACTCGTCGTATATTTGCGTCCTTGCAAAGACGAAAAGTCGTGGTTGAAATGGTCTCTCTTGCGCTGTCTATGCGCGATAGGCTAGAGGGTAATGTTTACTTCCACCTTCCTGATTCTCATGGTCGGCGACGCTGTAGTTTTGCGGGATTCAAAAGCCACTCTACTTGTAGGAGATAACGGGAGTTATGATAGCTTGGGTAACTCTGCCTACGAAAAAGTCTTCGCTGGCGTCCATCGCATGTGTGATAACGACAACCATCATGGCCTTTTTGTAGACGAATTTGATTGCCAATTGATCTGTTTGCCAGTTACTTGTTAAATCTTTAACACAATCTATCCAGATCTATAAGTGTAAATAGTCTCGTGCGATGCTAGCCGTGGTCGTTTAATGGCAAATGGGAGCAATACTGCTTGGGTTTTTTTTTATTTTGGCAATAAAAATGCATCTGCGTCCTTGGTTCCCACTGATAGTTGACCTGTTTGATGTATAAGGCAAATCTTCGCGATCTCAATGCTAACGTCTACAAGCTATTACTACTATGAGACGGCCTTTTCGGAATTTTCAATGCCATGACTTATGAAATAAATGCTCTTATAGAGGTTTAGGATGAGGTAAAAGTCAATGCCTGGTCCTCGAAGTCCTTCAAAGCTGTAACGTAATTCTCATGGTCCCGATGCAAATTCTATCGCGTAAGAACAGTGACAAACACTTGGATATCAGACCTATTGTAACAAGAAGGCTGCTAATAGCAAGATAGGGCACAAATATAACAACTATACTTTGTGTTTCGATGCACTTTTGATAATATGTCACTATGCTTGTTGTCGCCAAGTAGATACAACGGACGAAAGAAAAAATTCTATAAGTTGATACATGATATATTCTTAAGTACTTAGGGAAGTTTTTTCTTGACTTTAGTCGCACCTTCGTCACTGATTTACAAGTTGTAGCTGCCACAACATTGGCTTGGTCTCGTTCTATCCTGCTAGTAATTACACCACATTCAGGTTTGCTGCAACAGATGAAAGCTGTTGAACCAATCAGTGGAGAGGGAATTATTAGAAACGTAATTTTTCTTCGAGTCATAATATAGATTCTGCCGCACTCAGGTTCTCTAAATCACATACAAGATGTAGAAGTTATTTATTAATAATAAGCAAACTATCGCAGAAGTGACTTCTTTTTAAGTCCCAAAGTTAGTATTACTATCATCTGAGCTTGATGGTCAAGATGTTGGGTTTGCTCTAAGTGATGATGTAGTTGCTAAACTGTTTGAGCTTTGTATTCTGGTGTCGCACATGGAATTGTCGTAGACGTCGTCGTCGCATCATGTAGGCTTCAGAGGTTGGATTAGTACCATACGGGTGAGAACAGTAAAACAGTAAATTTCCAACTATCGTAATACATAGAAGTAGAACAATAGTGGTGGTTTAGAAGTAAAGGTGGGGGATCCAGTCTTCTAACCCGTTACGTGTGGAAGGGAGGTATTGGTCCCTTCCGGACCCTACGTGCTAGGGGCTGCCTGGCCGTTTTTTTAATTATTGCAACATATAAGTTGTCTTTGGTTAACTCGCTGGCAATTCGACTAAAAGCTTTTTTACAGTTGTAGACGTTTAAGTTTATTGTGCGTCCAGTAGATCTCTATGCGTTCCTGGTGAAACTTATCGTCTTTTCTCTACAGTGCTTCGCACCTTGCTGAGAGCGGCACGATCAAACGCATGAAAACACAAAGGTAACAAGCTCATGGATTAATGACCCAGATCGTTGGTAAATTGCTGCAGAGATGCGATCGCTAGATATCTCGCTCATTATAACCCAAAGGGAGTGGCTGATTATAGAATGAGGGGGCCTCGATTGAGGTGCTTCATGATACCTAGCTAAAAAGGTGGATGGAGTGTTGAGTGTGCCTAAGACAAAGCAGAATCCAGAAATCTAGCAAGGCAAGTTACATACTAAACAGGGAAATTTCAAGAAAGGCAACTGCAACATAATGATGTCATTCTGCTGCTCAGCTGCAGCCAGCCACCGTAAGGCAGACAGACTATGGGCAGCCCGTTTATTGTTCGCCTTATTTTCAGACTACCATTGAAAGTATAATCAGTCGATGTTGTGTAACACAATTGCGTCATACTATGTTTTAGTATTTCTATTTAACCAATGTGAGTCTGGCGGTTAAAGACAAGAAGACTAGCCTCCCGCGTGATACGTCCCTTGTCGTCACATGGCTTTCCATAGGTCTTCCTATACACAAGTGACTGTAGCCCCCAAGGTGCCTGGAATCCCAGCCCTGTGTTATACCTGAGGGGTCTGTTATACAGTCGCTTCCTGACTCAGTCGTAAAGGAATAGATGCCACCTTTTATAAGGGGAACATACTAGGGCAACGGCTGCCCTATTGCTTCGTTTTCTAAAAGCCTAGTATCACTTCTTTATAGCTTATAAAATTAAGTAAACAGACTATATATTTGCGACGAAGGAATGCCGGCCCCTAATATCTTGTTAGTTCTTTCATGTTCTAGCTTCCGTTTTCTCAAACATATTTTAAAATGAGGCCTGCGAGAACCCTAACTCCTCGAATATTTAACAAAGGGGAGAACTGGACGGGGCATGATATTTATATCGAGGAAAAGTATCAGCTGGCCAAAATCGACAACCATGATTGGATTCCAGAAGACACAAGAGAGAGGATTCGCAGCTGGGGAAAGACAAAGACAAATCCAGCCAAGACAAGTAACCCTGGCAAAAACCAGCTATATAAGCCTATTATCGATCCATACGAGATGCGCGTGCTAGAGGTTAAGGCTGGATCAAAGGATGAGGAGCTTAAAGGCTCCCTTCATCACTGCTCTGTGGAGTATAAAGATCCCGGGCCCAAAACCAGGGGGTGGTATACCGACACTATTTACGCCCTTTCTATGGACGACCTTACTGTGCCCGTCACGTACACAGCGCTAAGTTACACATGGGGCCCGCCTGTTTTCGAAGGATATTTTGAATGTGACGGGCATGGTATGGCAATTACCAAGTCTTTGGAGTCCGCGCTCCGACATTTTCGTGACAAGGACCATTCTGTTGTTATGTGGATTGACCAAATCTGCATCGACCAAAGCAACATGCAGGAAAAGCTGAAGCAGATTCCTCTTATGCCTCGAATCTACCGACACGCAGTAAACACCGTGATCTGGCTAGGAGACTCGAACGAAAGGTCTGCTATTGCGTTTCGGCTCTTAGAAGAGATATACGAGCGTTTACAGTTTACGAGGGAAGACAATGTAGAGCCCCAGGACCTAGAGCGATACTGCCTACCGAAGGCCGACTCAAGTGACTGGGAAGCATTGTGGGACCTTCTCTCACGCCAGTGGTTCACAAGGGTCTGGATCATACAAGAAGTTACTCTCTCAAAAAATCCCTTTGTTGTATGCGGCGAGTTTAGTGTGTCTTGGGAGGATATTGCTAGTGCCTGCATGCAACTCGCGACGACTGGGATATCTAAATGGCTGTCGCAGAAGTCCTTAAAAGTAAAAAAGCCGGTAGATGACCGTGAGGACGTCTACAGGAGGGTTTGGCAGCTTGATCTGACTAAGTATGCCACCAAGATTAACCCACCTAACCTCTTTTATATTATGGTCGACTCACGCAATGCCCAATGCTACGACTCACGTGACAAGGTGTATGGGCTCTTAGGGATATGTAACGAACACTTTCGGGACGCATTAACAGTCAGCTATGCGGACGACTTTCCGGCTGCCCGATTATATCACGCCGTTATATTAGAATACTTGTCTTATCCATACATGGGGGGGCTAGACTCAATACTAGCCTCAGTCGACCACGATTCGCCACATCTGCCATCGTGGGTGCCGGACTTCAGCAAGCCCCGTCAGACGGTCTCGTTAGGCTACACGACTGCCTCGCGGGGCATCTACCGCGCTTGTGGACGCTTCACACAGCAGTTCAAAAAGATATATGCAAGGGTCGACAGATATAACGACGCGGAGCTGCACGTACGAGGGATATTTTTCGATACCATCGTTGAAATTAGCCCGCTTTTTGAAGATCCCGACATTACTTGTATAGATCCAGAGACCGAAAATAAGACACTGCTCGAAATCTTCAAGTTCATTTCCCAGCTACAGCGGTACCCGGCGCCGAACACAGTCTTCTCAACGTTCTGGCGCACTATTGTGGCGGGTAAGAATGGCCTCGGAAGAGAGAAATGTCCAGAATCTTTCGCCGAAATTGTCAGTCTTCTCCTTGATACATGTACTGGCAAATCTCCATCACTCCCAGGCCAAACGTACTCAGCACGGCAGCGTATGCCTAAGGACAGGGGCAGGTTGGATGTACACAGGCTTAACGGCGGGAAGCCCGGTTCGCCTGGACACGTTTTCCAGGACTTTCGATGGGCAATGATTAATGCTAATAGGCACCGCAGGCTGGGGTTCACTAGCAAAGGATACCTGTGTCTGTTCCCTAGGTATGTCGATATTGGGGATCAAGTGTTCGTTTTGGAAAGCTGTGCTATGCCGTTTATCATGAGGACAATAGAGCTCGATCGTAAGAGCTTTAGGCTTATTGGCGAATGTTATGTGTGTGGAATTATGGATGGAGAGGCAATTAGACCTAATGTTACTTTAGAAGAAATAGTCCTAGTATAGGCATAGATTCTCTAACTAGCTGTTCTGTGCTAATCAGCCTTTAGTTAAGATAAATAGGGTTAGAGTTAAGATAAAGGGATTTTGATAAATAAGGGTTACTTATTAAAGGAGTTTATAGAAGAGACCACGGAGTTTTCAGCAAGGAAGCGTCTTTATCACGGTCAGCGGGTGGATGACATATTAATACCGGCAGCGCCTAACCTAGTAACACCACCCGAAGAAAGAGATACTTAGAGATTCGGTTGAAGCACTCTTTCTCCTAACCACTATACCAGAGTTCCTATAGTGATCTTTGAATGCGATTATAGGGTTAGCTAAGGATGGTGATGATGTATCATGTTATCTTATGACTCGATCTTAATATTGAGCGCTAACCCTTAGAGCTGTGGATAAGTCCCCATAAACCTTGTGAAACTGAAGTCTCCGTTGCAACGAACATGTCTTCAGTCCACATTAAATCTTATTAAGCGAGCATGGTAGCGTCGGGAGCCTAGCCCCTAGGGCTACTGTATTCGAATGTTGGCAATACTGGACTAAGTAATAGCCAAGCGAGTCTATTATTCGACGGGCTTGACTGCCTAAAAATCAACTTACAGGGAAGACCTAGCGTATAGCCCTAAACAAGACAATCTGTGTTAGGGAAGGAGCTATCTATATGGAAAGTCATATTTAACAATATAAATAGCTTTCCTTTAGGACGTGGTGATGATACTCACATAGATTGCTTCCCCACTTGAGTGCAATTCAAAACACTAAAAAGCCTTGGTGACCCCGAGCTGCGGAACCGAAAGGATCCCGACCATCACAGGGCTTATTTAGATAACTCCAGTCTCACAAACCTAAAAAAAGGTGCCAAAACTTCTCGGCTGCTAAAATACTTGTTTGCAATTGAAAGTGACCTTGCATTAGGAATTACATCCAAGAGACTTAGCGATGAAATTAAGGTTATTTTGAGAGCCTGGGTTTCACATCTGTCCTGCTCTATGAGGACTAGAGCCCTGGACAGGTATAATGCCGTCTCTGTTCAGACACGAGTCACTACCTTAAACGCTGACGGAAAAGTTTCCGTAAAGTCAAGCCGTGAACTGTGGCTGTGTCATTGCGGCTGTTCGGCGCGCTTGACCAGGCTTGAGGGTGGTGCCCCAGATAATAAGGTTCCATGCTAGAACCCACGCACAATCCGCGCTTTCGTACTCCGAGTCGGGATCCTGTAAGCGATGTCGCAATTTGCATCTTTAAAGACTAGTACAGTATGCCACGAGATTCATGACCCTGGCCCGGGATGATCCTGTCACCGCAACCGCGACTAGTTATATCCCAAATGGATCGCGGATGGATTTCGTTAGACCCACGGGCATTTGATATCGGGAGCTTTAATACAGTTTTGCTATCATCTTGTTGAATTTAATAACCTCGGAGTCCGCTCGATTATCCGTACCATCTTCATCAACCAGTCTATTAATCGATCATTGGCCGCGCTAAGAGGCCATTGATCTTCGTGCAGTTGAGCACTGTTTGGCATCCATTCTTTTCCCACCATGAGTCCTTCTCTTCTCAGCGCCTTTTCAGTGATTGTATTTGCCACTTCCTTTTTTCTCCCCATCAACGCCGCGGGACCATCTTATAACTTTACTCAAGAGGCCATCAACAACGGCGACGCCCTTGCTCAACTTGCTGCAAAGGCTCTGGCTAACTCCAAAGATTTACACCAACGTTCAGGAGCATTTGCAAACTTAACATGCACGCCGGATAAGGTTCGCGTCCGCCGAGAATGGAGGACGCTCCCTGCCGAGCAGAGAAGAGCCTTTGTAGCTGCCGTTGAGTGCATGCAGAGTTCCCCGAGCTTGTATGAGCCGGGAGTGATGCCTGCTGCAAAGACTTTGTATGATGACTTTGTGGCTATCCACCTTAAGCAGACACCTGTCATTCACAGAACGGTAGGAGCGCACATTTGGTGTGAAGAAAAAAAGATGTTGTGCCAAGTGCTAACATTTCTCTTGTTCTTCTGCCTAGGCTAATTTCCAGCTCTGGCATCGCCTATACACGGATGTGTTTGAGCAAAAGATCCGCGAATGCGGTTACACTGGTAAGCATGCGTGGTTTATTGCCTTACTATCTGTTAGTAAACCTCTAACAGAATATGTCAGGTACATTTCCCTTCTGGGAGTGGGGTTATGATGCGGAAGACCCTACGCTGTCACCTCTCTTTGACGGATCAGACACTTCCATCGGCAGCAACGGCGCCTTTGTTCCTCATGAAGGCCTCGAAATTCACCAGGCTTACACCAACGTAACACTCAAACTCGAGCCTGGATCTGGTGGCGGCTGTGTCATGTCGGGGCCCTTCTCCAAGATGACGGTTAATCTCCCCGTCGTTCAGAACACCGATACACCCCTCGCTGCTGACCCGCGCTGCCTGCAGCGAGACCTGAACAAGCACGTCTCTTCTCGACACACTACGTTTCGGAACACGACGCTCCTTCTGACTGAGCACAACACTATCGAGTCGTTTTGGGGCTTTTTGAATGGTGATGATCGTTATATCAACCCCTTTGAACTAGGAGTTCATGCGGCTGGCCACTGGCAGCTCGGCGGCGACTCTGGCAACAACTTCTTTATCTCTCCGGCTGACCCAGCATTCTTCCTACACCACAGCCAGATTGACCGCGTTTATTGGATCTGGCAGATGCTTGACTGGGAGAACAGACAGGATATCTTTGGTACTGTCACGATGCAGAATATCCCTCCGAGCCGCAATGGCACTTTAGACGACCTGGTTGATCTTCGCCCTTTGGCTGAGCCGAGAAAGCTGAGGGACCTGATGAGCACGATTGGAGTTGGTAGCTCTCCATTTTGCTACGTCTACGAAGGGTAATTGCTGTTCCCGTAGCTGGGACAAAAACCGTTAACGCGGGGGAGTTTTACGTTGCCATAGGTACTCAGCCCTGTAGTCGGTGTGGCAATGCAGCATTCAATAATGAGCAAAGACTCGCGGTTATTGTGTTAAGCGAGAAAGCCTAGTGACCAGTCGCGGTCAAATCTTTCGTGCCCTGCACATGCTGGCAGCGATGCCGCTGCGCGATCGTATAGGTGCGGTTGACAGGTAGACGGGAGGGAGTGTGACTTCTGTGATCGTGAAGGGAGAGAAGTGGACGCAGGCCGGTGTTCTGCGTATGGGCTTAACAAAGTCCGACGGACCTCGAGCATCGGCATTCTACGCCAGATTGCTGGATTGGATCGAGAACCAGTAATCTACAACCGATCCCGACGAGGGCAAGAGCAAAAAGCACATACAAGGAGTCATCAAATGTAGAGTTTTTCCTCTGTTTTTTTTTTTTAACACACAAGTCCCGACGAGGGCAAATCTTTGGCGAGACAGCGCTCGGCCGGCTGATCCGTCGTATTTTCTTTCAGCAAGAGACTCGGGTACGGCTCAGGTTCGGCTCAGAGCACCTTAGATACTGCTCTGGTGCAACGCAGCTTGTCCCACAGGACGCGCTAGAAACCTAATTCCGCTGCCACTAACTCCATGGCCGTGCCCGCTCTGTAGTACAGTGAGGCGGTCGCGACTTAGCAGTCCGCCATGCAAAACAGCGGCGGAGGCCATGTTTTGGCGTCCGCCTTGGCGGTTCACTTCCGTAGTACCGGCAGCAACGTCAAGCTCAGGGCTATTGCAGCGTGATGCACGAGCGCAAGCATTACCTAAGTTGTAAGCAAACCATGGACGAGGCGGCGATGGGCTTGGCCTGAGAAGTCCCCAGCGACAGCCAGCAGCCAGTTGAAGTTTACAAGACGTTTGTTGGAAAGAAGCCGACACCACGATGTAGTTACGCGTTCATAAATCTACTTGAACTACAGCATGTACATACAAAAGTCGCGCGCACGCCATGATGTCTACGCATATTCCCTCTCGCTGTCTATCGACATTGACCCAGAACGTGTTTCTGGTGTCCGGAACTCCCCCACCACCGGTACGAATTTTTCGATTCCGTCGGCGAACTCCCGAACATAATCCCTCAGATATGTAACAGTCGACTGTTGCTCGATAAGCCCTCCAAGCATACGGTTCTGTTCCTTCAACGATCCAATCTTTCCTTCTAGTTCTTTCTTCATCTCCATCTCCCTCTCCAACTTCTGATTGGCTTCCAGCAGACGGCTTTTCATCTCTTCATTTTCCTCGGCCAGTATCGCTACTCTCGCGCTGAAACTTTGAGGAAGTTCGTCGGCCGCCCAGGCGCAGTGTGGCTGCGCAATCGTCAGCTCGCCTTTCCCAGGGTTAGTTGCTCTGACAGCCTCGAAGCTCTTTCCAACCTCTCCACAAAGCTTTTTCAGCGGGCCTATGGAGCATTCGCTGAGGTTGGCTTCGAAGAGTTTCTTGATTCCAGGAACTTCAGGGAGAAGCTCCCACCGATATGGATCGCTCTCGGTTGTCAGTAATCAAACCTGGGATGGCTCTACGACAATGTTGGTGCGCTCTTCTACATGTGGTCAGCGCAACTTGGAAAGTTCGAGTCGCTGAAAACTCTTACGTATGTGCTTGGACAGTATATCTCTGCACTGGTCTCTCCATATCTTTCGTTGCAAGTTCTTAGTACTCGGGACTGACATTGTGGTTCATCGAGCTGCGATGCGCTCGAGCGAAGAAAAGGGGCCGACCTCAGCCTTGGTCAAGGATAAGTGTATGGCAAAATAGGTTGTCACGAAGTGTAGATCTGTTAGCTGGGTGCTGCAGGACGCAGCTCATCAGATACAAGCCACGTGTGGTGATAAAAAATCGCAACACTGGTTGAGCAACGGTGATCGGCACTCCCTGGTCTACGCTGATTGCCTCTGTTGTTTTGATTACCTCTGTTGATTACCTCTGTTGATTACGCCTGAAGTCGTCGCGATCGAAGGAAAAGACCCTGCTGCTGCGAGCGAGGCCTTTGTCAATCCTTGCGTCATGCTCACCCTGCAAGTTCAATAAACGTGTGAAGCTACACGACGAATTCGAACCAGAACCTCTGGGATTACAGGCAACTTAAAGACCACAAATCCGCGTCTGCGGCCTACAAGGACTTCATGCGCACCGTTGATTTGCTCAAAGCCCTTAAGCTACTACACATCCACGGTGGCACCGACTTCATGACTCTAACTCCCTTGGAGCAGCTGAAGGTCCTCTTTTGGGCACGCTGGTTACGTGAGGGCTATAATTAACCCTGCTATAGCCAGAGGCTTTCGATGGCTTGAGACAAAGCGCAGATGGATGCGTAACTCAACGTCAACCGATACACCCTCGTAGCATTTGGTACCTCAAACCAGCACTACGTAGCATGGTAGGAAGAAGACTGCGCTAACTCAAGCGCCCACTGTTCCATGTCGGCGACACCAATACCCAACTGCAACCCTTCCTTGACCATGTAAGGCAGGAGTCAGTTCATGCCCGCAATAGGACCAAGTCTACGCAAGACTGCCTATAACCCCTGGCCGGCCATGCAGGTTCGTATACCAGCCACTTACTTACCCGGACGCCTCCTCGTCAGATACGACCTCAGACGGCATGCCCGAGAACCGCGGACAGCGGGAGGCCCCTTATCCTAGTATCACCAGTCATCGTTGGTGCTCGTCAGGTTTGCCAAGATGCTCATGTATGGTAACCCGGCTCTTCACACCCCCGCATTCCTTCCTCCCAACCGACCATGGAGTGATGTCGGGTCGCCATCTCTCTTATCCCTCTGACGCATGCCGGTCCTGGCCCCCAGCCCAGTGACACATTATAGATGCCACGAAGCCCTGACCTTCGGCCGTCCTTCCCTGGTGAACGCCATCGATGCATCAGGGTGCTTGACGAGGCATATAGACCGCTTCTTGACTCATGCCAGGCCTCACCGTACCAATTGATCATTCTCGGCCCCTGTCGGGCCATGGTCTCGCGTAAACAGTCGATGGCGAGTTAGCCGGGCGATAGTCTGTTGTTGGCAGCCCCCAGCATTGTCCAAAGATCTAAAGACGCCGCGGCTTTCCTGTCCCTGCTTCGTCATACCCACAGGGACTCAGATTTAGGCTTCACAGCGCCGGTCTCGGGCTGGATAGTCAAGCTTGCCCCCGTATAAGCTGGTCGAGCAGACTCCTTTGTCCGTTTTTTCGTGGAGGAATGGCCTCAGCTGGAGCATTTGAGAACCGTAGACATCCCGGGACCCGTTGAAGTCGCATAGACTCCTATTCGCGTTGACTTACCTCGCCGCGGGCGCGACATGCTTCGCATCAGGATAATCGAACCGGAACGGCTGCATCCCGCAGAGCCTTGAAGGCTACTCTTCTCAGCCTTTAACTCTCCTAGAGAGTTCGGAGAAGCGTCAGATGCAGTCACCAGGGTCATAGGACCGCTATCCGCCTGCGTCGTTCTTTGCCCTCTCTTTCTAACCCCTAGCGCGAAGGTGAAATCTACAAAGCTGCATCCTGGATTTAGCTTACCCCTCACTACCATACCCGCACCACTCCTACTACTTCTAGTTAAGCCATACTCATTCGTTCATTGATCGCAAATGACTTGACGTACCATACAAGCTCCTAGAGAGGCTCGGAGACTTGGTTTCTATAATTATCCTAAACTCATCGTACAAGCGGGACGTCGGTGTTAACTATTAGTGAGGGCCACCGCGGAAGCCAGATTGGGGCTAGGCCCACATTGGTGTAGCCCCTCAGTGGATCCAGCCTTGCCGCCGGGCCAATCCTTATCTAGGACAGCGGATCCCTCTTAGACCAGTCAAGTTCTGCACGGACAACAATTCTTGATCTCCAAGTGCCACCATGATGTCCAAGTGCCTCAAAAGTTCTAAGGCCGTCCAGTATGAACGGTAGTAGCTTAAACAACGCGACAAAGTGAGGCTTTCGTAGATCTTATCCTTCATCAAACCCCCAAATTTCACACACAATCTGTTTAGCCCGCCCTACAGCGTAACCTTCCGAAATGCCCAACGCAGCTAATACTGGCCCTGGTTACCCAGAGGGCTATCAATCCGCGAGCGGAGACCTCGCTACCATCATCAACAACAGCGTCGCGACAGGCTTTTTCAAGTGGGGTTTCGTGATTCTGCGAGGCGTGTACGACAACGATGACGAGTGGCAGACTTTTCTCAACCTCTTCAAGGCAGCGATCGCTGACGAGCTCCACGACTCGAAGCTAGAAGACCAGCTCGGCCCTCATCTCGAATGGACAGTTATTGAGGATCGCACGGCTCTGAAGAGTGCGTCCAAGGCTACTGTGCGGACGCGATTCCTCGCGTGGGTGGAGGAACAGAAACGCGATGGTGAAATAGCGGACAGGCCTTGGGCTGCAGGTTATCTCCCTCGGTACAAGTTCTGTCTATACGTCTAGGCATGGGCATTACCCGGCCCGCGGGTCCCACGGGTACCCGCGAAATGGGTCGGGTAGTTATGGGTAGTGCCCGAAAGTTTTACTATTACCCACGGGTACCCATGGGTAAAGTGGGTTTGGGTAAAAAAGCCCACGGGTAGTAAACTGAAGGGGGGCCCACGGGTTTGGGTACCCACGGGTGTATACCCGTGGGTAGATTTCAGTAAGTATGCATCACGAATTTTAGACATCTTTTGTAGTAGCCAGCCTCAAGAGTGGATATATTGCGCAACGAATAGACCTGCTACCTTGTTACTCCTAACTTCCGAACGCCCTGAATGCCTTCAATTAATCGCCCGCATTTCCCAGACTCGGGGTCGAACCACTTGTCTCCGTGGACTCTGCCGGCCTTCAAGATAGCCTGGACGAGATGCAGATCCTTCGGCTTAATGGTGACGCGATTGGTGTGGATCGCAGCAAAGTTAATCACTAGATAGTTCGTTCAACTCGATAAGAGTTTGCAAGTGAAGCTTACTGTCGAAAACACCAAAGAGAAGAGACTCCGAAGACTCTTGAAGAGCGCTAATAGCAGTCGCCTGCCAGCGCAGGCGCTTGGAGGGGTCGATGTCATCGCAGATTTCCTTCCAGAGTCGCTGGAATGGGGGCTTCGGAATCAGGAAGTCAAATGTCTTCTGGTAGTTCCTGACCTCCCGGAGAGCTTTTGCTAGGTATTAGGGTTAGTGTGTAGCCATCTTTTGTAGCAATCTAGACTTACTGCCAGGGCGCCAACGGCGTTTCTGCTGCTCCTTAGCACCAGGCATAGTCTTTCGGGCTATGCCAGGCATCATATTATAAAGTTAACCATGAATCAGGTAGGACTCCTAGAAACACAAGTCCAGGTCCAATCAATATAGAATCTTTTACAGATAACTACTGAACAGAGGTTTTCAAAGAGATTCTTTTTGAGAAAAAAAACAAGAAGCCGCGGCTGCGCACAGACCACTTTTTGGCGTATTTTGTTTTTTTTTTGTGAGGTTCTGAAGCTTCAGAAAACTTCTCCCCAGACAACACTACAACCTACCTCCACCACTAACACCCAGCCGCACCGACAAGCCTCTCAATTAAGGTAATTTGATACTTTGATCTCACAATTATTGGTTTTGACTTATTAAATCAATTAGGGAACAGTAGTAAAATATGTCCTCAGGACAGGATCGCGGTACGTTCACACCAGCTTTGTAGCAATCATTTGTACTAATCTCTTCTAGGCCGACCGCTTGGATCTGGTGCTGGAGCCAAGCGTAAAGCTGAAGAGGATTATTCCGACAACGCGCACACCAAGAAGTCTCGTCAGCGCATCGATAAGATGACTGAGAAGCAGAAGGCACTTGATCGCTCGAAGAAGTCGATCAACCAGCAGAAATCCCGCAAGCTTAAAGCCTTGAGGGCTAAAAGCTCCTACATCAGTGCGTCTGCTGATGAGCGCGCGGCCCTTGAGGCTAGGGAAATCCAGCAAGTTGATGCACGATAGTGAGTTCTTTTTTATTTCTTTTGGTGTTTCAAATCAGTGCTCAAGTGCTTTTAGCTTCCTCAAAGGCAACCATCCAGACCAGCTGCTAGCTCAGATGACTGGCCCAGTCTCGTCTAGCTCCTATAATATCGTCGATGACGATGAAGACGAGGCTTGGGAGGATATCCCTTTGAATGAGATTGATGAGGCTACCCAGGAAAACCTGGATGGAGTTGAGGGCATGCTCAACTTTGACGTTGACCTTGATAACCAGTTGCCGACCATTAATGTTGCTGAGCAGTCGAATGCGATTATCGACAAGATGATCCAGGTAACTGGATGACTATAATTAATTACTATAGCAATAGCTAACAAACAGACAGGAAAACCAGATCCGAGAATACCAGTTCTTCCGTGATACCTGGGAGATGACTCTTGAGATACTTTACATCAAGGTCAAGCGGCTGAACAGCAATCCTGCCTTTACCCTAGCTGCGATGGAGGATTATGGCTTTATTCGACCTGGCTTTAAATTTCCAGTAGCTGGCGACATCTTCACCAAAGAGGAAGTGCTTCTTTGGTTTGCACTCGCCAAGTACTGGCACCTGAACCGCTTGTCTAAGAAGAAGAAGATACGCCTGGTTCTTAATTCTTCTGTCAAGAAGAAGAAGACGTAAGTGCTTAATTGTAGCAATCCTTTGTAGTAATACTAATATTCTCAGCCAATTCGCACTCGCGCACCGCCCAGCCATCAAGATTCAAGGATCTCTCTTCACTACAGCTCAGCGCCGATATGCCTCCACTCCAAAGCCTTCAGTGAAGGCTATGTTCTCTAAGATCAGTGACTCGATGATCAAGAAAGGTGTTTGGGAGCTTCTAGGCCCTGCTGAAGTTTGGGAAGAGTTTACTGCTCTCGATAAAACAGCCAACATCTTATCTGCGATGGATAAGAAGTTCTCAGCTATACTAAAGCTGATACCATTCTTCCTGAAGCTTGACCTTGCTCGGGATAAAGCGCCATACAACTGGCGTCAGGTCCATGAGTTGGCTCAGAAGCTAACTCGTTTGCTTGACTTTTCTCTATAATTGCAGATAAGCATAGCGAGAGGGTTTGTTTGACAGATTAAGAATTAAGAATTAGCAATAAGGCTAGCATGAATAAGGTCATGAATTCTCTCTAGTCTGATTCTCGTATTGTAGCAATCGTTTGTAGTAATCTACAGCTGCTAAAACAATCTAGCACTCCATGCTCCCATCTTCTTCATTAACTGTTTAACTAAGTCAAGATCTTTCTTCTGCAAAGTTACTCTTTTAGCGTGAATAGCACAGAGATTTGCATCTATTAATATTCATGTTAATATAATAGTTTGAAGATCAGGATAGGATATCTTACTCTCGAACATGTTGATTAGAAACTGTTCGCTCATCTCATGGAGAGCCTCTATAGCCATTGACTGGTAGCGGATCTTATGGCGGTTTCTTAGTGGAAGATCAAGTGTTATTTCTCGAACTACTCTTGCGAAACTGCTCCGCGGAATTAAAAGATTGGTGGTCTTTTGATATTTTCGAATCTCACGAAGTGCATTTGCTTCACATTTCAGTAATTAAACAATAAAGAGTTACTTCTTACTTACTACCAGGCCTCCATCTACGAACTTTCTGGCGTTTAGTGATCTGGACGGGCTTTTTTCGAGCAGCTTTTAGCTGCTTCTTTGGCGCGAAGTTCAGCTGATCTTTCCGTGCAATGGTTGGTGGTTGGCCAGTATCTGTTCGTCTCGCCAACTTCGTCGCAAAGTTCCGCTTCAGCGGTGGTAATTCTGGTTGACTCAGGTCTGGGCTAGCCTGGCTATAGTAGGTTGCATGACTTGAACTTCTTGGCGGAGTCTCCCGAATCTCTGTAATTGGCTGTTTCAGGGGATTACCCCTCGCTGATGATGAGGGGTAACTATTTGGCGGTGAAGAGCCCTCCACTGTTAGCGGAGAGCTCTGATCTGACACAGGGCTAGTTGATAAGCGAGGCATTGAAGGATGAATGTAAGTGGGAGAAAAAACAAGTCGAAGGAGAATTCAGAGCTTTTAGATTTGTGTACGAAACGTATTAGTCAGAAACCCTAAAATAGAAATTTACGTAAGGCCACATAATCAAATGTTTGTATTCATCTTGTAGTAATCCTGCAAACTACTTCCTGTTCACACCAAAGGTAATTCTTACTACGTATGATGTCGAACTCAATTGCGTCTGACCCTTTTGGGCCAGACCCTTTTGCATCCGATTGTTCTGCTGCTTTCGAGCTCGTAAATTCTACGCAGACTCCAACAATCAATACTCCACCTTCTGGTTTACAGATACAGTCGGAAATCATTTTATTTGTTATTGAGACTTTCTAGACTTTTCTCTCGTTTTTCAAAACCCTGCCATGGTATCTCCAATGGGTAATCCTTGGCAAACACACACCGTTGTCCAAATCCCCTCAACCTGAACGAAAACGCTTCGCCAAATCCTTGTGGACTTTACAACGCCGAGTATCATTCTGGGATCACTTTCACCAAGGCTACCATATGACATCAGGGGAGCCAAAATTAGTCTGCAAGCACTGTCACCAAGTTTTCAATCATCCAACAATCAAAAACTCTGGTACAAGTGCTATGCAACGACACCTCGCTGCAAAGTCTTGTAAGACTCGACGTTTAGGCGCAAACCAGGTGCCTGTAAGTTTTACAGGTCATTGTAGCAATCATTTGTAGTAATCGCAATCTAGGGTACCCAATTGAAAGCAGTCTCGGAGCATCAAGCATTAGTTTACTGTATTGTTGGATCCAACTTAGCGCTTAATACTGTTGACAACTTAAGTTTCCGGCAATTCTGTTCACACCTGAATCCTCTCTACCACCTCCCATCTCGAAAGACGCTCCGAAGCTGGATATCCGAGGAGGCCTTACGCATTCAACACCATACTCTTCAGCTAATTCCGCCTGGTAGCTATGTCTCTCTGATGATTGATATCTGGAGTACACCTGGGTTAAAATATTCACTGCTTGGTGTTTTATGCCATTTTATCGACAAGCACTGGAGGTTACAACAGGTTCTTCTTGGTGCTATTGATATGACAGATGGTCATACAGCCTCTAAGCAAGCAACGGCTTTATCGACTCTGTTAGAAAATATTCGCCAGAGGACGAAGAAGACAATTCGATTTCAGACAGTCTCTGCAGACAACGCAAGTTCTTTTAAGCCAAAAGTCCTAGCACAAGAACTTGCAAAAGGGTCGACATCCACAGTACAGCCGATATATCATATTCGCTGTTTAGCCCATATTTTCAACCTTGTTGTTCGAGCGATTTTTGAGGCTCTTCGAATTTCGATGGTAGAAGCCTCTACAGAGTTTGAGCCTTCTACTACTCGAGCTAAAGATCAAGAGGACTCTGACGATGATTTTGATACTGAAGATTCTACTGCTGGGGAAAATCCTTTTGGAGCTGTTATTCAAAAGGTTAGATACTTCACCTAGTTATAAGATTTTATATTAACATATATACCTCCAGATTCGTGACCTCGCAGTTTCCCTTAAGCTTTCTAGTAAGAAGACGCAAGAGTTTCTCGACCTCCAGAAATCGACTCGCATTGGCCAGCGACCACTACGCCTCCTCCGCGATGTTAAGACAAGGTGGAACTCTACTACACTTATGTGTCTCCGCGCAAGAGAGCTTAAAACAACGATTTCAGCTTGGGTTGAAAAGCACTCTCTACAGGAACAATTCTCTCTTGTGGAGACCGATTGGGAGGCTCTTGATATTCTGCTTGATATCACCAGCCCGTTTTTACTCTTTACAAACATCCTCAGCCGGTTAAATGACCTTACCCCTGGTCATACCTTTACTTTATTACAAGTTGCAACAGTTCACTTGTACTTTTGCGCCTCTGCACTTAAAGATAAAGTTACTAGCAAAGACTTTACTTGGATATCAATCCTTCAGGCTGCTACGAAAAAGGGCTAAGAGAAGCTGGAAAAATACGTTCAAAAGCTAATTGAAGAGGATTCCTTCAAGGTATATAGTATTGCAACTCTCCTTACCCCTGAAGCTGGGACATCAGTTTCGAGTACTTTTGACACGCGATTCCAATTCGCAAATTACTTCGAATACCTTCCTTCTTCAGCCTCACTTCGAACTCGAGTACAGCAAGAATTTATCGAGGTATATACAAAGCAGTACCATCAAGATTCGGAACGCCATACCAATACTCAAAAAGCTGCAACTGAAGGACTCCGATACACTCTGCATAGTTTACTATCACGCAGTCCAAAGAAAAGGGTATTTGTAGCAATCTATTGTAGCAACTCACTATACTAACCTATTATAAGGGCAAAATGTCATCATCCCAAGACGCACGAAATATCTGTAATGACTTTTTTAATATTGGTAAGATAAAGACTCATATCTTACTAGGCTTAACAGCTAATAACTATATTTAGTTATGTTCCCTGATGAAACTGTTTAGCAATTTTGGGTCCGCCTAGACAATAGCTATCCCAGATTCCATGGTATTTGTCGCATGGCTCGAGACTTCTTATCTATTCAACCGACGTCAATACCCTTAGAGCGATCATTCAGCCTTGCTCGCCATATCTGTCACTACGCTCGGTTCAACCTTTCGGCTGATACTATTTTTGATACTTTGACTATCAAAATTAGCCAGAATAATGAGGCCTGGCTTTCCCAAACCACACTTGAGGAAGTTCCAGATGACACGAATATCACTGAAGCATCTGAAGAGCGCCAGCATATTATTAGAGAAGCTTTTAACTACTCTTCTCTATTGGATAAAGCTGATATTCAGAGATATCTGAAGGTCTCTGATGATCTTACTAAGATCTCTATTACTGCTACAGGAGATGCTCCCTCCCCGCCTCCTTACGAAGTCTCAGTAGAAGAGGAGGATATTAGCGATAGAGATGAGGAGCTGCCATCCTTATCTAGCTCTCAACAGCCAAAACTATCGAGTCAAGTTTCCCAACTTAGCAACTCACCTACGCCTTCTGTATCCCAAGAACTCCCAAACTTCTCCGAGCTTGGGGGTCGCAAAAGGAAGAGACTTACTCGGCTAGATCTTGTCGAACTCTCTCCTGACGAGGATAGCGATTAAATATACATTGTTCCTCTGATTTCACTCCGACTTTATCGTATTATTCTCTATTAGTTTCTTATATTTGTAGTAATCTATTCTAGCCATCTATGTTTTATGTAACTTACTCTTTCTCCCTATAACTAACTAGTTATATTTTCTTTCTATCTTAGTTACAGTATTTCCCGCGTTTCTTGTGGGTAGCAAAATTACCCGTGGGTAGTGTAACCCATGGGTCGTTTTACCCACGGGCCTTTCAACCCGCGGGTAAATATAGTGGGACTGCCCGTGGGTAATTCGGGTTTACCCAAACTACCCACGGGTAGTTTTGGGTACT